>NC_059429.1:126097374-126437374 GCF_021028975.2 Sphaerodactylus townsendi | reverse complement strand
GGTTGGGAAACACCTGGAGCTGTTGGAGGAGGAACCTAGGGAGGTCAAGATTTGGGGTAGGGTGGCGTGGGAAGTGGAGGGCCCTCAGAAGCATGAGACGGCATAAGGTCCTCCCTACAAGGCAGCCATTTGTATTTATGTCACCTGGAGATCAGTAGTAATTCCAGGAGATCGTCAGCCATCGGCTGGAGGTTCGCAACCGCATGTATAACCTCTGCTTGTGGCTTCTGGGGGCAGAACTTGGCTTACTTCTGTTTACAAAATGGTTTACTTTTCCTTAACATGTGACACTTATTAAATATTGTTAATATAACACTTCAAGGTCCCTTTCAAGTTTCAATTCCAAGTCCTTCTATTTACAGTCTACTGATAATGCCAAGTCCAATTCTTCCTTGCTGGTGGGTTGGCTCCTGAAGACTCCAAGGGCTTGATGAACAGGATTCAACATGATGAAAGTCCCCCCCAAAACGCCCATCAACTACATACACAAAACCAGAGGTGGGATCCAGCAGGTTCTCACAGGTTCCCGAGAGTAGGTTACTAATTATTTGTGTGTGCCGAGAGGGGGTTACTAATTGGTGATTTTGCCACGTGATTTTTGCCTTAGTTACGCCCCTCCGCTCAGCAGTAGCGCGCAGAACTTGGGGGCAGAGCAGTTCCATAGCAGGAGGTGCACCCGGCGGTGTGTGGCAGCCCTAGCTCCCCATGCGTGCATTTAGAGAGTTTCCCACTCCAAGGACCCGCGTGACTTGGCCAAGGCGTCATACAGCCACAGCCCGACTCAGGAATCCCCCGCACCCGGAATGCCCGGCCAAGCCCCCGTTGTGCTCTGCTCAGCCCCATTGGCGCTATGCCACAGTTTGAATCCCACCACCATGGGAACCTGTTACTAAAATTTTGGATCCCATCACTGCACAAAACGCCCTGAAACAATAAATTCTAACATTTACAATACAGCAAAAATGAACAACTCCCTTCCCACTAGTTTCCAACAACTTTGCAGTGACCTTAAACAAGGTGTTGAGAGCTTATAAGAAATAAATCAATGTCCCAGCCTGGTAGCCTTGCTTCCTCCAACTTCATGAGTTTTTGCAGCCTCCTGCTGCTTTGAGTCGACACCCCTTTCTGGGTCAACCCATTCTGAACATAGGGGTTACACATCTATCAACTACTAGCCCCATTCTGACCACAAGCTTGCAAAGCTGAATTGGATAGCGTTCTTCAGCAAAGCTATGCCTTAGCTGCTGAGGCATCCCACATCCCTATGGAGAACGTCTGGTTGCAACTTAATGAGCCATAATTAAATAGCTTGTCTACAATTGCTAGCCTGATGCCTTCTGCTGCACAGATAGATCATTATTGCCTTCTGCACCAGCTCTTTGCCATATCAGATATTAGAGCCCTGACTGGGGAAAGCAGGCGCGCTGGCAAAAGGCAACTGTAAGAACAAAGCGAAACCTACTGGGTGAGAAAATATCGGATACCGATACCCGTCACTTGGACAATTTTGTTTCACACCCGAGAGGTAGCTTTCTGATGTGGCAAAGTGGAAGAAGATCGGAACAAGTTCTGTCACAGCTGCCCAAGAAAAGTGACCGCGGAACAGCAAAATGTGTTGCAAGACTCCACAAACACCTTTGGAATCATGTTGTAATTCAAATGAGACAGGGTAGCTTAATACAGAATTAAAGTGCTTTTTGAAAAGGGATTGGGCAACACCAGAGGTGGGATCCAGCAGGTTCTCACCAGTTCCCAAGAGGGGGTTACTAATTGGGTCTGCTTTTCCGTTAGAAATTCCATTAGGTCCAAAAATCATGAAGTCCTGTTGTTTCCTATGTGGCTGGTTAGCAAGGGTAGAAAACGGGATAATTCTCCCTGTTGGGCTGTTTTAAAAACATGTTTTAGAAATATGGTAAAGTTCCTTGTTTAAGGAAAGTATCCTTCTTTTGATTTCTAGAAACAAAACTGAGTATTTGAAAGCATTAAGTATTTGACAGGCAGTCAATTAGAGAAGTAGTTGTTTCTGTTGGCAGTAGACAATAGGACTTGCTATATGGACAGAAAGATACCAGCTGGAAATTAGGAACTTTTTTTTACAGTAAGAGTTTTTTACAGTAACAGAGAAATTATTAATGCCCCGGCCCTGGAATGCCCGGCCACGCCCCCGTCATGCCCCGTCCAGCCCCATTGGCGCTACGCCACTGTTTGAATCCCACCACCATGGGAACCTGTTACTAAAATTTTTGGATCCCACCACTGGGCAACACAGTTTTCCTTAGATCAGCTCAGGAGACCCTCTGGCTCAATTCAGACAATATAATTGCAGACGTCTAGCTGCAATGAAAATACAATATATGCTCATGTGCCGAGCATGTGTTTGCAATGAAATGAATCTTACAAATGCATTTTCTGGGAGCCAAGATTGGATGCTGCCCCTTGCTAGATATATGCTTGGTGGGGGTCCCATGTTTGCAGCCACATAATGTGAAATTTACTTAAATATTTACTTCCTTTACATCCCATTTTCCTCCACAATAAGGAAGTTGAAGCGGCTTCCAAATTTTCCCCTCTCCTCCATTCTGTCCTCACAACAAAATTGTGAGATAGTTTAGGCTGAGTATGTTTGTATGACTGGCCCATGGTCACCTAGTGAGTTTCCATGGCTGAGCAGGGATTTGAACCTGAGCCTCCAGGATCTTAACTACAACTACTGAGTTAACTACTGACATCCTAGAAATCACTGTAACAACTCTCCAGTTTCTATAGGCAAACAAGGGCTCATTCCGCACATGCAGAATAATGCACTTTCAAACTGCTTTCAGTGCTCTTTGAAACTGTGCGGAATAGCAAAATCCACTTGCAAACAGTTGTGAAAGTGGTTTGAAAACGCATTATTTTGCGTGTGCAGAAGGGGCCAAGATTTGGGGGATTTGAACTTTCTGGAGTCAAAGTTCCCTTTGTCAGATACCCCCAAACAGTGGTGGGATTCAGCCTATTTGCAGTTCGGTTGAACCGGTAGCTAATTTTTTTTTCTAGTTTGGAGAACTTGTTGTAATTTCACCACTGAGTCCCACCACTGGAAGTTCAGAACCAGTTGCTACATTATTTTAATCCAACCACTACCCCCAAATATCTATCTATCTATCTATCTATCTATCTATCTATCTATCTATCTATCTATCTATCTATCTATCTATCTATCTATCTATCTATCTATCTATCTATCTATCTATCTATCTATCTATCTATCTATCTATCTATCAAATTTATAAACCCCCTTTGGGGGTGGGCGGTTTATAAATTTGATATATATATATATATATCAATGTTTCATGTTTCATACTATTATTGCCAGCATGGGCAGCTATGCCCTCTCCTTCCCCCCACCCCGATGTTATCATCTCCAAATTGTGAGAAACCTTCTTCTGGTTGAAATGTGGCGATACTGAAGAACAGTAGTGTTTTAGTGTGTGTATGTATGTGTGTGTGTGCATGTTGTTTGTTCTACTCAGACTGAACAAAATGGAGGTAACTTGGATCAGTCCAATTCTGACCTGTAATCTATACTAGTTCAAAATGTTTTGATGCTTGAGACAGAATACAAAATTCTGGCAAAACAAATATAAGTTGATGGTCTGTGTAGGTAAAGTGCTGTTTTTAATTTTGTAAGCTGCCCTGAGGCCTCCATATAGGGTGGGATATAAGCTCCAAAAACAAATAATATCAGATGGAAAAGCTACTTAACAGAGCTGCTGATCTCTCAAGAAAAATAGCATTTGAAGATACTTATTGACGTAGAATCTCTATATCACTCTTTTTCCCCCCTCATGAAAAAAGTCAGTTTCTTTCTAGTATCTCCACTTATTTGCTATTCTCAGAATCTCCTGTGCTTTAAATAAAGGGGACGCTTCAGCCTGTAAAGCTCAGTAGATTTTCAGACTCACTAGGTTATTAAAACTCATATCCAGATACAGAAATATCCGCTATATTTGGGCTTCCATTCAGAGTACAGCCTGTGAATCAAGACAATGGTTTTGTTCAGCCCAAAGCCAAATGAAGCAAGTCGTGGATGTGGAAGCAAACCTTTTTAGCCTCTCAGACTGCTAAGTTATTTTTCTTCTTGTCTCCTCAGCAGCCTGCCAAGTTGATATCACCAACCACTAATCTCCAACTCTAAAAATAGATAAATTCTATCTTGACTTGCACTCAAGATTGGAAGGGGGGGTGGGTAAAACTTCAATAATTTGTTTATAGGCGGGGGTGGCTTTTCCACTGAACCGAGTGAGTCATCTCAGGTAGTATATGGTGGAGTGGGGGTGGGGGGGATCAACATGTGCCTGGCAACCAGAGCAGAACATGCTTCTTGCCCTTTCAAATGATGCATAGGGCCATATATTTGCTATCGGTAGATTGTCAAATCCAGGTTGGGAACTTGCTGGAGATTTGGGGGTAGGGGAGATTCTGGAAGGGGAGAGACCTCATTGGGCTATAATGCCAAATTGCTTGTGTAACCTCTGCTTGTGGGTTCTGTGGGGCACAACCTGGAATGAGTTTGCAACAACAATTTTTAAAAACAAAATGGTTTACTTTCTTAACACATAACATATAACATCAACATTTAACATCACACTTCAAGGCCCTGTTCAGGTTGCATTTTCAAGTCCTTATATTTACAGTCTACTGATATTGCCAAGTCCAATTCTTCTTTGCAAGTGGGTTGGCTCCTGAAGACTCCAAGGGCTTGATGAACAGGATTCAACATGATGAAGGTTTCCAGGAGAACTCTCACCCATTACAACCACAAAAAGAAACCCTGAAACAATAAACTCCAACATTTACAACATAGCAAAAAATAAACAACTACCTTCCCAGTAGTTCCCAACAACATTGCAGTTTACCTTAACAAGGTGTTAAGGGCTTATAGAAATCAAGGTCCGAGTCTGGTAGCCTTGTCTCCTCCAACTACATGAGGTCTGCTGCCTCGTGCTGCTCTGATTCTCCACCCCTTACTGGGTCAACCCATTCTGAGCATGGGGGTTACACTTGCACTGTGCCAGCCTCAACAGCTGGTTGTTCACATTGTCCTTTAGTATTCCTACTCCTATTGCATAGTTCCCATGACATGTCATGAAGTTACTCCCCTAGAGCAGTGTTTAAAGTAAAAAGGGTGGGAATAAAATGGAGCTGGACAAACATTTCATTGGGTAAACAATGTCAGGAGCAACCCGAAAGCTAGCCTGGAACAAAGGCAGAAAATGAAAAGAAATCAAAGCTGGGTTCTGAGCCAGGTATGTATATGCAGCAAAGGTAAAAAGAGCTCACCTATGGCAGAAGAAAAAAAGCATCCGTTTGTCTAGGTAAATTTATCCGTATGCACCTTAAACAAATCCACATTTTAGATCCTCAAGATCTCTCTGATCCGGCAGCTCTTTTCATTTTTTTAATTTATCAGGGCTGGAAGTTCATCACCCTGATCCAGATAGCCCGGGCCATCCTGATCTCAGCAGATGTCAGGAGCTAAGCAGGATTGGCTCAGGTTAATACTTGGATGGGAGACCACTGTGGAACATCAGGGTTACTATGCAGAGGCAGACAATAGCAAACCACCTCTGTTCCTTGAAAAATCTACAGGGCCGCCATAAATCAGCTGCAATTTGACAACTTTCCTCCAGCAGAGGTTCATCTCTTGCTGCTTCTAGTTAGGTCTTGGACATCAAGCCAATAAACACACTCTGGATACTTGATCAGAAGCGCTTATTGAAAGGCAGGAAGTACCTAGCTTGAGAAAGCCAATTCTGCTCAACCTGGCTTTCCTGGGCTCCCTTATCCTTGCCCAATCCCCCCTCCCAATTTCCCAGAGAAAATGTGGAAATAGTTGTTTGAGGCTTAGGCACCTTCAAGGCTTCGATAGGGATAGATACAGATCATTTCCCCACTCACCATTTGCCGCGTGCTATTCGTGTCAAATAATGCGGGGGCCTGCCGCATTCCCCACTACCTCAGCGATGACCACACGGCAACCCCAATTCTGCCACTCTCCTTCCTCCTCAGCGTGGGGCATTTCTGCTCCAGGATGGTCGAGGACCTTTTTGAGTGGTCCTGGAGTGGTCCTGGATGGTTGAGCACCTTTTTGAGTGGGGAAGCCCCAGGGGTGACTCCGGGTTTGATTTTCCCGCCACTGCTGGTGACGAGAGCCATCCGTCCAATTAGGACGTGCGCAGCCTGGGTTTTTATTTTTTTTTAATTTTAAATGCTTAAAATCCACGTCTGGACGTCGTTTTGAGTGCACATGGGCATATTGTGTCTGCTCAAATTTACGTGGATTCCTTGGCAAAGCATGGAGACGTTGATTCGTCCTTTTCACAATAAAAAAAATCCCGCCCCAGCACAATGCAGCAGCCAATCAGGACAGCCCCTGAGCGGATTGTAGGGAGTCCTGTGTAGCTGCGGCTGCCGCATTCATTGGACCAAGGGGGCGGAGGCTGCCGTGGGGACCAGGAACCCGCGCTCAAAAGATCCCGCAACAAAGGAAACCGCAGCTTATGACCTCCATTTTGTAAGTGGGGAATTGACCACAGCCATCTGCCTTGCCTCCCCCCCCCACCCCCTCGGCCAACAGGCACATCCTGTTTCCCCGAGGCAGAGAGACTCGTCACGGTCATTCAACCTAGTTAACTACAATCGGTGTCAAAGCAATAAACAAGGAAAGGAAATGAAAGGAAGAGAGAAAGGTCCTTTACATATCAATCAGAGTACACATCAATCAAGATACATAGAAGTTGCAATCAGGTTACATATGCCTGCCTCCATTCCTAACAGTCTCGTTCTTCCAGTTTTCTCCCTCTCCCTCACAAACTAGACAAAGATGGGGGACCCACTTAGCATCACATCAACACGGGGGACGATTTGACATCCCTTTGATCCCTTCTTAAACTTCCTTCAGTAACCTTTTCACATCTTTGTTCCTGTAATAGCCCATCAGCAACCAAGTGGAGGATCCAGAAGAAACGGCAATTTTTTTTCTCCTCGAGTAGAAATGTGTCATATGTGACAGAGGGGCTGGTACAAGGACCCTGTTCTGAAAAGCCCCTGATTGGTGAACGTGGCAAACGTGGCGAAGGCTGTTATTACCCTTCTACAGCCTGAATGTTGAGTCACAATGACCAAAGCATCAAGAGAAACCATTAAATTTGGTATTTCCAGCCCTATACACCCCTCCCAGTCATTCATTCTAGCCGCTTATGGCGTGGATACAAAGGTAAGCGAGGCCACAGGTGACATGACTGCGGATCCTCAACAAGGTATACTTGATCTATCTATTTTAAAGCTGAGCCATGATTACAGAGGGCCAGCGCAATCATTGCGAACGGTTTCCGGCTCATTCTGGAGGTGGAAATCGCCGAGGAGGTCTAAACAAACTGCCCAGACTCTTCTTTTATATCCATCCAGGGTGGAAGACTGTTATTTGCTCTATACATGTCACCAAGGCATGTTCTGAAGAGCAGCAATATTTGCTTTCTTTCCAAGCTTTTTGTGAGGCAATCTGTCGGCGGCAGGTGCCCAGATGAAAGAAAACTAAAGCCACCTTCCCATTACCTTCACCTCTCACAAAAAATCATGGCATGGGGCCATTGGGTATAATAAAGCAATTCTTCCCCTCAAAAAAAAGCAATCAATAATGTTTGTTTGCAGCCTTGCTGCATCCTAACGGAAGTGTAAAAAGTTGAATCACTGGAAATTTTGCCTCCATTATCTGTTTGTAAGTGGGTGTTGTAGGAGCTGGGCCTGAAACTCAGGTGGACTGGCGTAAGAGGTTTTGCTAACAATAAATCACACCCACCAGGAATCGATATTTCCACAGATTTCATTCCCTGACAACCTGGTGCCCTTTAAAGTCTGACGATGATCCAAACTGTCAAGTGTCCATAGTTTTTAGAGCTGATCGAAGCATGGAGAACGGAGCTGGCATGGATAGCATCCCTGGCTGTCCACATTGAAGGATGGCTGTAAATAAAAACTGAATCAAAAGGAATGAGCAAGATACATCAGTGGAGCTGTTGATGGGAAGGAGAACAAATGATGGGCATCAACGGGTCTCTCTAACAGGGCTAGGGAAATGTGTGAAAGTTCTCCACTGCTGCACAGAATTGAGATGCCTGGGGGAGCTCCTGCTGCCGGTGGTTGCCTAAACTGTGCGGCACCAATATGGTGTCTGTGTGGTAGTGCAGCCGCATAGCTTACAAGGATGTTGACGGGCACCCATTTCGACACGGTTTCTGGCCTACTTTGGATTTGACAGTCTTGGATTTGATAGCCTTGCATGCAACAGGCACGTAATTCTGGGAGAGGTCAGCGAACATTCTAAAGGTGACAGTAGGAGTCTGTAGCTCTCTGGCTGAGGAAAGATGTTGTTCAGTGTTCTGTTAACTAAAGCTATGTAAAAGCCTCTGACTGACAGTTTAATACTGTAAACTATACTGGTTATTGGTAACCAAATTGTAACAAAATGATGAACTATAAATGTATCAACAAATAAGTGTTATTTTGTTTATATATATATATGTCTGTCAGTATAAGTAAAGTTGTTTATAATTTCTGAGGTAAAAAGGCTGGTCTTTACTGAGATGACTGTTCTTATTTAAAATGGCACACAAGCTACGTTCTTCTTGTTATTCTGCTTACAAGAGTATATGTATACCTGTTAACCTTCAGAAACTGCCTTAGCCTGGCATAGCATCAAACTCCCAACCTGTTTATGGAAACATCCATTCTTTCTCACTGAGCTTTTTAATTATACCTCCCCTAAGACTGGCTAAAACCCTTTCATAAGACCAGCATCAAGTGGGACCACAGCATCTTCAGCCAGATACCAACTTGAATATTAAATTAATTCTGGCCTCATTAATAGTGTGAGTAATTTGGGAAGGGGAAGATTATATGAAACCAATAGGAATGTAATTTGGGAAACTGTATAGTTGTTTTTGGGTAGTGATTCTGTTAGGGTGATTTGTTCTCTGTGATCGATTGAGGAAAAAATTATAACATTGTGAACTTGTGTGGAAGATGCCTAATAGTGAGGAAGATGGAAATGGGTTTAGTTTCTATACGGGATACTAACACAGGGTCAGAAACCCAGTGACTGGATGGTACGGGAGATATGACAGAGGACAGAGATGTCATAAGGAAAGGAGAGAGAGATATGGACATCCTCAATCTCTGTCTCATGCTACGGCATGATGGTGGTGAGGTTTGTAAACCCTTCTCTGATATGGATCCTGTGCAATGCCAAGTCCATAATTAATAATACAAGCTTTGCTGCAGGGTTACTTCACAGCACGACGCGTGGCCAAGATCTGAGAGAGAGAGGGCGAGAAGGTATCTCTCACAGAGTTTACTCCTTTGGGGTTTATAGTCCTCTATCAGTCTCAGACAAAGTGTGTATGTGTGTGTGTGCACACATGCATGTGCACACAACACTTATCTGTGAGGTTTTCTCCTAAGGGCAATCCACACCCTGGAGATCTTCAGCGTTGATTGTGTGGATCTGGTATGGGATCCTGAGGAGAGTATGGCTATCTTGCTGGTGTACTGACCACCTAGCACACCAGCAGATACCCTGTTTAACCTCTTAGAGCAGGGGCGTAATGAGGCAGCCCTGGGCAAACTTTAGCCCTGGGCAAAACCTGAGTTGGATGCCCCCCCAACGCCATGGGCGGCCACTCCACCACGACCAATTGTTTTTTGGCACCAGGACATTGGTGCCTGCAGGGGGTGCATTTTTAGACATATCAGCACCATAATTTCAGTATATCATCAGGAGATGGTCCTTATGCTACTCCCCAAGTTTGGTGAGGTTTGGTTCAAGGAGTCCAAAGTTATGGCCTCCCAAAGGGGGTGCCCCATCCCCCATTGTTTTCAATGGGAGCTAATAGGAGATGGGGGCTACAGTTTTGAGGGTCCATAACCCTGCACCAAACTGCACCAAACCTGGGGGGTGTCATCAGGGCAGTCTCCTGATGAGACCCTGAAAGTTTTGAGACTGTGCCTTCAGAAATGCCCCCCCCCCCCCCTGAGCCTGCAACCCCCATTGACAGCAATACAGAAAACTCAATTCAGAACAAAGATTCTTGGGCAAATTTCTAGGATGTTCCTGAAGGGGGCGCATTTTTGGATGTATCAGCACCAAAATGTCAGGGTATCATCTGGAAACTATCCTAATAGGACCCCCCCCCAAGTTTGGTGCAGTTTGGTTTAGGGGGTCCAAAGTTATGGACCCTCAAATGGGGTACCCCATCCCACATTCTTTGCTAAGGAGATGGGGGCTACCCTTTTGAGGGTCCATAACCTCGGACCCCCTGAACCAAACTGCACCAAACTTTGGGGTTGCCATCATGACAGTCTTCAGATGATACCCTGAAAGTTTGGTGTTGATACATCCAAGAATGCCCTCCCTGCAAGAACATCACGAAATTTGCCCAAGAATCTTTGTTCTGCATTGAGTTTTCTGCATTGCTGTCAATGGGGGTTGCGTAGACAAAGGAAGCACATTTCTGAAGGCACAGTATCAAAACTTTCAGGGGTCTCATCAGGAGACTGCCCTAGTCGATACTTCTCCAGGTTTGGTGCAGTTTGGTTCAGGGGGGCCAAAGTTATGGACCCTCAAAACTGTAGCCCCCATCTCCTAATAGCTCCCATTGGAAACAATGGGGGATGGGGCACCCCCTTTGGGAGTCCATAGCTTTGGACTCCCTGAACCAAACCTCACCAAACTTGGGGGGTAGCATAAGGGCAGTCTCCTGTTGATACACTGAAATTTTGGTGCTGCTAGCTTAAAAACTGCGCCCCTGCAGGCAAACAATGGAAAACCACTAAAATACCCAAAAACGAACCCAGCATTTTGATGCCCCCCACAAGGTGATGCCCTGGGCAGCTGCCCACCTTGCCCAATGGGCATTACGCCAGTGTCTTAGAGGCAATGTCAGATTGGGCCTTGTGGTATCTCAAACAGTTGGTTCTGGGAGACTTCAATGTCCATGCTGATACCACCTCATTTTCTTCTCAGCTTCCAGCCATGACAGTCCTGGGACTCTCCCAAGCTGCATCAGGTCCCACACAAAGCAGGCCACTCGCTGGATCTGATCTTTGTTGCGGGTGTAACCTCTACCTGTGGGATCTGTGGGGCAGAACTTGGAATGAGTTTGCAACAACAAATTTTAAAAACAAAATGGTTTACTTTCTTAACATATAACATACAACATCAACATTTAACGTCACACTTCAAGGTCCTGTGGGTTGGCTCCTGAAGACTCCAAGGGCTTGGTGAACAGGATTCAGCATGATGAAGGTTTCCAGGAGAACTCTCACCCATTACAAACATAAAAAAACCCTGAAACAATAAACTCCAACATTTACAACATAGCAAAAATAAACAACTACCTTCCCAGTAGTTCCCAACAACATTGCAGTTACCTTAACAAGGTGTTAAGGGCTTACACCAATCAAGGCCCGAGTCTGGTAGCCTTGTCTCCTCCAAACTACATGAGCTCTGCAGGTTTGAGTCTCCACCCCTTTCTGGGTCAACCCATTCTGAGTATGGGGGTTACACAGGCATGGATATAGGTTCAATCTCTAGGGAGTCAGTACTCTGGTGGCGCCATTTTGCCCCGAAGGTCAGCCTGGGTGATCCGGTCCCCTCTCTCATAGGTGGCAAGAAGCTTTCCACTAACCCATGGAGACTCATGAGAAGATATGATATCAACCATTCATCTTGTTTTCAACAGCCATGAGGGTATCATAGCTGTCTGGGGATGCTCAGAAGTTATTTCAGACCACACTAATCAAGGCTTAAGCAAAATATATACACTAGATTAGGAACTGTATCGCCAAAGTCTAAAAGAATGGCTCTGTGATGGATTGTGGGAATTTAGATACAAGCCTTCTATTCTGGGAATTAAGTCAGGGATATAAGTTTTTGTTTTAAGTTTTCTTTGCTTTAGAAAATGACTAGAAAAATGAAAGAATGTATGCCCATTGAGCTCAATGCTAACAAAAACATACTATTAGCATGGATAAGATAAACAGTGGGATATGGGCACTAAGTCAGTTTAGCTATATGCAGTATATGTCTCTGCTGTGTGTGTCGCTTAGAGTGACTGGTTTGCTTTCTGTTTCCCCCTCCATGTTATTTTTGTTGTAGTTGTTTTAAAAAAAAACACTACACAATTGTTTAAAAAAGAATGGCTCAGTGGTTAACAGTCCAATCAATGAACACATAAAAGATTTCCTTTTTGAAATGGTAAAATTTGCAGAAATTAAGTAAACAAAGAAAGGACTTCACTCCAATCCTGGAGTTTATAACAGTGGAGATCTGGCAGTTATATTTTGATGGCTATGTTTAAGGTACAGTAAAATTTATTAAGAAGTAGCAAACACGTTCTGCAGATATACATGTTCCGACAGACTTTAGAACACAATAAAATGGCCTCTGATGTATCACATTGCTACAAATTGCATTCAAAAATATTTCTGTGAGTGCATCCAGGATTTTAGAAATAATGCCACAATCCTCTCTGCATGAAATCGAACAGGAAAATCTACATCGACTTTTAAAAAGGTAATTTGCCAAACTTCCTTTGTTTAGTAGTACATTAGCAAACACATTCTCAGTTACTTGTTTAAAATGAAACTGCACACATGTATCTGCTGTGGAATTGTAATTTTTAAAACACATTTTCTACCAATGGACAAGTGTCATTCATTTATCAACACCCTAGAGATGGTTTTGTTCTTGAATACTTCGAACCTTTGATTGAGTTAAAAATATATATAATTACATGTAAGCCATTCTGAAGAATGGGTTTGCTGCCATTCTCACAAGTTTTTACAGCATTCCTGAATAAAAATGAAGTATAATAACTGATGATTAAATCTAAAATCTGTCAGCATTGGATACATATTTCAGTAGATAAACTATTCATACCAGCTGGAGCAGAAAGGTTTAATAAAAAACACTATTGAAAACAAAAAAACTGAGAAAGACCAAAAAAAATTAAAACAAAAAAACTCATTTTTGAGGAGATTTCTTTTCTGACATGAGCATCTAACTAGATTTGCAAAGAATGTGGGGATTTGCAAAGAATCTGGATTGAGAATTTCTTGGAATTTGGGGGAAAGCCTGAGGAAGACAGGTTTGGGGGAGGGAAGGAACCTCAGCAGGTTATAATGTTATATAATATATATTTAGTGCTCTATTTCTGTTCCACCCTGTTAGGGCTTGTTGTTGCAAATCTGAATGTCCGATTCCACAGCTGTTCTCTGGTGTGTGTGTTTGTGTTTTTTACAACAAGGGTAGTATTGTGGTGCCCAATATTTCTTTACCAAATATCAAGCCAACCGAAGAGAGTTTTAAGTAGCTTTATTTACCAAAGAAAGGGGAGCCGCCCCCACATCGATAGACTCCACTGAAACAGTATATCTACAGTATGTTTATTCCTGTCTCCCGAATTCGCCACACCCTCTCTGTTGGCTAAGGATACTTAGAGTCACAACTTTCTGGTCCACCTATTTACATGGTCCTCCTTAATATGTGGGCCCCTCTCATATTCTTCCTGTATGTTCATTATAATTCAGTTTGTCGTCCGAGCAGGAGAAGTTAATATGTATTAGCCTATTAAGCTTACTCAGTATGTACAATCTGATACAAGCCTTGCCCTTCAGCTTAGTCATCCCACGGTCTTATCTTGTCCTGCCACAAGCATCCTCCCTTATGACACATCTCCTAATTCCTAGTAGGAAACACGTTTCTCGTTTATCACAGTATGTTTTGCTACTTCTGGGGTTTAGTCCAGTATTTCAGACCAAACTGTTTTCATTCAGACTCTACTTTCAAGAGTCTCAAAACTGCTCACAATCTCTTCCTCTCCCCACAACAGGCACTGGTGAGGTATATGGGGCTTAGAGAATGGTGGCTGGGGAGTCAGTTGTGTGTTTCATGGTAAAAACACACAACGGACTCCCTAGGAGTTTCAGGCTAATCATCAGTGCAACTGCTGATCACGGTCCCCCCTCCCCGACCCCTGTGGGCTTACGAGAAATGGTGGGGAAATGGAGAGAAACTGACCGCACAGGAATATTTCTTCGCAATACATGTAACTGCAACTTTAAAATGTGGTAACTTGGGTGCACTGAATTTGATTTAGGATTTTGTGAGGTAGTGCCACAGTACTCTCAGCATGAAAATCTAAAAGGAAAAATAAAACTGGAAAATTAACTCAAGGATCAGCGGCAGTATTATAATTTTTAAAAAGCTGTCTCCTACATATGGATGCCTGTAATCTCTTACCTTCTACGCCACACTGGGTCCCCACAGTCTCAGTATGCATGCAAATTTTCTGACTCCTTCAGTCAGCCCGTTTATTTTGAGCCTTAACACTTTGAAGAGTGCTATTCAGATAAAAAAAGTCAATGTTTCGCTCAAAACAGTGGGATTCTAGGTTTTTTAATTTCTTAATGTACGGGAAAATACATGTATCTGAGTCAGCGAGAGATGTTTGTGTTCATGACTGGTTTCGTTTGTGTATGTATACCTGTGTTCATAATTAAAAGGCTATGCAGCCCTGCAGGATTTTTCCAAGGTGTGTCTTCAACGGATTAACAACCCTAGATTGAAAATAATGGTCACAGTCCAAAACAAACCCATGCCAGATTGTGCTAGGAATATTGTGTTTAGCAACAGTTTTTTTTAACATGCATTTATTTACACGTGCGCAGTACAGCTATAGTAACTAATTTTAATTAGCTTTAATGTCCTAATTATAATACCCTTTCCATTATTCTTTGAATCCTGGCTTAGCTGTTCTCGTCTGTGTGAGGGAGAGTATGGTAATTTGCTATATTTTTGCTTTATCAGAGACAGTGCGAATGCGGCAACAAGCTATTGGGGAAGCTGGTCAGAAAGCCCCGTACCCCTCCTAGACACCCTCTCCCACACTTCAAAGCAAAGCTGAGAGATATTCAATTCTTCCCTTCTCTGAACATTTGCAAGCAGGCTGGGAGAGATACGCTGTGGACTTGTGCTTCCCCAAACTACTTCATGCACTGCGCACGACAGAGTTTGTGCCGTCTTATGCACGCAACCATTCTGTTCAGGGACCTCTGATTCTGCCAAGCTGATAGCCTCTCCCCAGCATCATAGGAATCACAGAATCAAAGAGTTGGAAGAGACCCCAAGGGCCATCCAGTCCAACCCCCTGCAATGCAGGAACACACAATCAAAGCACACTGTCTGATGGCCATCCAGCCTCTCTTTAAAAACCTCTGAAGAAGGAGACTCCACCACACATTCCACTGTCGAACAGCCCTGACTGTCAGGAAGTTCTTCCTAATGTTTATGTGGAACCTCTTTTCCTTCACCTTGAACCCATGACTCCTGGTCCTAGTCTCCGGAGCAGCAGAAAACAACCAACATGACATCCCTTCAAATATCTAAACAGGGCTATCATGTCACCTCTTCACCTTCTCTTCATCAAACTAAACATCCCCAGCTCCCTAAGTCTCTCCTCATAGGACATGGATTCCAGACCTTTTACTGTTTTGGTTGCCCAAAATGGAGGCTTCAGCAAGACCCTTCCCTTCCCTCAGCCTCGCAGTCTCCTGTTTGACCTCAGCACTTTTAAAGAGGAGTTTCACCGTGGCCGCTTAGCTGTGTGCTTCCTCTGAGACTTTTCCACACTTCTTAGCAGAAAGCCAGTAAGAAATTGCTTTAAGCAAACTGAACTCTCTCTCAATGGGAGAAGAACTTGTGCTGCTGAAGGCTGTTGCAATGCTGTGTGTTTTTGCAAAGCGTATCTGTGCGCTGTGGGGGTGGATGTTTGCACTCTGAAGGAAAAAACAGCTTTTAGCAGCTGAGAGCAGACTGTAATTGTAACCATTTAAAATGGCGCGTGTGCATGTTCCTTTAAAAAGAGATAAAAGTTGTAGAAGGAAGGGGATGAAAATGGGGATGAGAGAGTGAGCTATTGGGTTGACACCAGAGAGTTTTTGTGGAGTCTGCAGCCGATTTACAGATGGGGGAGCTCACCTGCCCCGCTGCAGCCTCAGGTACACACCTGAAGTGCTCTTGCTTTCCGTCGGGAAATCCACGAGCAAGAACAGTAGGGGGCAGCAACTTCCTTGTACGTGTAACTCCCACCATCGAGAGTCTTGGGGGTAATCCTGATACTTCTCTTTCTTTGGAAGCCCAGGTCAAAAATGCTACCAGGATAACATTGCGGCCAATCACATGCTCTCAGCCTAACCTACCTCACAGGGATGTTGGAAGGAATCAAATGGAAGAGAGGCAAACGATATAAGCTGCTTTGGCTCCCTATTGAGGAGCAAGGTGGTGTATAAACAAAATAAAAATAAATGTAAAACTATTGTCAAAGGATGCCTTGGCACACTGCATTGAGGGTTAAAAGAAAGCAGCATTTCTTTGCGTCAGGAATCTGCTGGCACCCAACGGCGTGGCGCGGCACGGTGATGGATTTAACGCCTGGGTGAGGGAGAACCGATTCCGCTGTATGGGGATTGATCTATGCTTTACAATGTTTAGAGTGCTTGTTGCCAACTCAATAGAGACTACTGATCCTGCATCGGAGCTCTTTCAGCCCCCCCCCCCACCTCACAGGGTGTTTGTTATGGGGGGTGGGGAGGGAAAGGAGATTGTAAGCCCCTTTGAGTCTCCAAACTCTTCTCTTCTCTTATTACCACCCAAGAAAATAGCCAAAATATTTTCTTGAGTCAAGTTACATGGCTACACTGGCTCAGTGTCAGGACGCAGAGACTTGTGTGGTTCAGAAGACTCCACGAGGCCCACAAAGAACGTATATATGTGATTGTGCCAATATTATATGATTTCCCTCTTGCCTTTGCCCCTTCTTGGGTATAATGAAAGCCCCTTTTCCGTTGGATTTATGATTTGCCCACTGTTTAAGGTTATACTCCAGCTAGGTTCTCCAGTTAGTTTAAGGTTTTGTTATTATTAATTTAGGAGACCCTTGCCTATAAGCATATGTGTTTAGTTCTTAAGGCTTTCCCTAATGTTTAAGTTTAGAAATGTTATTTTTTATATTTGTGTTTGTTAGTAAAAGCAGTAGCCTGTAGAAGCTGATATTAAGGGACAAGGAAGTTAGCCCTGGAATGCAGCTTAGACCAACGCTTAGCCAACTCCTTAGCAAAGACAAAGACCCCCTTTGGTTTTGCAAATCAAATCTGATAGCAGCACCCAGAGGTCCCAGCCGTTGGGAGATGTGTTGGGACCACCATTGGACAGTTTGAACTCTCTTTTGTTGCAGGACTGAGGTGGGAGCCTCAGGTCATAACCAAAGGAAACAGCCATCTGATAACGTAGATAACTGGGTGCGGTAGCAAACCCACCCAGATTCTCTAAATGGACCTTATCTGCTCTCCTTTCAGCACCATTGCGAGATCTCGTGGGAAGATGCTTGACAGCGGGATGCTTGACAGCGGGATTTCGTGATCCCATTCACAAAAGTTGCAATTGTATCTTTCTTTTGTGTTGATGTTTCCTTATTGGTGTTCGGTAAGGGACTTGCCCCCTCACCTGCCCCTTTTACCTGCCCCTTTGCCCCTTTGATATTTGTGAATAAAAGTTCTTGCGCTTGTTTGCAAGGCGATTCTCCTGCCCAAGCTGTGACCATCACCTCCGAATAAAATACTTTGCTTTGAAGAACACCGGCTTCCTGTGCTTCAATACGTTGCTGAGCTGAAATCACTCATTGTTACCCAAGCAGCAGCGGTAACACTCTTGCATACAGTAGGGTGCCTAGGCTTTCCTGAGGGGTGTCACAGATTTCTGTCTTTTCTGCACCTCTACACTCTTTAATATCCTGACCTGAATGGCCAACGGTAGCAGGATCTCACCAGATCTCAGAAGATAAGCAGGGTCAGTTCTGGTTAGTACTTGGAGGAGAGACTGCAAGTTAGTCCAAGGTTGCTACCCAGAGGCAGACGTTGGCAAACCTGAACGTCTCATGCCTTGAAAACCCTACAAGGCTGCCTTAAAACGGCTGTGACCACATTTGACACCACCATAATATCTATATGAAACCTCTGTGGGGATTCAAAGCAAGATTTGGAAGGCAGCGTAGTAAATATGCTGACGGACTGAAAGTCTAAGCCGTTGTAAGTCTGGCTTCCTATGCTCCTTTCCCCATTAGCTGCCAAGGAATCCTGCCCTACATTTTGAGAAGTACCTGCCAACTTATTCCACAAGAACCATTTTACGTGCTTCTCTCTTTGTTTCTGCTGCATTGTTTTCGCCAGCTACCTTGTTTTTGCCAGGAGCAGCAGTGGCGTAGGAGGTTAAGAGCGCGTGTATCTAATCTGGAGGAACTGGGTTTGATTCCCAGCTCTGCTGCCTGAGCTGTGGAGGCTTATCTGGGGAATTCAGATTAGCCTGTGCACTCCCACACACGCTAGCTGGGTGACCTTGGGCTAGTCATAGCTTCTCCGAGCTCTCTCAGCCCCACCCACCTCACAGGGTGTTTGTTGTGAGGGGGGAAGGGCAAGGAGATTGTAAGCCCCTTTGAGTCTCCTGCAGGAGAGAAAGGGGGGGTATAAATCCAAACTCCTCCTCCTCCTCCTCCTCCTCCTCCTCCTCCTCTTCTTCTATCTTAATCCACCTATATGTGCAGCAATTCCTCTCTCCTTTTATCTCAGGGCGATCAGATTTCAGGGGTTAATTAAAAGGGATGGGAGAATTGGGACTAATTAGTGCTCATCTCCCGAAGATGAAGGGATGCGACTGTACTGCTAAACATTGCTCCAAGGTTAATCCCACTAAAGAACATTCTCCCAGCATCTTAAGCCCATGAGGAACTCAACTATATGGCCAGTAACCAGCTGCTCATTACACTGTTGAGCAGTTTCCAGGGCAGCGATAAGGTTACTGTCCAAACCAAAGGCGAGGAGACAGCTTGTAGTCTCATGTAGAGGAGATGCACAACTCCGGGCTCTTTCCAAGAAATGTTCTTTCCCGTTCAAAAACTAGCTCTTCAGGGGCTCTGTTTTTCTGTGTCCTGGTGTAACCTTACAAAGAACACGGAGACTCACACTTTTCACAGATGACTGCAAGAGGCTACCTTCTCTGACCCAACACGTTGCTGATTTCAGTGGGTTGAAAACTGGGTTGACTCGCTCAGGTTCCTGCAACAGCTATTTTGTGCCTGCAACGCCTTCCTTCCCAAACACACACACAGTGTCAGAAGTCCAAAGGTACCCACAGGTTCAAAAAAAAAAATAGGGATTCCTGCTCTAACCGCTACAGAATGCTGGTATCAAATGCAATCTTCATCTGCATTGTCCACTCCTGCCTTTCTTGTCTAGGACGACACTTCACTAGCCAGACTATTCACACAATCCTGTGAACAGTACCGAGTTAACTTAGTAGTATATGCTATGGGTCCGCATTTTCTAGGGCCCCGCACTAAATTATTGCAAGCTCAATTTCATCAACACAGTTCAAAACTCGTCAAGAGTTGGATGCTCCCCGGTCTTAATCCAATCAAACCTTTCCCCCACAGCATTGTGCATGCCTGGGAACAAACGTTGCTTTGTTCTAGGAATATTGCCCCTCTTATCATAGCCAGAAGGTTACTTTTTCCTGTAATTAAACCCCCCCCCCCAAAGATCCATGGCCAAATGCCCTTGGACGTCTCTCCTTGGACCCAACATTGTTTCCTGTGAGCAGTTCTGGTCGCTGTCTCTCTCTCCCTCGGACCTCTTCTGGATGGGTAAATATCACCCTTCCCTCAAAATCCTCTCTTATGGATCATCGCTCTTTATATCCTAGGCTTCTTAAAACTCTGTGTATATTCACTTGCAACATGTGTGTGTGTTTATTATTTATAATCCCTCCATAAAATTATAACCCTTCTCCTTCAATTCTGGATGTTGAGTGGATTTCTCTGGGAAGCGACCTCTGTATAAATTGGTGTAGATCAGGGGTAGGGAACCTTTAACACTCAAAGAGCCATTTGGACCCGTTTTCCACGGGAAAAGAAAACACTTGGAGCCGCAAATAATTTTTGACATTTAAAATAAAGATAACACTGAATATTGGGTTTTTTAACCTTTTATTCCGCTCATTCTGAGAAGCGCATGGATGCGTCCGCCCTGCTGCCTGCAGGGCAGGCAAGGATGGGGCCAGCGCAGGGGTAGGGAACCTGCGGCTCTCCAGATGTTCAGGAACTACAATCTCCTACTGTGCCCCCTCATTCAGCATGGCCAGCCAGCTGCTCGGCCTCACCGACCGCTGGAGCAAATTCCGCCCCACCCAATGGGGCAGGCGAGGGTGCCACAAGCCGCCCAGCCGGGTTATGGCAAGTTGGTGTGCTTCCACCCTGCAGCGCAGGCGATGGGGTTAGCGGCTCGGCTCGTGGAGCCGCAGTGCAAGGGCAGAAGAGCCGCATGTGGCTCTCGAGCCGCAGGTTCCCTACCCCTGGTGTAGATCTTCTTATCTGTCTCTTGCACTGCAGTTCTGTTCCCAGCTAATTCCCCCTAACTGAAAGGGAACAGACCATATTAACTCAAGCGACAGGCGTACCCCGGTGAACTCGGCACGGACCAGCACGGGGCACCGACCTCTCAAAAATGGCGAGCTCCAAAAGGTGATTTGTTCTGCAGGTGGAATCCCACCATCGGCCTCCAGCATTGCTTCGAAAAATCAGACTGGACTTCGAGAAAGATTTGCTGCCACCGGGGCTCAAGCGGTCAAGTAAACAAGCTCTGCTAGGGAAGAAGATACAGTATTTCCTTTCTCTCTGCAAGGTGATGGGTTATTTTGCCGCCATGCAGACTAATGCTAATTATGAACATTAATCAGTCCTGCCGCGCTGCCATTCCCCCCCATTAAGACAGGGAAGCCAGAAGGAAACAAAAGAACGTTGTTCTTGCAGAATGAGCAACCCGGCGAATGGCAAAGAGCACCGTCTGGTTCCTTCCTAGTTACCCGACGTTCTGTATTCTAATGAGTAACTAAGGCGTACATTCAGAGCCATGCGGTTAAAAAAAAAAGGATTAGAAAGAAAGTGAAGCAAGTCACTCACGGGCTTGCTGGGTTTTTAAAACCATCTAATGGGAAATGTGTCTGCCTCTAATCTTTGTCTGCAGCCACGATCCATTACAGAGTTGAGCACCAATGGTAGAGTAGAAAGTCAGATAGCCAGGAATCAGAATCTATCAGTTCTTCGTCAGCATGGCCAATTGGCCATGCTGGTAGGGGCTGATGGGAATTGTAGTTCCTGAACATCTGGAGAGCCGCAGGTTCCCTACCCCTGGTTTAGAGCCTTTTCGGGCGCTATCATAAGCAGGTGTACTCAAAACAAAGTCCCATTTTGGTCAGCAGGGTTTCTGTGTGTCCTGTCAAGTCACAGCTGGTTTATGGTGAACCTCCTAGGGATTTTAAGGCAAGAGATGTTTGGAGGCGACTTGTGACTGCCTGCCTCTAAGTGGGCTGAGAGAGTTCCAAGAGAACTGTGTGATAGCTGAGAGAACTGGGTCTGGCCCAAGCTTCCCCAGCAGGCTTCATGTGGAGGAGTGGGGAATCAAACCCAGTTCTCCAGATTGGAGTCTGCCACTCTTAACCACTCCACCCCCACCCCAAGAAAATGCCTCTCGAACTGCAGCCTCCATTTAGTAATGGGTTGTAGGCAATGTTGCTTAGCTTATGCCTCTAGCTAGCTATATTTTTGATGCCGCCCTTCGCTCAACAAGTTCAGGATGTTGTTCACATCTCTCTCCTTCCCTAGATTACCTCCACCACAATCCTGTGATGTAGGCTGATCTGACAGACTAGCCCAATATCACCAGTGGGCTTCCTAGCTGTGCAAGAACTTGAACCCTGACCTCACACTCCAGCACAGTAGTCACGGCATCCCACCACATCTCACTTTGGTCTTGGAACCTCCCTCTGAGGCCTGGCCCTTCTTTCTTGGCTACTTCAGCCTGGACTTCCTTGGTGGTCTCCCATCTACGTATTAATTGGGGCTGACCCTTCTTGCCTTCCATGATCTGATGAGATCAGACCAGCCTGGGGCATCCTGGTCAGGGTACCCTCTGCTCCCACCCATATATGCCCTTAAAGCCAGTGAGGGTCAGAGGACACTGCAAAATAGATCATCTTCTCCCCTGCACAGGCATAGGGAAGAGAGTAAGGATGGGAACAATTTTAGCTGACTCCTTCTTGCTAGAACCGCTTGATGCGATCTGGATGGTCCAGGTCAGCTTGACCTTTTCAGATCTCTGAAGCTCAGCAGGGCTGGCCCTGGTTGGTACTTGGACCACCAGGGAATACGAGAGTCACTATGCAGAGAAGACAACGGTCAACCATCTCTGTAAATCTCTTGCCTTGAAAACTCTTTAGGGTCATTGTAAATTGGGGACAGCTTGACATGCAGAGCCCTTTAGAAGAAGAAGAAGAAGAGTTTGGATGTATATCCCCCTTTTCTCTCCTGTAAGGAGACTCAAGGGGGCTGACAATCTCCTTTCCCTTCCTGCCCCCCCAACAAACACCCTGTGAGGCGGGGCTGAGAAAGTCTTCAAGAGCTGTGGATACAGCTTCAAGGTCACATTGAAGTTGGCGCAGTTGGACTGCACAGGCTAATCTGGTTCATCTGATAAGCCTCCACAGCTCAACAGGCAGAGTGGGGAATCAAACCCAGTTCCCCAGACTAGAGTGCACCTGCTTTTAACCACTACACCACGCTGGCTCTCCTCAAAGCAAGTTGTTTGGTCAGCAGCAGCTTTTCTTCGGGGGCGGGATTTAGGCTTAAAAACGAAAAGTCTGGACTCCTGTGGAAATACCTGGGAAAGGGACCAAAACCATCAGAAGTGAAGTCAGGATAAAGGTTTACAGAGACTCCCGCAGCTCTCCGGCTCTCTGGCAGATTTATTTGTCCTTGAGTTGTTACCGCCGCTATCTACTTAATGACACAAATCCATCTATTTATTTTCCTTCTCCCAGCAAACGCTCAGAGACTGAATCGCTGGACATTTTATCACTAACATTTGTTCTGGGCACAATGAAAGCACAAGTACATACAACCTCGCTCAAAGTTCAATGATTTTTTTAAAAAATGTTGCGAGACGATCACTGCAGGCAGTTTGTTTCGTTGGCTGATTAGAAATGATCTCGCTCGTCCTTTGCTCCTACGTAGGACCCACAACAAAAAGGGATGAACAGGGAATGATGAGCAGGAGCACCGCATCAAACCAGCAAAAAAAGAGTTGCCGCTACTGTAACCCCCATGCTCAGAATGGGTTGACCCAGAAAGGGGTGGAGACTCAAAGCAGCAGAAGGCTGCAGACCTCATGCAGTTTGGAGGAGACAAGGCTACCAGACTTGGACCTTGGTTTGTATAAGCCCTTAACACCTTGTTAAGGTAACTGCAATGTTGTTGGGAACTACTGGGAAGGTAGTTGTTTATTTTTGCTATGTTGTAAATGTTGGAGTTTATTGTTTCAGGGTTTTTATGTTTGTAATGGGTGAGAGTTCTGGAAACCTTCATCATGTTGAATCCTGTTCATCAAGCCCTTGGAGTCTTCAGGAGCCAACCCACTTGCAAAGAAGAATTGGACTTGGCAATATCAGAAGACTGTAACTAGAAGGACTTGAAAATGCAACCTGAACAGGACCTTGAAGTGTGATGTAAAATGTTGATGTTATATGTTAAGAAAGTAAACCATTTTGTTTTTAAAATTTGTTGTTGCAAACTCATTCCAAGTTCTGCCCTACAGAACCCACAGGTAGAGGTTACACTAGCGTCAGACCACACAGTGACTGACAGTAGGCAAATTCTAAACAACCTTCCAGTTTCAAATCCCAAAACCTCCCCTCGACAGCAGCGGCAACTTTGATAAGAAGGCGGCTAGGGGGTTGCAAAGCCGTGCCTCCAATGTCAAAAGGGTCCTCGCTTTTGGGGTAGTTGTGCAAACTGCCTTCAAGTCATAGCTGGCTCATGGCAATTCCACCGGATTTTGAAGGCAAGAGATGTTCAGAAGTGGTTTGCGCCATTGCCTGCCTCCGAGCAGCAACCAAGGGCTTCCTCGCTGGTCCTCCATCCACAGATGTGGTCCTCCATCCTCCATCAGATGTGCGGAACTCTCATGGACTCCAGGAATTCCGCAGGGCCTGTAAAACGGTTTTGTTCCACCGGGCTTTTGGTGAGGCCGGCCGCGGATTCCCCCTCTGGGATGCCCCTGTGTTGCGTGCCATTCCATCATCGGCACGTCCAATATAACATCTAATCTACACTGCTACCCCCGCCAGGCCTTGGGTTCGGGCGCCACACTTTTATAATTTTGCTATAATCCTGTTGTATCGTATTGCATTGTATTGCTGCTGCTAGTTTTATGAATTTTGTAAATGGTTTTAACCTGATTTAATTAATTTTATTCTGTGTACTGTTGTTTTGGCCTATTGTATGTAAGACTGTTCCTGGCCTGGTGTACACCGCCCAGAGCCCTTCGGGGGTGGGCGGTTTAGAAATTTGATATATAAATAAATAAATAAAATAACCAAGGTTAACCTTGCTAGTACTTGCTCTTGTGGCCATGCACCATTAAAAAAAATTGTCATCAAGTCGCAGCTCACTTATGAAGGTTCCATAGAGTTATCAAGGCAAGAGAGGTTCAGAGGTGGTTTGCCATTGCCTGCCTTTGCATCATAACCGGGACATTCCTTGGTGGTCTCCCATCCAACTACTAACCACGGCCAACCCTGCTTAGTGTCTGAAATCTGACAAGATCAGGCTAGTCACCATACTGTAAAAATAGAGGCATTCAAAGAAGAACCTGTAGATAACCTCAGTGTCCAAGATGATTCCTGTGACCTGTACTCTGGTCCCAGACAACTTAGAACTCTAAAAGCTAAAACCAGTGTTTAAATTGGGAGGAGAAACCAACTGGTAATCATTGGAGGAGGAGGAGGAGAAGGAGGAGGAGGAGGAAGAAGAAGAGTTGAATTTATTTTCCCCCTTTATTAAAGGTAGGTGGGGCTGAGAGAGCTCGGAAGAACTGTGACTAGCCCAAGATCACCCAGCTGGCGTGTGTTGGAGTGTGTGTTGGAGTGTACAGGCTAATCTGAATTCCCCAGATAAGCCTCCACAGCTCAAGCGGCAGAGCGGGGAATCAAGCCCAGTTCCTCCAGATTAGGGTACACCTGCTCTTAACCACTACGCCACTGCTGCTCCTGGAGAGACATGCTCCTGGTACTTGTCTCTTCCTGCAATCTGGCAGTCACATGTTCGAACAATTGTAGTTTTCTTTTAATCTGTTCAAAACAGTTTACAGCCATTAAAAAATCATGCAATATAGATAAAAATAAATAACAAATCAAGCAGGTTTCTGAATTTCTGTCCCTCCCTTGCCATCCTGACTATGTTTTTTTTTAAACTATAGTGGGTTGGAAAGGGGTTAAATTTGTTATTTGTTAAAATAACATCAGTTAAAGGTCTATCAACAGTGATAGAAAATGCAGGGGAGGGGCTCTACTAATAATCCTCAAAAATGCTATATTGAAAAAGGTTTTAAAGAGAAGATATCTATAACCTCTAAATGTATTATAAACAGATCATAACTATGTTGTAGTTTTATCAGCTATCAGATAATGTATTTTACGGTTTCTGTTAAGATTATTAAGATAAGTATCATTTCATGCCCATTCTTAGATCATTCTATATTGACTATAAAAACTACATATATTGTCTATTGTTTATTAAATTATTGTGTGTAATATCGTATCAGCAATGTCTTTTTTCTTAGTCTTTGGATGTAATCATTACAACTGTTTTGATTCCCTCTTTCTTTTTACTGTCCTATTTATGTTTATAGCAAAGAAAACAGAAAATTCAGAGGGAGCTACTTTCTTAGCCCCTCTCTCTGCTAGTGACAGCTAGACGTTTTTCAAAAGACTTTTCAAAAGCAGCTGGGCACATAACAACAGTCCAGCTGGAATTTTCACTAAGGCACGGATAAGCACGGCCAGGTTCTATCTGTACAGAAAAGGGAGCAGCTAAGTGTAATCGCCAAAGGTTAGTGAAAAGCAAGCCAGGCCACGGTGAGCACCAGGGCTTCCAGGAGCAGCAACAAAATCAATCACAATCCCAGCTTGGGTTTTGTAAGGGAACAATAAAGATACAAGAGCTATTCAGAGGAATTTTGTCCTGCAGCAGTTTTATCTTCCCGAGATTACACTGCTGCGTGGTCACACCCTTTTAAGCCCAACATTGATGCAGAATGTCCACCGCCGCCCCACAGTTAGGCTGAAATGATCAAGCCATGGTCCATTGACAACACCAAAGCCCATTTCTTTGGCTGCTGGGTGGAATGAGATGCACCTCAAGGTACACATTCTAGGCGTTGATACTTTTGGTGTCCTTCCAGTAGCATTGCCACACTTTGCGACAATGGCGCTCAAGGCAAATGCCGCTATTGGTACAGTGCAAATTGTCACTGTGGGATCAGTATGATGGGTGTTTACTGCCTTACCTTCAAGGCAGACTGAACACAGCCTCCCTGTTGGTTTGTCTGCCAGCCAGCCAAGCAGAAGTCGACCTGGTGAGCTGATGCCTGCTGCCCACGGAAAGGAGTGAGAGTCCTTCCCCACCCACCCCTTTGGTAACACCTGCAGGGGGTGGGGTCTGGCAGCTACGACGGAGGTTCCACCAGCAGCCCAAGACAGCGGCCTTGAGCAGCGGCACAAGGGCGCCGTCCATTGTGAGTCCGTTTGGTGACTGTCTGGGGAGGGTTATGATGTTGGTGGAGCAGACTCTATGATAGTTCACTGTATTTTAGTTTTTGTCATTGTGGGATCTGCGATTTGGGAATTAGCTGGTACATTTAATTAACTGTTTCATGTTTCATTGTTTGCTGCATTGATTTTTGGGTTGTACACCACCCTTAGCCCTGTGGGAAATTGGACGGGTTAAAAATACAAAAACGAACAAAATTAAAAATATAAATAAATAAAATACTGCTTTAAGCACATGAACTTGGTTCCAGCACTAATAAACTTTAGACCACTTTTTTTTTAAAAAAAGAAAAGAAAATGTTTAGAAACTGCTTTTTCCCCCAGAGAGATGTCTGAATACATCACGGGCGAGATTTCCCATAGAGTCCTCAAGATAAAACAAGATCCTTGCTCGAGCGATTCAGCCGCTGGAAAGAACACCACAATCGCCAACATATCTCCCACTGCCCCATAAATCGCATCAGGACACAAACTGGAGGCCCAGGATATCAAAACAGGGAGAACATTAACTCTTACACACACGTATAATGACAGATTTTAAAAAAGAAAAAGAAAAACCAGGCTCTGAAGAACACTTATTTAAATGTTTTACTCCGCATGAACTCGAGGGCTCAGAGGATTTATTTTAACATTTTCATCCAGTGCTTCCAGAAAGAAAGCTAGACCACAATTACCATTTACATTTCTAATCGAAGTCAGAAAAAAGTAATTTTACGTGACAGCGTTGTTGTTTTTTTAAAGGCACAGTTCTTTATTGTGCTTCGCCGGGACTTGAACGTTTTATGGCAAACGTTACTCAGTTCCTCTCACCGAAAGAATCTGGATAAATGGAACAGAGGAAGCTGTGAGATGAATTTATCAGGAGGAGTCGGTGGGTACGCTCCGATCGTTGAGGGGAATGGATTAAATGCAGGGAGCGGCAGAAGTTCTATATCTGGTAGCTCAGCACTCAACTAAATGTGCAGGGTTTTTTTTTTAACAGAAATGGGTTTGATTTCCCTCGGGCCAAGGCAGGTGGAATGGCTTTAAACCACAGGTGTCAAACTCCTGGCCCTCCAGATGTTCATGAACTACAATTCCCATCAGCCCTTGCCAGTATATTGAATGCTTAGGTTGGGAGGGACTGATGGGAATTGTGGTTCATGAACATCTGGAGGGCCACGAGTTTGACATTCCTGCTTTAAACAATATCTTAAAAAAAGGAGAGCCCATTTGGGCTTGAAATGCCACTGCAGGGGCTTCCCCTCCCACAAGCTCCCATACTGAAATAGCGGTCGGAGGATTATTTTCCTGTTTTGGCTCGTCCACCTGCACAGAATACTCAACGTGAAGCAGCAAATATGGGGAAATAACTCTTCCCCCCCCCCACCAGGCTGTTCCAGTATGGAAAAACAGCTGGGGGGATTTGGGGGGGGGGGTTGGCAGGGGCTCTTCCTCCCAGCCATGGTGGTATTCTGAGCTCAAATGGACTTTTTAAGAGCCATTCCCTGTGGCTGCAGCGAACCCAACTCTTTAAAAACCCACACATCTGGTTCCGCCCTCAGTTTGACCAGGAATGCAATTTCCAGGGTTGGGTCAAGAATTCAACTGTGGTTACAACCATACCATGATGGTATTTCCTTCCTGTACACTGAAGCCCACGTTTGGTGAAACCGGATCAACTGAAGAATGGTTTAAGAATTGGCTGTTGTGGGTTTTCCAGGCTGTTTAAGAACTCTCTTTCCTCTCGCGTCCAAACCAGAAGGAACGTGGCCGGAATCACTAGGATGTTGTGGATTTTCCGGGTTGCATGGCTGTATTCCAGTGGTATTTTCTCCTGACGTTTCACTGGATGTTTCAGGAAGATGCCAGCCACAGATGAAGGCAAAACGTCAGGAGAAAATACAACTGGAACACTGGGGCAACACAAGCTGGAAAACTCACAACATCCTAACTTATTTCTCAGTGTACCTTTAGGCCTGGAGAGCAAAGAAAATCCTATAGTCACCAGGCACGAGACTACAAACCATACACATTTCCCCCTCTCTCTTCCACCTAAATGCAATTAAATTCGCAGATCTGTTGCCAGCTACCACTTTAGAGGTTTTTGCTTCTGTGTTTCTTCGGTTTTTACATAATCGTCATACAGTTCTTTGAGATGCGAGAACAATTCCTCTAGATTTTCTCCTGTCAAAGCAGAGAGGGGGATGACTCTGTGTTGCACTCGCTCCTTCAGCAGAGGTAAATTGCTCCTTGACTGGGGAAGATCAATCTTATTTCCAATGACAATGTGCGGCCTCTTCGACAAGCCTTCTTCGTACTGCTCCAGTTCGTATTTCATGTCTTGGAGCTGAGTCCACGGCTCCGGCACAGAGAGATCCAGCACGAACAGGAGAAAGCGGCAGCGCTCGATGTGCCTCAGGAAGGCGAAACCCAGGCCTCTGTTTTGGTGGGCTCCTTTTATAATGCCAGGGATATCGGCAACTGCAAACGGGTTGGGAGACAGAACACGGCAACATTAAGCGGTACAGTTCTGACAGTTTTGAGAGGGGTCACAAGATGGGGAGGGGGAGAACATGACACCCACAATTGCTACACATAACCTTTGGCAGAAGGACTTTCCCTAGAACACAGGTGTCAAACTTGCAGCCCTCCAGATGTTATGGACTACAGTTCCCATCATCCCCTGCCGGCATCGTGATGGCAGGGGATGATGGGAACTGTAGTCCATAACATCTGGAGGGCCATGAGTTTGACACCTATGCCCTAGAACAGGGGACTGCAACCTGCAGCTCTCCAGATGTTCATGAACTACAAATCCCATCAGCCCCTGCCAGCATGGCCAATTGGCCATGAACATCTGAAGAGCCACAGGTTGCAGACCCCTGCCCTAGAACAACAACAATAGTGGGGGGGGATCTCTTGGATCTTGTGAGCTGCTTGAGGGTCCCCAACCCATGAGCTCAAGACCACTGACCAGGGTATCGAAGACTAGGGTGTCCAAGTATAACAAGGACTACAGGAGACACTGCACAGAAGTCAGTTTTATAGAAGTATCAGCCATTTGTTTATACCCTTTCACAAAGAAATGTTAACCCCTCAATCAAAAAGCATTCGGCGGTAATAGCGAAGTCCTACGAAACCGCACCTGCAACTTGCTCGTAGCCTTCATAGTGGACGATGCCGACGTGAGGATTTAAGGTTGTGAATGGGTAAGCTGCCACCGCGGGCTTTGCATTGGAGATGGCCCGTAACAGGGACGACTTCCCAGCGTTAGGGAATCCCACCTGGAATTAAGAGGTTCAGAGTCAAGAGTCCGATCTGGATTTTCTGAAGGGCATCCATCGCTAGTAAACCCACCCTACTGCCTTACGAGTTGCCACAATCCATCAAATCCCACAGACGGGTTGTGAAAAAGAAAGCGCCGCGTACTTTCGTATATACCCTAAGTAATCATGGGGGGTCTAGGAAAAAAAAACCCTGCATAAATTTTCATCAAGTTAATGTCTAGAATACCAGTTCCCTTTTGCCGCACCCCTGCATGTCAGTTCAATAAAGGAAGGATGAGAATAGCCAACAAATAAGTACAGTGTATCCTATGTGTGAAAAAACACAAGTGAACCATAAATATGATGTAACTGCAATTGAAGTTTGTGTCTTTTTTTTTGCACGATGTAGTAAAGTTCCACAATACAACCACAGTACAATTGGTCTGAACAATAGACAGCAATGTACAATATTTCAACAAAACAAGGGACGTGACATCAACAAATAGTACAATGTATTGTCGAAGGCTTTCACGGCCGGATTCAACTGGTTCTGGTGGGTTTTCTGGGCTGTGTGGCTGTGGTCTGGTGGATCTTGTTCGTAACGTTTCACCTGCATCTGTGGCTGACATCTTCAGAGGTGTATCACAGAGGGAAGTCTGTTCCCTCTCTGAAGGACACGGTGTGCAACAGACTTCCCTCTGTATTATATCTTGTGATGCCAATAAAGGTTTTGTATTGTATTGTATTGCAGGCGAAACGTTACGAATAAGATCCACCAGACCACGGCCACGCAGTCCAGAAAACCCACCAGAAACAACAAATAGCGTGTCTCGAGGAGCAGCCAACAGAAAGCGCTGTGATTCCGTTTTGCCAGTTTGCTGCTTTCTCAAGTCTCTATGTATCTTTCGTGACACATTAGTCAGTTGCTAAATAAAAAAACATAAAAACACTGTTTCCTGCTATTCAAACAGTACAATCACTGTTACATAATCTTGATTCTAGCTTTCCACTGTCTTCTTTCTACAAGATGAATTGTGGGTCTAATTAAGATGCCCAAAAGCCGAGAAGTAGGGGAGGAAAGCTAATTATCTCGAATACTGAATTTTAACACAATCTGCATTCTCCCAAAAAGTTATGGAGATTCTTTCCGGACATAAAAAAGTTTTCTTCCCACCTCTGGAAACAAAGCACACTCACCATCCCTGCATGGGCCATAGTCTTTAGTTCCAAATGCAGTACTCTTTCTTGACCTGGTTCTCCTGGAGTGGCTGTCATGGGTGCCCGGTTGTAATTGTCCAGGAAGAAACGATTGCCTTTCCCTCCAGCACCCCCGTAGACGGCAACGTATTCTTCCCCGTGCTGGTTGAGGTCAGCCACAACTCTGCAATCCTCTTTCACCACAGTGCCAATGGGAACCTGGAAACGATAACAGCCATCTAAGCAAAACAGAAGATCAGCGTTCTGTACTTTGCTCGAGCCCGTGTGCAAACGGAGACCCCGGACATCATGCTGTTAACACGGGTTAACCAATAAAGTAAGAGAAGCTCAAGAAAGCTCAAGCCGATAAAGAATAAAATCAGTTTGAATTTTATTCAGCCAACTGGGGCAAAAATAGTATCAGAGGAGCCTAGTCAAAATGGCAGCGTGCTCTTACTTTTATAGCATTATAGCAGGTTACATTCAAAATGGCAGAAAAGAATACACCCCAAAATGCCCACATCATCAATCAGTCATACAGAAAGGTGGAGATTTTCCCTTTTCCCAAAACATTTGGGGATGTCTAAGACCCTTATTGGAAGGTGTTCTGCACCTGATTCTTTTGACGCATAGATGAATCTGGTAGGGGTCCTGTTTCTTTTCTTATCTCTATTGCCTTTTGTTGCCCCTCTCTTCCTAGAGACAAAAAGCCTTCCAAACATTTTCATAAGTTTCTTTCTTCTGTCTCCTAGAAGAAGGGCAAATTCAAGGTATCTAGTCGGGAACAGTGAGACCTTAAAACAGTTGAGTTTGCACATTCTGTATAACTCTGAACAAGGGGCATTCTGTTGGGCTATCAAGCTTGCCTAGTAACAAGAAAAGAATAGATTCTCAAGCCTGCATCTTTACTTTGGTCAGCTACATTATGGTTGCCAACTCCCCTTTACAGAAAGAAAGTAATGGGGGGCAAGAAGAAAACCTTTGCTTTTTCACAGAGTATATTCTCCTTATGCCTTCTGCGCCTACAATGCCAGCAAGTTCAACAAGCTCTCTCGCAAGAATGACGTTAGGCATGAGAAGGATCTGACACAATTCGTACACCCTCCAAGAAGAAGAAATAGCTGCTTACCTTAATGTAAGTGCAGTCACCCGCCGAACCGTAACAGTTTTTGCTCCCACCCTTTCCTCCGCTGGCACCTCGATATACTGGGAGAACGGAAGCCAAGGATTTGATTTGTTGGTCCACTGCAAAAGAAGATTCAACACTTCAAAAAAAGAAACAGGACATATTTTTGGCAATTCCCCAATGACAGCCAGGACCCACCAATAACTCTAGAAGTTGACCATGGGCTAGTCACTGTCTCTCAGCCTAGCCTACCTCATGGTGGGAAGGAACGATACACGAAGTAGAGTGGAGAGGGAGTCAAATCTACATTATTTATTCTGGTGGTCTTTTTGTTATGTGGGGTCAGGGTTGCCAACATGGCGAAGAGGAGCGGGCTCTAATCTGGACAACTGGGTTTGATTCCCCACCCCTCCACATGAAGCTTTCTGGGTGACCTTGGGATAGTCACAGTTCTCTCTGAACTCTCTCAGTCCCCCCACCTCACAAAGTATCTGTTGTATGGTGGGCCACTGCAAGTAGCAGAGTGCTGGACTAAATGGACTCTGGTCTGATCCAGCAGGCTAGTTCTTATGTTCTTATGGAGAGGAAGGGAAGGAATTTTTAAGCTTATTTTGAGGACTTCTTTTGATGAAGAAAACTAGGATATAAAAAGCAACACTACTTCTTAAATTAAACTCAAAGTTATTCCTTCAATTCATCTCTGAACTTTTGTCCATATTGCATTTTTAATGAAATTATTAACAACTGATGTTCAGTGAAGTTATAATCTTCCACTGTTTAAATACGCCTCAGAACTCATCTATCTGAGCTACCTGGTGGCTAAATTGCAATGGTTTTATTTCTGAGATTCTCCTTTTCTTCCTCCAGCTTTTAATTATTTTGTTTTCATTATACGCATCAGATTTCAAATCTACCTGGACCCATTTTCTCATGTGTTCTGTACCGTGCCCAGTTGTTTGGATGCTTAACAAATATTATCACTATTATTACAGACAGGTAGAGCTGCTAAGCTCCTTAAGATAGCGTTTCAAAACAAAATGGAACTGAGATTACAACAGATAAGTACATAAGGCGCTTAAGAAACTTTGTGGAATGCAAATTAAAATGTAAGCATGACCAACGTTGCCAGAAAAAAGCAACCACTGAACGTTTCACAGGACTTTGTAAACGGTTCAGAGACCAACTTTTAAAAGAATGGGTTCGCTTCTGCTTGTACGAAAGGACGTCTCAAAGATAATAGTTTTTTTTCGTTTGTGTAAAAACGGCCTTTTCAAAGCTGCAATTTCGACATAATTGCTGAGCAAAAACCATGGAGGCATATGTGAGTTAAAGTGCTGGAGTTATGCAATTATCTGGAAGTCCGCCACAGAAAGCCTTCACCGTTTTAGGGATGAAATTCTCCAGGTATACAAAAGCTGCGGGGGCCCTGATGCGTGGGCCCGTGGTGGGCGGAGCACCTGTTCCCCTATCCACAAAATATTGTTATCAGATCCTAATAAACAACTAACATACCGTGTTTCCCTGAAAATAAGACAGTGTCTTATATTAATTTTTGCTCCCAAAGATGCGCTATGTCTTATTTTCAGGGGATGTCTTATTTTTCTATGTTCTGTTCGTCGGGCATGCTTCCAAACAAAAACTTTGCTACGTCTTACTTTCGGGGATGCCTTATATTTCGCACTTCAGCAAAACCTCTACTACGTCTTATTTTCAGGGGATGTCTTATATTCGGGGAAACAGGGTATGCTGTTGCCAAGTTTGCCTGGATCTCTAGCAAAAGCAGGAAGGTTTGACAGAGCTCTACTGGTTGTGCCAGTTAATTTTCTCTTATTATTAACTGGACACTGTCTTTATTATTCTGTGTTCGTGTCCTGAATTCTCTAATGCCCTTTAATTGTATTTTATCATCTGTTTTAATCAGTATTTGTATTACTTTAACCCTTTGTATTTTGCTGGACAATGACTGAAAATAAATCAACTACTACATATGTTGGGGTGCTGTGTGGTTTCCGGGCTGTATGGCCGTGTTCTAGCAGCATTCTCTCCTGACGTTTCGCCTGCATCTGTGGCTGGCATCTTCAGAGGATCTGATGGTAGTAGTAAAGCCAGTGGGGTATATATACCCTGGACGCTCCAACAGATATATATACTTTACTTGCTTTCCCACTATCAGATGCTCTGAAGATGCCAGCCACAGATGCAGGCGAAACGTCAGGAGAGAATGCTGCTAGAACACGGCCATACAGCCCGGAAACCACACAGCACCCCAGTGATTCCGGCCGTGAAAGCCTTCGACAATACTACACATGTTGTTTTTAAAAGCCCCAGTGCTGGGAATTTGGACTTTGAAAACAGTGTGAAAGGATGACAGGAAGCCCTGGGCTTTTGTAAACGGAGGGACTTTCTTCCGTAAAATGTCAGAGGCAGCCCTGTGGTGGACTCGAGGATGTGGTCATGCCTAGCTTGGCTCTAAACTAGGCATGCACAGAACAAGGCTTCATGTACCCATCATAGGGCAGAATTCTGAAGATAACACAGTATTTATGTATGTGTATTTAACTGGTACTTACACATGAACATAACTGCCCTGGCACTCAGTGTTTTTTTGATCTCGCTCATCAGACTAAAAGAAGTAGGTACATCTAGACCAGGGGTAGGGAACCTGCGGCTCTCCAGATGTTCAGGAACTACAATTCCCATCAGCCTCTGTCAGCATGGCCAATTGGCCATGCTGGTAGGGGCTGATGGGAATTGTAGTTCCTGAACATCTGGAGAGCCGCAGGTTCCCTACCCCTGATCTAGACACTGTCCTAACAAATGGATCATGGTTGAAAAGCACCGCACTTTGGATTGCTGATACAGGCACATGCACAATGAGTGATTTAATAAAGAAGATAGAAGTGCAACAAAGCCAAAAAAGCTCACGTTACATGAGACTCTTTAGTGGTTGAGTTAGAGAATTATTACATGAGACTCTTTAGTGGTTGAGTTAGAGAATTATTACATGGGACTCTTTAGCGGTTGAGTTAGAGAATTATTACATGGGACTCTTTAGCGGTTGAGTTAGAGAATTATTACATGGGACTCTTTAGCGGTTGAGTTAGAGAATTATTACATGGGACTCTTTAGCGGTTGAGTTAAAGAATTATTACATGGGACTCTTTAGCGGTTGAGTTAGAGAATTATTACATGGGACTCTTTAGCGGTTGAGTTAGAGAATTATTACATGGGACTCTTTAGCGGTTGAGTTAGAGAATTATTACATGGGACTCTTTAGTGGTTGAGTTAGAGAACTGTTACATGGGACTCTTTAGTGGTTGAGTTAGAGAATTATTACATGGGACTCTTTAGCGGTTGAGTTAGAGAATTATTACATGGGACTCTTTAGTGGTTGAGTTAGAGAATTATTACATGGGACTCTTTAGTGGTTGAGTTAGAGAACTGTTACATGGGACTCTTTAGTGGTTGAGTTAGAGAATTATTACATGGGACTCTTTAGCGGTTGAGTTAGAGAATTATTACATGGGACTCTTTAGTGGTTGAGTTAGAGAATTATTACATGGGACTCTTTAAGCCGATTGAGTTAGAGAATTCATTTTCATACGGGACTCCCTTTTAGGTTGAGTTAGAGAATTATTACATGGGACTCTTTAGCGGTTGAGTTAGAGAATTATTACATGGGACTCTTTAGCGGTTGAGTTAGAGAATTATTACATGGGACTCTTTAGCGGTTGAGTTAGAGAATTATTACATGGGACTCTTTAGCGGTTGAGTTAGAGAATTATTACATGGGACTCTTTAGTGGTTGAGTTAGAGAATTATTACATGGGACTCTTTAGCGGTTGAGTTAGAGAATTATTACATGGGACTCTTTAGCGGTTGAGTTAGAGAATTATTACATGGGACTCTTTAGTGGTTGAGTTAGAGAACTGTTACATGGGACTCTTTAGTGGTTGAGTTAGAGAATTATTACATGGGACTCTTTAGCGGTTGAGTTAGAGAATTATTACATGGGACTCTTTAGTGGTTGAGTTAGAGAATTATTACATGGGACTCTTTAGTGGTTGAGTTAGAGAATTATTACATGGGACTCTTTAGTGGTTGAGTTAGAGAATTATTACATGGGACTCTTTAGTGGTTGAGTTAGAGAACTGTTACATGGGACTCTTTAGTGGTTGAGTTAGAGAATTATTACATGGGACTCTTTAGCGGTCGAGTTAGAGAATTATTACATGGGACTCTTTAGTGGTTGAGTTAGAGAATTATTACATGGGACTCTTTAGTGGTTGAGTTAGAGAATTATTACATGGGACTCTTTAGCGGTTGAGTTAGAGAATTATTACATGGGACTCTTTAGTGGTTGAGTTAGAGAACTGTTACATGGGACTCTTTAGTGGTTGAGTTAGAGAATTATTACATGGGACTCTTTAGCGGTCGAGTTAGAGAATTATTACATGGGACTCTTTAGCGGTTGAGTTAGAGAATTATTACATGGGACTCTTTAGTGGTTGAGTTAGAGAATTATTACATGGGACTCTTTAGTGGTTGAGTTAGAGAATTATTACATGGGACTCTTTAGTGGTTGAGTTAGAGAATTATTACATGGGACTCTTTAGTGAGTTAGAGAATTATTACATGGGACTCTTTAGCGGTTGAATTAGAGAATTATTACATGGGACTCTTTAGTGGTTGAGTTAGAGAATTATTACATGGGACTCTTTAGTGGTTGAGTTAGAGAATTATTACATGGGACTCTTTAGTGGTTGAGTTAGAGAACTGTTACATGGGACTCTTTAGTGGTTGAGTTAGAGAATTATTACATGGGACTCTTTAGTGGTTGAGTTAGAGAATTATTACATGGGACTCTTTAGTGGTTGAGTTAGAGAATTATTACATGGGACTCTTTAGTGGTTGAGTTAGAGAATTATTACATGGGACTCTTTAGCGGTTGAGTTAGAGAATTATTACATGGGACTCTTTAGTGGTTGAGTTAGAGAACTGTTACATGGGACTCTTTAGTGGTTGAGTTAGAGAATTATTACATGGGACTCTTTAGCGGTTGAGTTAGAGAATTATTACATGGGACTCTTTAGTGGTTGAGTTAGAGAACTGTTACATGGGACTCTTTAGTGGTTGAGTTAGAGAATTATTACATGGGACTCTTTAGCGGTCGAGTTAGAGAATTATTACATGGGACTCTTTAGTGGTTGAGTTAGAGAATTATTACATGGGACTCTTTAGTGGTTGAGTTAGAGAATTATTACATGGGACTCTTTAGTGGTTGAGTTAGAGAACTGTTACATGGGACTCTTTAGTGGTTGAGTTAGAGAATTATTACATAAGACTCTTTAGTGGTTGAGTTAGAGAATTATTACATGAGACTCTTTAGCGGTTGAGTTAGAGAATTATTACATGGGACTCTTTAGTGGTTGAGTTAGAGAATTATTACATGGGACTCTTTAGTGGTTGAGTTAGAGAATTATTACATGGGACTCTTTAGCGGTTGAGTTAGAGAATTATTACATGGGACTCTTTAGCGGTTGAGTTAGAGAATTATTACATGGGACTCTTTAGTGGTTGAGTTAGAGAATTATTACATGGGACTCTTTAGTGGTTGAGTTAGAGAATTATTACATGGGACTCTTTAGCGGTTGAGTTAGAGAATTATTACATGGGACTCTTTAGTGGTTGAGTTAGAGAATTATTACATGGGACTCTTTAGTGGTTGAGTTAGAGAATTATTACATGGGACTCTTTAGTGGTTGAGTTAGAGAATTATTACATGGGACTCTTTAGCGGTTGAGTTAGAGAATTATTACATGGGACTCTTTAGTGGTTGAGTTAGAGAATTATTACATGGGACTCTTTAGTGGTTGAGTTAGAGAATTATTACATGGGACTCTTTAGTGGTTGAGTTAGAGAATTATTACATGGGACTCTTTAGCGGTCGAGTTAGAGAATTATTACATGGGACTCTTTAGTGGTTGAGTTAGAGAATTATTACATGGGACTCTTTAGTGGTTGAGTTAGAGAATTATTACATGGGACTCTTTAGCGGTTGAGTTAGAGAATTATTACATGGGACTCTTTAGCGGTTGAGTTAGAGAATTATTACATGGGACTCTTTAGCGGTTGAGTTAAAGAATTATTACATGGGACTCTTTAGCGGTTGAGTTAGAGAATTATTACATGGGACTCTTTAGTGGTTGAGTTAGAGAATTATTACATGGGACTCTTTAGTGGTTGAGTTAGAGAATTATTACATGGGACTCTTTAGCGGTTGAGTTAGAGAATTATTACATGGGACTCTTTAGTGGTTGAGTTAGAGAATTATTACATGGGACTCTTTAGCGGTCGAGTTAGAGAATTATTACATGGGACTCTTTAGTGGTTGAGTTAGAGAATTATTACATGGGACTCTTTAGTGGTTGAATTCAAGACTTCTTCACAGTCAACCTGGACCTTTGGAATATTGCTCCCAATTGGCTTTTTTGGGTTCACTGTGCTTTTGCATACTTTATTAAACCACTCATTGTGCATGTCACTGTATACATGCCTCTATCAGTAGCCTGAAGTGTAGTGATTTTCCTATTTTCTGTTGTGCTAACAAATGGATCAGCCAGAATGATGTACTGGTTAAGAGCGGTGGACTTTAACCTGGAGAACCAGATTTGTTTCCCCACTTCTACATTCCAGCTGGGTGACCTTGGGCCAGTCACAGTTCTCTCACTTCTCAGCCTCACCTATCTCACGAGGTGTCCGCTGCGGGGAGGGTAAGGGAAGGAGTCTGTAAGCTGCTTTGAGACTCCTTAAGGTTGAGAAACGAGGGGCATAAATCCAAACCCTTCTACATTTTTGTTCCACAGATTTCAGCTGTGATTTGGATCCCTTCACATATTACGAATTCCCTAAACAGAACCTACTTCCATGCAACAAATTATATGCGTGTGTAGATTGTGTCAGAGACCTGTGTGTGGAAAAATCGATCACAACAGCTTATGCCCGTTCTTGCCCACGTTTCATCTGAGCACAGACCTACCCACCACAATAAGAAAACTTCGTCTTCTTTCCAGTGGTCTTCTAGAGACGTCCTGGCTTGTGAAACTCAGCTGTTAAACCAACAAGCATGTTCAAGGTTGTTTTGAAGGACTTTCTACAATAGCTCTCCAGAAAACTATTCTATCCTCTTATGCCGTTCTCATTGCCACAGTAACTGAAGTGCATTCTCGAAATATAATGAAAGATGTGATAATGGCAGCCTCCGAGAGAGAAAAAGATCATTAACATTCCTGAATAAAAGCAAGGTCACAAAGCTGTGCTTTATGTAAACCTTGTAGTGACTGTCTGTGATCTTTATGGCTATAAGCACTCTTTCAAAGCAATCAATGTGACCCAGGGTGTTATTGAACCCGATCATGCCTTCTTTACAGCCGGCTGAGTAAAAAGGGATGCTCGTATCTGCAGTTTTCTAATCTGTTGCTCAGCCACTGAACTCTGAAATATTAACAGTGAACTACAGAGAGTACATACTATTTAACCAAAGTCTGTCTTTCAAGAACCATGGTCACCTATAACTATATATTAGAAGAAGAAGAAGTGTTTGGATTTATATCCCCCCTTTCTCTCCTGCAGGAGACTCAAAGGGGCTGACAATCTCCTTGCCCTTCCCCCCTCACAACAAACACCCTGTGAGGTAGGTGGGGCTGAGAGAGCTCCGAGAAGCTGTGACTAGCCCAAGGTCACCCAGCTGGTGTGTGTGGAAGTACACAGGCTAATCTGAATTCCCCAGATAAGCCTCCACAGCTCAGGCGGCAGAGCTGGGAATCAAACCCGGTTCCTCCAGATTAGATACATGAGCTCTTAACCTCCTACACCACTGCTGCTCTTATAATACTTATAATAATTACGGATATAATACTTATAATACTTACTTATAATATAAGCCTGTAAGAGCCAACTATATATTACCTATAATGTCTACCTACCGGTATATTATCTATAATATATATCTGTAAGAGGGAGTATGGTTTAGTGGTTATGAGCGGTGGATTCTAATCTGGAGAATCGGGTTTGATTCCCCATTCCTGCACATGAGCTGCAGACTCTTATCTGGTGAACTGGATTTGTTTCCCCGTTCCTCCACGTGAAGCCTGCTGGGTGACCTTGGTCTAAGTATGGTTCTCTGTGAACTCGCTCAGCCTCACCTAACTCACAAGATATGTGTTGTGAGGAGAGGAAGGGAAAGGAGCTTGTAAGCCCCTTTGAGTCTCTTTACAGAGCATAAATCCAAACTCTTCTTCTTCTAGGAAGCCCGAGACAGCCAGGAATTATGGTACTGAAGGGCTACCTACCACCATACAAAGATATATGTAAGTTAAGAGCTTGATGCCTTGTTGGGTGTACCCTCACTCTTGAAGTACGATGGGCAGTTCTAAGGGATAGGGAACTTCCTGTTGTGGCACCGTGATGCTGAAGCTACCTCCCTGCACTTGCAGATTATTTATTTATTTATTATTTAGTTTTCTATACCGCCCTATCCCCAGGGGGCTCTGGGCAGTATACAACATAAAGTTTCACCATAAGCACAATCAGACAAAGGGAGCAAAACTAGATACAGATAAATAAATTACACATTATACAAGCTCCATTAATTATAAAATAGAATTACTAAGCTCTATTAACTGCAACATAGAATTACTAGAATCGCTTTAAAATCCCCTTAAAAACAGCGGTTAGTACAATAGAAGGCGTCCAGCGAAAGCCCATATTTAAAACCCTCCCCAAGAGGGAGGAACGGTGGGTCCCATCGATGTTAAGGGCCCCCTGACGTAAGGGAGCAAACAAGAGGGGGCACTCCACTCAGCGGCCGGTCTCGCCAAAGGCCCGGTGGAACAACTCAATCTTACAGGCCCTGTGGAACTCACCACGATCTCGCAGGGCCCGAACAGCTGGAGGCCAGCCGCATCATTGAGCCTGCCAAGCAACAAAGACTTCTTGTTCCCTAAGATCTTTTGTTGATTTTTTTTGTTTTGCGGTTAATGAGCTTATTAATGGCCCAATACAGAATGCTTCCGGTCTCAAGCATTTTTCTTGATAATTCATACCACTGGTCTATTATTTATTTATATTTATACCCTGTCTCATACTAGCTTGGCTCTAGGCGGCTTGCATCAATTAAAAAAACACACAATTAAAACACCATTAATAAAATACAACAATTAAAACTCCAATAAATATTACCTTAAAATAACCCCACCCAGGACTCCGCCACCCTACTTCCTAGACCAGCAACTACAGAGGGAGATTTCCAGGGAAGCTAACCAAATGCCCGGCAAAAAGAAGGTGGTCATGCACCTAAACCCAGTTGTAGAGTTTATGCTGGGACTGTCATGCCCCCAGAGACACCCTCACAATTTCTTATTTAAGTCTCAGTTGTACCCTTAGTTAGAATGCGTTTAGTTGCCTTTTGTACAACATTCTGTGGGAGGGAACCTTAGATCCTGTCCCTTTAAGAAGCCCTCTAGAGGAAAAGCACTATAGTCTTCTTAGTAGTTAGCAGTTCCTGTTTTACAGGCTGTTCAGTTGGTCAGGTGTCTGGGGAAGGCTGGAGACAGAAATATTTCAGACGTATTAGGTGTTATGTTTAAGATGTAAAAGATCCATGATACGTTAAGTAATCCGGTTTCAACAGAATTGCAAGGAAACAGAGTCCAAGTAGAGGACATTGGGAGATCTCAGAAGCAGTACAAGCAGCAGACTTTCTTAGAAGCAGTTAAGGAAAGAGTTGATGTCTGCAAGTTCTTCAAACAATCTCCAAATGTTTCCAGCATCACAAGTATTCTTTTGTTAGATAGACTTCATGGGAGGAGTTGGAGTCCTAAACTTTCAATGTTATTAAATCATTTTTGAACTGTTACTTATTTGTCTGTGGGTCTTACACTCTGTTCTGGCCAAGTGCAAGGCACCTGATTTTAGCTTGCTCGGAGAACAGAATAGGAGCTTTGATTTTTTAAAAAAAAAACTGTTTCAACTGTTATTCGTCGAACTTGTTCTTAATGGGAAGCCACCTCCAGAGCAATGCAAGGAATGAACCATCATGAAATAAACAAAATAAACAAAACGGAATGTATCCCACAGATACTCAACATCAGCCAGTCTTCATTACGATCCACAAGCCACACAGAAACAGAAGAAAACACTGTTGATTGAATATATTACGTGTCAGAACATACCGGTTAAGAGTATGTTCTGGGGGGATACATTGAAAATGCTGGGGGGAAGAATTAGGACTAATAAAAGGAAACATTTTTTCACACAATGTGTAATTGGTGTTTGGAATATGCTGCCACAGGAGGTGGTGATGGCCACTAACCTGGATAGCTTTAAAAAGGGCTTGGACAGATTTATGGATCTATGGCTACCAATCTTGATCCTCCTTGATCTGAGATTGCAAAGGCCTTAGCAGACCAGGTGCTCGGTGGCGGCGGCGGTGGCAGAAGGCTACTGCTTTCAGATTCTGCAGGTGAGCTCCCAAAGGCACCTGGTGGGCCACTGCGAGCAGCAGACTGCTGGACTAGATGGACTCTGGTCTGATCCAGCTGGCTTGTTCTTATGTTCTTAGTTTCTCTCACTTATCAGTTTCCCCTCCCTGACTGAACTTTGAGAAAAAGCGAGTGAAAATTTCAGACCAATTTCGCGAAAACAATCGCTTTCAAAACCTGAGGGGGGTCACACAAAAGACGGTCTCCTGTTACCTTTCAAGATAATGTGCCCGCCATCTCCGCCATCTCCACCATCAGGGCCTCCAAACATTTTTCGAGGTTCACTGTGGAAGCAGCTCATCCCGTCACCTCCTTTTCCTCCTGTCACCTGCACTTTCCGGTGGTCTACGAAGTATCGGGTCTGCCACAGAGGGAAACAGGCAGAGAGGCAAATCAAGACACTGCTCGGAGAAGTCCGAAGTCTCAGAGACCTTCTGTTGTGAACATATTTTTTAAAATCACACTTGCTCTTGATAATCAGTCAGGATTGCTCGTACAGACCTGGCTGGATAAAGCTACTCCACCGTTTATTCCCGAAACCTTCAGTAAATGAATCTTAACAGGCGTTAGGGATAACTCTACCCCATCCAACCTTGGAGATCCACTACCAGTCAGAGTAGACAATACTAAGCCAGGTGAACTAACAGTTTGACTATAAGGCAGCTTCAAATGTTCATATTTACAGCTAATACACATATTTGTCAAAACAGAGCCTCCTCCCCACTCCAGATATTCATCTGTCCCCTTTTATCACACATGAAGCCTGCTGGGTAACCTAGGCCTAGTCACAGTTCTTCGGAACTCTCTCAGCCCACCTATCTCAAGAGGTGACTGTTGTGGGCAGAGGAAGGGAACGACCCATTGGATACTCACCGTGAAGGGGTCTTCTCTTGGGTGGTGAAGGCCATCTTGTCGGGTTGTTCTTCTTTACCACTCGCTAGTGAGGCAGGAAGAGCTTTTTGGTCATATCCTGTTGGCGCCAAAATTGCCCCAGTATCTGACGAGCCGAGCTGCTGTAGTAGAAACAATCCAGAAAGGAACAGGGGCAGCGTAACACGCTGCTAAAAAGTCAACTGGAACAATGGCCAAAACACGTAAAAAATCTAAAAAACCCCAACAGGGAGGACCAAAAAACTGAGTATAGTAAACACACTCCACGGGGCTATATAATCGCCTGGAGTCGGGAACTAGAAAGGTAGAAGTACCAGGAGCATATTTTCAGAGGAGAACGAGAACAGGGAGGGCCAAGATGGCCTTCACCACCCAAGAGAAGACCCCTTCACGGTGAGTATCCAATGGGTCATTCTCTAGGGTGGTTTCGGCCATCTTGTTGGGACTCCCCAAGCAGTACCCCCAAGAGGGTGGGTTCCGTTAATCTCCAATAATATGCTCCAGGACCCTTCTGCCGAAGGATGCCTGTACTGCATCCAGGGAGGTCAGCCTGTAGTGTCTGACGAAAGAGGAGGGAGAGGCCCATGTAGCCACCCTACAGATCTGTTCTAATGGGACGTGCTTGTAGAGTGCAGCATTTGCTGCTGCGCTCCGAGTGGAATGGGCCGTGATCCCACTTGGCACAGGTAGATTGCTTGCCTTGTGCGCCTCTATGATGCAAGCTCTGATGTTCGAGCTAATGGCAGCAGAAGACATGGTCTCCCCCAGCCGTGGGGGAACTATGTTGATAAAGAGGGTCTCGGACCTTCTGATTTCCTCAGTACGTATGAGGAAGGCTTTAAGAGCCCTACGTACATCTAGGCAATGCCAAAGCCTCTCTCTGGGATGAGACGGTTTGGGACAAAAGTTGGGGAGTATTAGCTCCTGACCTAAATGGAAGCCGGAAGCCACCTTAGGCCTGAAGGACGGGTCTGGCCTGAGTACTACTCTGTCCGGAAAAAACTGGCAAAGGTTAGGGTTAGACAGCGCCCTGAGCTCGGACACCCGCCTGGCGGAGGTAATGGCCACCAAAAAGAGGAGCTTCATATGCAGCCATCGAAGGTGGATCGATTGGACCGGCTCAAAAGGTGACTTGGTGAGCGCGTCCAAGACTGCGTGTAAGCGCCAGGAGGGGAAGCGATGAACCACCGGAGCCTGGGACTGCTGCACTCCCTTGAGGAACTGGAGGACATCTGGATGCCTAGTGATGGAGAGTGACCCTATAGGAGAAAGAACGGTGGCAAGCGCCGCCAGCTGCCGTCGAAGGGTGGAACATCGGAGACCCGCCACGAAGCCGTCCTGCAGGAACGCGAGAATGGAAGCGATGTTCGGACTCTCTGGATCAACCTGCTTTCTCCTGCACCATCTGGCGAAGGCCTTCCAAGACGAGTTGTAAATACCAATTGTCGATCTCCGCCTGGCTGCAACCATGGTGTCCACGACTGCCTCTGAGTAGCCCTTGTCCCTCAGGCCTCTCCGTTCAAGAGCCACACGGTCAGCCTGAGCCACCCCGGGTCCGGATGAAATAACGGCCCCTGGGACAGGAGATCCGGGGTGACCTGGAGAAGAAACGGTGGGACCATGGAGAGCTGCTGGAGGACGGAGTACCACGACAGCTGAGGCCAGTTGGGAGCCACGAGGATGATCTGCCTCTTCTGCTCCTGGATCCTTCTGAGCAACCTGTGGAGGAGAGGAAGGGGAGGGAAGGCATAGAGCAGCCCCGGGGGCCACCGAGCTGATAGGGCATCGACTGCAGACGCCTGTGGATGGAAGAACCGTGCCATGAATCTGGGGGTCTGAGTGTTGAGATGGTTGGCGAATAGATCAATCACCGGCTCCCCGAATTTTTCCGCAATCAAACGGAACACCGTGGGGTTTAGCTTCCACTCTGCATTGGAAATGCTGGTGCGGCTGAGCCAATCTGCCTTGATGTTCAGGCAGCCCTGGATGTGTTCCGCTCTCAGGGATGCTAGGTTGGCCTCCGCCCAGGTAAGAACCTGAAAGGCCTCTCTGTGCAGTTGCGAGGACCGGGACCCCCCCTGGTGGTTTATGTAGCACTTGGCGGAGATGTTGTCCGTGTGAACTACTACATGCCTCCTCAGGAGCCGACTCCTGAAGGATCGGAGGGCCAGCAGTATGGCCCTTACCTCGAGGACATTGATGGGCAGAGACGCCAGAAGAGGAGACCATAGACCCTGAGCGAAGTGCCTTCCTAGCTTTGCCCCCCACCCTGTGAGGCTTGCGTCCGAGAAGAGATGCATCTGGCTTTGAGGCGCAAAGGTCTTCCCTCCCTGTAGATGGCTGGGGGACGTCCACCAGCGGAGGCTGCAACGAACTGAGGGAGGGATGGGAAGTACCCGGTCTCTCCGGTGGATGATGGAGATCGCGTGGGGCCGCAAAAGAGACTGGAGTGGACGCGCATGAAGCCTGCCCCATTGGATGAGGTCGATGGTGGACATGAGAAGACCCAGCAGGCTGGCAAGTTGAAGCAGGGTGGTGGTGCGAGCCCGTAGCAACCTGTGGCATACTGTTTGAATTTTCTCTCTCTTTGCTGGAGGCACGAAGAGGGTGCAGGTCGTAGTATCTATCATTGCACCCAGATGTTCCATCCTCTGGGAGGGCTTCAGGGAACTCTTGTCCAGGTTGATGACAAACCCGTGTTCCGACAAGGTCCGCTGAACTGTGCGGACATCCCTGGTCGCAAGCTCCCTGGACCTGGACCTTATCAGGAGGTCGTCCAAGTAGGGGTGAACGTGAATCCCCTGGCTGCGAAGGAGGGCAATCGGAGCTACCAGCACTTTTGTGAAGACCCAGGGGGCTGTTGCAAGCCCGAATGGAAGGGCGACGTACTGGAAGTGTAGTTCCCCCAGGGCAAAACGTAGGAACCGGTAGTGCGCAGGGTTGATGGGAATGTGCAGATAGGCGTCCCTCAGGTCGAGAGATGTGAGGAAATCCCCCCGTTGAATGGCTGCAACTGTCGACCTGAGAGTCTCCATCCAAAAGCGAAATTTGCGGAGGAAGCGATTCACATGCCGGAGGTTCAAGATGGCTCTGGTGTCCCCGTTCTTTTTGGGGACAGTAAAAAAGTGGGAGTAGACTCCCGTTGAGACTTCCTCCGTGGGCACCGGCTCTATGGCCCGGATGGACGTTAGATGAGAAATCGCCTGGCGCAGTCTCGCTGCCTTCTCCGGTTTTGCACTGATGGGGGATGGTAGGAAACGGTCCCGTGGCCAGCAGTGGAACTCTAAGGAGTATCCGGAAGAAACGATCTCTTGGATCCATTGATCTGCGAAGGGGGGTAGCCACAGATGCTGGAAGCGTAGGAGACGGCCTCCGATTTGCTCCTTGGAGTAGTCAGGCTTTGTTTCCCTGGGAGGGATCAGGCCGAAAGGACTTTCCTCCCCTCGGTGGACTGCGGAAGTCCTGTCTCTTCCGGAAGGAGCTCTGGCCCTGCCAGGTAGGCCGCCGGTTGTCTCGCTGGGGGCGAAAGGAAGGCCGAAAGGACCGAAAGGAAGGTTTGTGCGAAAAGCGGGGCTTGTCTGGCCTCACGGAACGCGGCATGGCTTTCTTGTGATCCTTGGTCTCGATTAAGACCTTGTCCAGCTCTGAACCGAACAGGATACCCGCTTGGTAATCGTAACTGGCAACCACCGTCTTGGACAGGGTGTCCGCCTGCCACGGCTTGAGCCAGATGAGGCGCCGAGTCACCGCAGCTGTGGCCATGATGCGAGACGAGGTGAGGAAAGCGTCGAAGGTGGAGTCGGCCAGGAAGGAAACTGCCATAATGACTCTTTCCACACCCTCTCTAACCCCCTGATCCTGGGGGGGAATGATGGTGAGGAGTCGCTGGAGCCAGACCAGGGTGGCTCTGGCTACTGTGGCTGAGGGTGCTAGGATTCTAGCGGCCATGGCCGAACCCTCATGTACTCTGCGGAGGTTGGATTCTGCCTTCCTATCTATGGGGTCCTTAATGTTTCCCTCACTGTCCCTGTGGACTAGGCCTCCGGAGTGGAGGGCAGAGATGGGACCGTCCACCAGCGGGGTCTTGACGAGGCTGTGGAGGTGGTCGGGGGCCAAATACAGCTTTTTGAATAGTAGAGGGAAGCCCTTGTTACTGGCTGGATTAATCCACTCCTTTCTAAATTTACGTTCAAAATATTGTGGAAGAGGAAAGAAATGGGAAACCTCATCCTCGACGGGGAAAATGGCTGTGAGGCCCTCGGGACAGCCCTTAATGGGCTTGGAAGGTTGGGTGGAATTAGGGTCCTCTGCTTCTGCTGAATCATGCAGGGCTAAAGCCGAGATGGTTTTGGCTAGTAAGACAGGCAGCTGCTCTATCTTAAAGAGGCGGTGCGTCTGGTCACCGAGTTCGGGGATGGGGGTGTCGTTGTCTGAGAAGTGATCCGAATCGGAACCTAGTTCCCCCTCACTGACGTCGCTAATATCAGAGCCATAAGTCAGTGCCAACCAGTCCCTGTCTGCTCTATTGGGGCGAGGGGACCTGGATCGGGACCTGGCCCTATGGCGGGATTTATCCCCGCTAGAGCTGGAGGGGGGAATTTGCTGGGAAACTTCCTCCCTAATGGAGGACCGCATCAAGGTCACTAACTGGTGGGGAGAGAAACGACTCCAGTCGTTGGGGATGTCCTCCTGCAATCTGGAGGGGCCGGGAACTGCAACCTCCTGCCTGCTCGGCAGGGAAGGGCCTCGCTCTGCGGAGCGTGCGGGATGAAAGGCTGCGGAGGCCCTGGCGCCCTGCTGGGTAAGAGCTGCAATCGATCCGTGGCGCCGCGCCGCCGCTTCAGCGGGTCCCCTCCTTCCCGCGCTTTTCTCTCTGCCGCGGCCGTCGGCAGGGAGTTCTCGGCTGAACTCGCACGCCTCCCTCTTTCCTCGCCTGGCGATCGGGAGGCGTCCCTCTCGCGGGCCCGATGGCCGGCCGAGGGGGTGATGGTCCGCTCCGGCCGCTCGGCTCCCCGGCTCCGCGGGGGCGAGCGGGATGCCCTGGCCGCCGCCCTGGTGTTCTCTGCGGCGGATCGGCAGAATCCCTCCCTGGGGGGGAGAAGGGGGCCGTGGCCATGCTCTGAGAGAGCGAAACGGCCGGAGGAGGGGGGGAAACGAAGATGCCAACGACACGGGAGACTCACGAAACAGCAAACACGAAGGGCTAGAAGGAGGATGAAGAAGCTCTTGAAGAAAAAAGGCCTGCTCTGATGAAAAAATTCAGGAGCCTGTCGAAGTTGTTGCACTCACTAGCGAGGCAGGAAGATACTGGGGCAATTTTGGCGCCAGCAGGATATGACCAAAAAGCTCTTCCTGCCTCACTAGCGAGTGGTAAAGAAGAACAACCCGACAAGATGGCCGAAGCCACCCTAGAGAAGGAGTCCTTACAGGAGAGAAAGGTGGAGTATAAATCATAGAATCATAGAGTTGGAAGAGACCCCAAGGGCAAGTCCAACCCCCTGCAATGCAGGAACACCCAATCAAAGAACTCCTGACAGATGGCCATCCAGCCTCTCTTTAAAAACCTCCAAAGAAGGAGACTCCCAGGTAGTGCATTCCACTGACGAACAGCCCTTATTGTCAGGGGTTTTTTCCTTATGCTTAGATGGAATCTCTTTTCCGTCACCTTGAAACCATTACTCCTGGTCCTAGTCTCTGGAGCACCAGGAAACAAGCTTGCTCCCTCCCCAACATTACATCCCTTCAAATATCTAAGCATGGCATTCCCGTTCTCGCCTCACCCAAAGGCAAAGGTGGGTTCTGTCTCTTCCAGATCTGAAGGACACAAATCGGCCCAACTCAGAACCTCCTACTCACCCACTCTGCCAGCAGGCTTACCATGGGAGGTAATATCTAGAGTATGAAAACTGCTCTTTCCCTTCGTGCAGCCAGGAAGTCCAGCCATTGCGTTTTAACCCTAACTAATCTTACTGAAAACCAAAAACTTGTTCTGGCTGTTTCCAAAGACTTTACCAATCTCAACCTTAGTGGCTTCAAATTCAAATCCTCAGCACTGCCAACATGTCAAGAAGTTCTTGTCAGCCAAGGGGAAGAACTCTTGGTTGCAAAACTTCAGTTCTGCCCTAAAGCTGGGTACAAAGCTATTAACCAACCCTGTAAGGTAGGCTCCACTAGTTCTCCGGCAGCGTGCTCTCAAAGGGTCCGTTGAATTTGTACTGACGCCACCAAACAACATAAGAATACTGGTGATGTATTTAAGCAGAGTGAAAGAATCTAGACCACAGGTGTCCAACTGTAAGGAACCTGAAAGGACCAGACTTAAAGTAACTGTAACAGTTCTTTATTTCTTAAACTTCCATGATGCACAATACAGGAAATGCAGACTCTGACCTTTCCCCACCAGACAGCTGCTTTTACGAGCTTCTCTGACCCCCGCCCAAAGCACAAAGTAAATACCCCCAAAACTCCAACCTCCAATGTAAGTTCTCACGCGAACAGAAAGTAAGATTCCACACACATATAGAAAGCACAGATAGACAGCAAGGTTAACGATAACAGCAATCCTGGGCCCGCAGCCCAGTCCGAGGAATGTTTCCAAGGCCAGGCTGGTGGACAGAAATCAACCCACAACCTTACACCAACTCTGGTGCTTCATGGACTACAATTCCCATCAGCCCCTGCAGGAATGGCCAATTGGCCATGCCAGCAGGGGCTGATGGGAATTGTAGTCCATGAACATCTGAAGCGCCAGAGTTTGACACCCCTGATCTAGACAGTACACCCTTTAACAGCATGAAAACAAAGAATCTCAGCAGGAGACTCTATCTGACATACAGTACAGACAACAAAATGTCAAGGCTTTCCTCAATAATTACCTCCTTCAGCTCCTCAAGAGCTCCTCAACTGGCTCCATGCAGCTCACAACCCAGACCCTAACCCAGGATGGCCCCCAGTAACTCTGGATGCTGCTGTTAGGTCTCACAGAGCACACAATGGATAGGCAAAACCCTTGTTTTATCAAGAAATCCCATATAGGGTGAGACACTCCTCCCCTACCCCCAAGCCCAGTCAGGTCACTGCCCAATCTAGAAGAAGAAGAGTTTGGATTTATACCCCACCTAAAAAGACTGAAGGTGGCTTACAAGCTCCTTTCCCTCCCTCTCCCCACAACAGACACCTTGTGAGGTAAATGGGGCTGAGAGAGTTCTGAAGAACTGCGACTAGCCCAAGATCACCCAGCAGGAAAGCAGGAGTGTGGAAACACATCTGATTCACCAGATAAGCCTCTGCCACTCAGGAGGAGGAGTGGGGAATCCAACCCGGTTCTCCAGATTAGAATCCACCTGCTCTTTACCACTACATCACGCTGGCTCTAGGGGAAGGTGCTGATGACATGTCTTTGGAAAGTCTCTCTCCTTCCCCGTGACTAGGCAGAATTCAGAATGCCTTCTCAGGCCAAATGGGTCAACTTTCGTTCCCACCCGAATGACAAGTTAATTTACATTACAGGGCTGGGCACCAAGCCAGCAACTGGAATGAAAGGCCGGTTGGATATTCTTCACACCTGCAGCCCTTGTCTCTGCTGCAATTGAGAGTATAGTTATGTAAGGCCATCTCCTCGCCAATGTACTAGCACTTTGTTATTCACAAGAGACAAGAACAGCTTACACTCAAAAACAGTTCACAAAATCCTCCCTAACACCCTTAATACAGAATTACATGATGCAGAGTTCTAATAATCAGAGAGGAAAAAAGAAATAAATTACAAAGATTCTTTGGGAAAAGAGGCTTCATGACAAGGACTTGTGGGTTTGAAGGTTAAGGAGTGTTAAAATAAGACCCAATAGATGATTCATGCATAACTGGAAACTTTTGATGGACTATTCCAGACAAAGTGGGGAAAAGTAAATGGATGGTTAGTGGTTCTGAAGCTTAAGGACTGTTAAAATAAGATCCAATAGAGAAAAATGAGACTTTTTACCAATAATGATGCGAACGATTTTATGTTGATGTTTAACGTCAAAGGGCTGAAAGTTTAGGGCTTAAGCATTAATATTCAGTGCAGAGAAAATCTCGATGAAAGAGGTACTTTACGTTTGGGACTCTTTAGTTTGGAGAGGAGACGTCTGAGGGGGGATATGATTGAAGTCTATAAAATTATGCATGGGGTAGAAAATGTTGACAGAGAGAAATTTTTCTCTCTTTCTCACAATACTAGAACCGGGGGCATTCATTGAAAATGCTGGGGGGAAGAATTAGGACTAATAAAAGGAAACACTTCTTCACACAACGGGTGATTGGTGTTTGGAATATGCTGCCACAGGAGGTGGTGATGGCCACTAACCTGGATAGCTTTAAAAAGGGCTTGGACAGATTTATGGAGGAGAAGTCAATCTATGGCTACCAATCTTGATCCTCCTTGATCTCAGATTGCAAATGCCTTAGCAGACCAGGTGCTCAGGAGCAGCAGCAGCAGCAGCAGCAGAAGGCCATTGCTTTCACCTCCTGCATGTGCGCTCCCGAAGGTATCTGGTGGGCCACTGCGAGTAGCAGAGTGCTGGACTAGATGGACTCTGGTCTGATCCAGCAGGCTAGTTCTTATGTTCTTATGTTCTTATAATTTTGTCAGTTTTTGTTTTTGTGAATGTTTTGAATCCTGACTTGAAAGTACAAATAAAAATGGCTACTAGTACCAATGTTGGAAGTGGAAATCCGCATCCCCTGAAGTTCTACAGGGGATGATTCTACACAGGCCAAACAGAATGGTATCAGACTCTCAAAACATCTCAGAAATGGGAGTGAGGTTAGGCGGGCGGGGGCGGGGGGAGGAGTTTAAATGCGTGTGACTCGTCTCAGAAACGGGAGTGAGGTTAGGCAGCGTAGGCGGAAGAAGAGTATCTGGTGGATTGTTAAATGCTGTTTGAAACGCTCCTGGTTGGGCGTTTTGATGTTTTTAAGTATTGGTAGCCAGGTTTTGTTGATTTTCAGACTCTCTTGCTTTTTTGTTGAAACTGTACCACGGTTTGTGGATTTCAATGGCTTCCCTGTGTAGTCTGACATAGTTGTCGGGAGGCCTGTTTATTTTGGGGTTTGCTTTTGCTGCTTTCTGGCTGTTGGGGTGGTGGAATGGGTTCATTGCATTTCTAACTGACTTTTCTCTGTCTTTTGTGTGATGCTATATAGTACCAGGTGCTGCTCAAGGTCAGTGCCTGGCTGTCTTCACTGTCATCTCATTTGCAGCTCTTTTGGCGGGCATTCCCACGAGGGGTGTGGTGTGTGTGTGTGTGTGTGTGTGTGAGTGCGCGCGCGCACGCACCCTGCTTTAACTGTAGGGGTTTGCGCGGGCAAATCCCAGTTCTGGCTTTAGCCAGGGAAGATCCTCATCAATAAACCACTGTTCTTCTACATGAGTTGTTGCTGTTTTGGGGATTCTGACAATAGTAGCCATTGGAGTTGTCAAGAATTTCTGTGTCTTCAAATAAGACTCTATGTCCAACTTGGGTAACAGTACGTTCAGCTACTGCTGATTTCTCAGGTTGGTTTAGTCGGTAGTGCCCTTCATGTTCTTTTATTCTTGTGTTTTGTAGTCCTTGCGTATACTTGTCTGCACGGGCTGCGACAGACTCCTGTGGAAGTCAGGGGGTCTCTCTTGTCCTTTGCTGACTGTAGCATTTGTTGTATTTTTCAGATGGTCTAAAAAGACAGTTTGAAGATTATGTTTTTCCATCAGTTTTCCCATTCAGTCAGTTAACTCCCTTGATGTATGGTAGAAAGATCATCCCTGTTGGGGGCTGTTTTTCCACACCTTCTTTTTTCTCTCAGTTTATAGCTCTTCTGATTTCTGCTGTGGAGTAGCCATTTGCTGGCAGATTCTAAGTGATTCAGTCTAGGTCAGGGGTCTCCAAACTATGGCCCTCCAGATGTTCATAGACTACAATTCCCATCAGCCCTACCACTTGGCCATGCTGGCAGGGGCTGATGGGAATTGTAGTCCATGAACATCTGGAGGGCCATAGTTTGAAGACCCCTGGTCTAGGTGATTCAGTTCATCTGCGTACCACACTTTCTCACTGAGACAGGTAGTGGCTAACTCCCTCTGAATCTCTCTTGTCTGGAAAACCCTAGCGCGTCACCATAAATTGGCTGAGACTTGAGGGAACTTTCCACCACCACAGATACCTCAGAGCCATGAAAAGGAGACAATGTAAACAGGAAATGGCTGAGAGACCACTGAGGCAGTTCTTTACAACCAGCCAACCCATGGACAAAAGAGCAACCAGAATTTTAATTAAAAACAGATCTAATATTTTGTCTCTCCTGGATGAGGGACAGAACAAAAGTTCACTAATGATCCCAAGAGGCTATGGCCCAGTAGTTATAACAGGAGACTGCGCCTAATTAGTTCTTGATTTTTCTTTGAGCTTTTCTGCTTGCTGTGATATAGGCAAATAATTGCTGCCTTCTTCGGCCTTCATTTCCCCCCCCCCCCCCCTTAAAGCAACGGAGGATGGTAGTCTTGCAAGAACGCCAAAGAACACTTGCTCGCTTTTTTTTTTTTAAAAAAAAGCTCGAACAGCTGGAAGGGGATTGTTTTTCGTACGATTAGCCAGACAAGCACGGTTCAGAAAGGGTCACTTTTTGGACGCCAAAAGTAACGCAAGCGTAGAGGATACAAACAAAATGCAGATGACCAGCTGTGACAGCATTTTAAAGCATCACCTTCTCCCAACTTATGTAGCATCACCAAGTGGCTAAAGCTGGAAATTGCTGCTTTAAATTCGGAACGGCCACAAAAAACCCTGGCCTCTGCTATGTTCACGGTTGCCAAAAGGATTAACAAAGCCGGTAAAGGTCTTTCACATCGCCTACCGCCTGGTCATTTTAAACCGGAGACTAAGATACCTTTCAAACAGGGATTCCTAGCAGATTATACATTATGTTTGTGATATTATGATCCTGTGTTTATTATCCTATGTTTATTATGATCCTATGTTATTAGTGGCATGTAAGGGAGGGAAGGGGAGGGGGCCCAGCATCTGGATCTGGCCCACCCACCCTAGTGGAGGGAGGGTGAGGAATTGCATGAAAGGGAGGGGAGGGAAGGGGAGGGGAGGGGGCTGGCATCTGGACCTGGCCCACCCACCCTAGTGGAGGGAGGGGAGGCATGCAAGGGAGGGGGAGGGGCCCAGCATCTGGTCCTGGCCCACCCACCCTAGCGGAGGGAGGGGGAGGGGTGGCATGAAAGGGAGGGGAGTGAGGGGCATGCAAGGGAGGGGAGGGAAGGGGGCCCAACATCTGGACCTGGCCCACTCACCCTAGTGGAGGGAGGGGTAGGGGTGGGATGAAAGGGAGGGGAGTGAGGGGCATGCAAGGGAGGGGACGGGGCCCAGCATCTGGACCTGGCCCACCCACCCTAGTGGAGGGAGGGGAGGCATGCAAGGGAAGGGGAGGGGCCCAGCATCTGGTCCTGGCCCACCCACCCTAGCGGAGGGAGGGGGAGGGGTGGCATGAAAGGGAGAAGAGTGAGGGGCATGCAAGGGAGGGGAGGGAAGGGGAGGGGAGGGGGCCCAGCATCTGGACCTGGCCCACGCATTCTAGTGGAGGGAGGGGGAGGGAGGTGTGGCATGCAAGGGAGAGGAGGGAGGGGTGGCATGCAAGGGAGGGTTGTTGTACCATCGTACAACAACCATCAATAAATACAGAGTAATAAACATAGGATCATAAGATAGGATTATGTTTTACAATGTCATGTTTATGATGCTATGTTATGATTGACGATGCTATGTTTATTGACCCTGTGTTTATTGATGTGTTTACTGATGGTTGCTCTACAATGTTAGGTTTATTGATGTTGTTATTATGATGTTGTGCCCCGCCCTGAGCCTTTCAGGGAAGGGCGGTATATAAATTAAATATACAATACAATACGAGTCTGCAGCCCCACCCATACCCTGAATCACCGAGCATTTTGTTCAGATCGTGGGCCATTCAATGCCAGATAAGACAATTCGGTCTCAAAAGCAGGATACCCGGGGCCAAGCTATTTGACCAAAATGGACACAGGAAAGAGCATACAGGACATACTTTTTATGCAGAAAGTTCCCAGTTTACTCACTGGAATCAGCAGTTATATGGATTTCAGGTAGCTAGTACTGAGAGAGAAGGAGAAAGAGTTTGGATTTATTTCCCACCTTTTTCTCCTGTAAGGAGGCTCAAGGCAGCTTACAAACTCCTTCCCTTCCTGAGAGCAGCAGTGGCGTAGTGGTTAAGAGCAGATGCACTCTAATCTGGAGAACCGGGTTTGATTCCCCGCTCTGCTGCTTGAGCTGTGGAAGCTTCTGGTGAATTCACATTAGCCTGTGCACTCCCACACACGCCAGCTGGGTGACCTTGGGCTAGTCATAGTTCTGAGCTCTCTCAGCCCCACCCACCTCACAGGGTGTTTGTTGGTGGGGGCGGGGAGGGAAAGGAGATTGTCAGCCCCTTTGAGTCTTCTTACAGGAGAGAAAAGGGGGATATAAATCCAACTCTTCATCTTCTTCTCTCCCTACATCAGACACCTTGTGAAATAGATGGGGCTGACAGAGTTCTGAGAGAACTGTCACTAGCCCAAGGTCACACAGCAGGCCTCATATGTAGGAGAGGGGAAAAAATCCAGTTTACCAGGTAAGAGTCCGCCACTCAAAGCCATGAAGGAAGGAAGAAACCTTGATTTGACACAAACTGGGCATCTGCTGCTTATTCTTTGGCCATTGCGTTCACATCCTACATGTGAGCTCCGAAAGGCACCTGGTGGGCCACTGCGAGTAGCAGAGAGCTTGGCTAGATGGACTTTGGTCTGATCCAGCTGGCTTGTTCTTATGTTCTTATGTTCTTTCGATAGGAGAGATTGATATGATCAGCTAAATCTTAAAATGTTCTATAATTTTGCTTAATGTTTGCACTTACAAAACAGAACCAAGAAAGAACATTAAGAAGAACGGCAAAGATATGCAACAGTGATTATTAATCACTAATAATTATAGTGGAACAATAATTATTAGGAACTTGTGGACTGACTGGCCCTATTCATTAATTCCTGGTGTAGTTGGTATACAAAGCACACATTCAAGTGTCTGAACATTCAATCAACAGGCTTAATAATGATGCATATGTCAACCAAACCTGTTATTTTTACATTTATCTGGAAAAGCCAGTGTGATGCGGTGAATACAATTATTGGCTTGGAACAGGGAGAATTAGAGTCAAACCCCAGCTGAGCTACGCAGCTCTTTGACTGTCTCTGGAAATCAGCAACATTCTCCCAAACTATTGTATCTCATGGAATTGCTGTGAGAATAACATGGGAGAAGATCCAAATATGGTACTCTGAATTTCTAGGAAGAAGGGTGGGATACTAGCACAGTAAATCAATAAAGTATAGTCTGGCTGATTCCGCATGGGCCAAAGACAGCGATGTGAAAACGGTGTGAAAACAGTATAAAACCTTTTACACCGTTTTAAATCCCTTTACACCACTTTCACACCGTTTTCACACTGTTGTTTTTGGTCCATGTGGAATCAGCCTCTGGTTCTATTCTATTTATTCAGATACAAAGATCTGAGTCCAGTTGTGCCTGAGAGACCAGCAAGATTTTTGGAGTATAAGCATTCGAGAGCCAAAGCGCCCTTTATCAGACACTTCCAACTCTTGAAAGCTTACACAATGAAATTTTGCTGGGTCTCTAAGGTGCCTCTGGATTCAAATCTAACTCTTCTACTACAGACCAACATGGTAACACTCTGAAACTATTTAGAATTAGTCTCACTGAGTTCAGTGGGACTTACAAACAATATCTGTAGTTTCCCCACTATTATGCGGAATTTCCCAACCTGAGTAGAACTGAGCGGCTTACAGGGAACACTGCTTGCAAGTAAACACTTAATGATTGGTTCCCCACCCTGGGACATGGACAATATACCACACTAAACTTTCCCTTCTCACTTAGACACAGTGTGAAACAGACTTTTCTCTGTGATACACCCCTGAAGATGCCAGCCACAGATGCAGGCGAAACGTTAGGAACAAGATCCACCAGGCCACGGCCACGCAGCCCGGAAAACCCACCAGAACCAGCTTGCAAGTAAGTTTGCACAGGTTTGCCCCACTAAACTTATACAAGAGGATTAACTTACAGCAGCCAACTTATGTAACTCAGGTGGGTCCACATCTTGGAAATACTTGTAAGCAGATCTAATGAAAGAACATCCTGGATTTCTTTTAAGTGCAACTACGATGTATTTTCAACTCTATGGATTCCATGCCAAGCTTATTTCCTGCCACAGAGTTGGGTTAATTCTCGCCGATTCGCCCTTCCTGCTGCAAACTCCCACGTCAAAACCAAATGCTATTCCTGGGGAGATGCTCTGAATTTTCAGGAGAAGTATTTTAGTGGGATGTAATAAGAGGAGGAAGTATGAAAATTCCATGCTGTGAGGACAGCTTCCTCCCCAGGGATTCTGGATAACCAATCTATACAACCACTGAGAGCCAGCGTGGTGCAGTGGTTCAGAGCAGGTGGATTCTAATCTGGAGAACCGGGTTGGATTCCCCACTCCTCCTCCTGAGTGGCAGAGGCTTATCTGGTGAACCAGATGTGTTTCCACACTCCTGCTTTCCTGCTGGGTGACCTTGGGCTAGTCACAGTTCTTCAGAACTCTCTCAGCCCCACCTATCTCACAAGGTGTCTGTTGTGGGAAGAGCAAGGGAAAGGCGCTTGTAAGCCACCTTGAGTCTCCTTACAGGAGAGAAAGGTGAGGTATTAATCCAAACTCTTATTCTTCTCCTTCATCACCAACCCCCCCCCCTCAAAAATCTAGAGCTCTTAAAATGCTTAGCCACAATTATAACTAGTTCCCACCCACCCCCATATTTTCCTTAAATATACAAAGATATTTTAGATGTTTTGTTAGAGGAAATCTGAAGCAGGGAACTCCAACAGACAGCAAGGGCAAGGAGAAGAACAATTGTATACAGTGGCTCATGCTTTACACGTCATTTGGCACTAACATAAGCATGCATTCAGAATTTACCAGCTTCTTTTCCGAAATGTTTCTTTTGCGTTCCAACCGCCGAGACTTGGAGCATTTTGCACAAGTCGAGCTCAGACTCCGGTGCCCGTTCTCGGTCTGTTTTTGCAAGAAGGAAATCAGTACATACGAATACGTGGGTCTGCATGTCCTTTCCAAGCGGGCCCCAAGGGTTTTTACTTGTAGCATATTTGCCTGGGAAAACAAAAAAGACAATTAAAAAAACGATGCCTAGGGCAAGCAGAGTGAACTGAACAGATGCAAACACCACCACAAAACCTAGCGCAAATTCCATCTTGAAAAGAGAAATCATGCACAGCTGTTCTCATTTCTGATTTGCAGGGGTTGCCAAAGGGGTCAGGAAATCAAGCACACTTAGCTGTGATGAATCGCTACCCCCCGCAAGCATCCTCACAAGAATCTTGGTTACTGAAGAGCTCCTTCAATCGAACCCAGCATTTTCTATACGCAATAAAAATACCCCCGTTCTCTCATCCAAGCGCTAACCTTGTATATCCCACTCAGAAACTATTCATCGGATCAAACGGACATGTTGAGAACCTAGGCTGAGAGCAGCTGGATTTTTGCAAGCAGCGAAACAGAGGCGTGTCGATTTCATCTCGCCTCTACTGAAGGTTGCTTGCGACATCTGTCACACCTATTTAAGCTCCTGACCCCTGAATGCGTACACAAACCTCTATCCAACGCTCAGATTCCAAAACCTTTTGTATCGTTCTGCCTATGGGACACTTCCCTTTAAATTATTACATTAGTTCTCTCAGATTCAGTATCGTCTTCAAAGCCTGTACTGTCAAGTCACAGCTGACTTACGGTAACCTCAAAGGGTTTTCAAGGAAAGACACGATTGGAGGTGGTTTGCCATTGACTGACTCCGCATCATGACCATGGTGTTCCTTGCAGGTTGCCCATCCAAATACCAACCAGGGCCAACTGTGCTTAAATTCTACAATCCAATGAGATCAGGCTGGCCTGGAGTTATCTATGGCATAGGTGTCAAACTCTTGTTCAAGGCAAGAGACGTTCACAGGTGCTTTGCCACTGCCTTCCTCTGCATAGGGACCCTGGACTTTCTTGATGTTCTTCCACCAGAATATTAACCCAGGCTGGCCCTGTTTAGCTCCAAGATCGGGCTACCTTGGGCCATCGAAGTCAGGGCAAACCAGAGCTAGGCTAGTTTAGATAATACCATCAATGTGTGGGGCATTTTATTTGTATTTACATTTTATTTAGCAAAATATTTACATCCCACCATTCCTCATAGTTCAGTGTAGCTTACAATAATAACGAAAAACAAGGTTCGGTTAAAATCAAAAATAAAATAGCTGACTCGAAAATCTCTACCCCCTCCTACACTTGCCTGCCAATTCAAACTCCCTCAAAAGCCCTGGCCAATAGGTAGGCCTGACAGTGCCTCCTGAAGATCTCCAAGGAGGAGACCCCCCCCCCCCACTTCTTCAGGGAGCCGATTCCACAGAACCAGAGCCACGACGGAAAACAGTTGGGCTCTAGTTGATGCTAGATCCCACCAATGTGGTGGGATAGAGAACAAATGGATGCCTGACTACCACAGTTGAAACTAAAAAGAGGAACCACCCCCACATCACAACCATCAAGAGATAAATTGTCTTATAACGGGGGGGGGGGGGGGGGGAGGCTAGCACATTAAGTTACCTAATGTTTGTGAGCCTCCAATGCTATTTCTACATATTATATAATTTATGTCAGAATTTTTCTCTTGATCGCCACAGTTTGCCCCCAGGGACATATACATTTTACAAAATAACACAACCTGAAAGAAGTTTTGCCTTCAGTGATGGTTGACAGTTGTTACCAAAATTACTGAACAACAACATCTGGAGGCTAGCTGAGGTTCTCTCTTGGGCTTCCTGTCACCTGTAGGCAGACGCAGGAGGACCATCTGAGAGCTGGGGACTTTTACTGCTTTGGCCCATAAGCCTCAGTCAGTGCTCCAGAGAAGGGGCAAGTCCGGTTTATTGCAGCTCTCATCTGCTACCTAAGAATAATAGCTTTTATTGATTATGTCCCCTATAATTAAAATATTTACATCCTATACTTTCAGCTTAACAGCTACCAAAGCCTGGTTTCAATTTCTAATTAAACTAACGCATTAAACCATAGAGTTAGAAGGGGCCACACAGACCATGTAGTCCAAACCCCTGCTCAGGATAGGACCATCCTACAGCAACCCTGACAAGAGTTTGTCCAGCTGCTGTTTGAAGACTGCCAGGGAGGGGAGCTTGCGGCCTCTTTAGGCAGCTGATTCCACTGCTGAACTACTCGTACTGTAAAAAAAATTCATCCCAATGTCCACCTTCTACCCTTTCACCTGTAATTTATACCCATTATTCCAAATCCTACCCTCTGTTTCCAACAAGAACAGCTTCCTGCCCTTCTCTAAGTGACAGCCTTTCAAATACTTAAAAAGAGCGATCCTTCCTCAGTTTCCTCTTCTCAAGACTAATGTTCCAAAGTCCTGCAGCCTTTCTTTGCAGGGCTTGGTGTTCAGGTCCCTGACCATCCCTGATGTTCTCCTTTGCACCCACTCCACACCCTTTTTGAAGTGAGGCCTCCAGAACTGCACACAGTACTCAATGTGTGACTTGACCAATGCAGTATACAGGAGGACTATGACATCATATGACTTTGATCTCATGCCCCTGTTGATATGCCCCAAGATCACATTAGCCTTTTTTGCCGCTGCTTCACACTGACAGCTCATATTTAGCTCACAATCCACCTGTACCCCAAGATCTTGTTCACACAATGCTGCCTCCTGAACATCTGGAGAAAACAAACAAAAATCCCCTATATAAGCAAATGATCACAGTAGCAATATCAAGATACAAAAACACACCAACAACAATAACATTAGTCCTTTTAACATTAAAACCAGAATTTTTCCAGTAAAGTTAGATAGACAGACAGACCGATTTCATTAACAATGAAATGAGAGAATTGGACTAGAACTAGCAATGTAAATTATTAAACTATCCGGATTTGTTTATCATTTCTATATTTCTGTAAACATCTAAAGAGGAAGGCCAATGATGAGCAGTTTTTTTTAATGAGACTCAAAGAAGAAACTAGCGGATCTGCTGGTTGACATCTGTCCTGTATAGACATCTTGGCTATTTCCAAGTAATGGTTTTAATGCTGTATTGATAATTGTACTGATAACTGATAATTGTATTGATAATTTGATAACTGAGAATGTTGAATTGACAATTTTTTGGGCAGTCAGTTATGGGCTAAGGTGTACATGGGTTGTCGCTTTTTGCTGTATAAACAGACTGGGAAGCTGCGCAAGGGCCTTTTTCAAGGGAAAATGCTGAGTATTAATATTCAAATAAATGAAATAAAAAGACATATGAAAAAATCAAGTCACATAAACAAAATCATCAGTAGGGCAATCAACTGCCAGGGGGGGAAAAGTCCAATTGCTTTAATAGAGGCAATCTTCACCCATACCATGAAAAGTTTCACCTGCCCTTTTCCACACCTTAATCCTTTATTAAAGGGCAGGGACGTTCTTCTCCAGACTTACTGGCTGCCTTGTTCATCAGCTCTGTTTGGATGGAAACGGCTTGCGTTCGTCAGTTTTGGAACTGTCGCCCAAAATTGACAAAGCCTAAAAGGAACGGGATTTGTTGTTGCAATCTAAACTGTGAGCTTGGATTATATATATCGCATTACATTTCACTGTGTCATAAAATAAAAAATTAAGTATTTTAACAACAGATCACTGCCCCGAGAAGCAACATCTCCCGACCAAAGCAGGAAGGCACTCTATACAAAAAGTAAGATGTGAAAGACTGTTGAGATCTCTTCGGGGGTGGGCAGTTTATAAAACGAATTAATAATAATAATAATAATAATAATAATAATAATAATAATAATAATACAAAAAGATGGGCAGAAGCGTCTGAACGACCAGAGGAACAAAATTATCAATAATCGTCATCCCTCCTCGCCTTCTCAGCAGGGTTGCCAACCTCCAGGTGGGGCCTGGAGATCTCAAAGAATTATCATTGACTACAGAGCCCAGTTCCTCTGAAGAAAATGGTTACTTTAGAGGGTGAATGCGGCATTGGACCCCCTGAGGTCCCTCCCCTCCGACGACATCTCCAGGTTTGTCCCATCCCAGAGTTGGCAACCTTAAGCAACTCTGAAGCCCCTCTCCTTTCCCTCTCTTCTGCAGCGTCTCCAACGAAAATTGTTTCAATGAAAAGCATTTTTTAATTTCATGAATTTTAATTTTATTCATTAAACTTATAATATAAACCTCCCGGTGGGGGGGGTCTTCTGGGATAGGAAAGCCACGTATTAACATAGAATAGATACTTTTAACTAGTACCTCATCATCGTCTTATCCTACAACAGCCATTTTCTGACGGGCTTTGCCACTGGAGGGTTTAGAAGCACGTGGATTAACGTCATAGCCGCGCGCCCCCACTGGGAGGAGAGCGCGCAAAAGGCGTCACCGGTTGCATCTCCTCCCCCGCACCTTTCGCGCCAGTTTGCCATTCTGTTGGGGCGCATGCGTATTGACTGAGGTCCCGTGTGGGATCCGAGCCTAGCGTCGTTTCTCCGTCTTCTGGGATTAGTAGAAGGATTTTGATTGGCTGGAGAAGCAGGGAAGGCGGAAGGTAGAGGGTTCTGATTGGCTGAGGAAGGAGGGGCGGGGGGAGGAAATAAGAGTTTTATCTTATTGCCAATATTTTTTCTTGCTGGACTCCTGTGCATTTCTTGCAGTTTTGCAAAGTTCTGCAAGTCTTCTTCAGACCTTAAACCTTCTGCTACACAGACAGATTGCAATGTCCACACACTGCTAGTTCTCCTACATGTTCTGCATGCTATAAATGGAAATAAATAAATAAATACCTTTGTTTCCCTATGAGGAAAGGCTGCCTGTTCAGAAAAAAGGCCACTAAGGTAGAATCAGTAGGTAGAGTTGATGTGCCAGATTGGGAAATTGTGGCGATTTGGGGGGTGGAGATAGGAAAAGGTGGGTTTTGTGGAGGACAGGGGTACAGTGCCATAGACTCCACCCTCTAAAAGTGGCCAGAGGAATTGATTGCTAGCCTGGAGGTCAGTAGCAACTTTAGAAGATCTACAGGCCCTACCTGGAGATTGGCAACAGTAGCCTTGTAAAATGACATCTGGGGGTGAAGAAAGCAGATAGGAAGAACTTTTTTGCCTCTGTCATTTCATCCAACGAGGACCCAATTAAGCTGGTGAAGAATATATTCCAGATAGACAAATGTAAAAACTAGTTGCTGATTAGGGGATAGATGCAGTGGTGGGATCCAAAAATGTTTATAACATGTTCCGATGGTGATGGGATTCAAACAGTGGCGGCGCTGCACACACGCCCCTCCAGTCCCTATTGGGCAGGGAGGTTGCTTTAGTAACCCCTTCTTGGCACTCAGAAAAAATTAGTAACCACTTCTAGAGACGTGGAGAGAACTGGTTGGATCCCACCTCTGGATAGATGTGCAAATGTAACCCCTATGTTGGGAATGGGATGATCCAGAAAGGGGTGGAAACAGAGAAGCAGTAGGCTCATGAAGTTGGAGGAAGCAAGGCTGTCAGACTGGGACCCTGATTGATTATTATAAGCTCCAAACACCCTGTTTAAGGTAACTGCAATGTTGTTGGGAACTAGTGGGAAGGGAGATGTTTATTTTTGCTATATTGTAAATGTTAGAATTTATTGTTTCAGGGCTTTGTGTGTGTAATTGGTGAGAGTTCTTTGGGGACCTTCATCATCCAAATCCAGTACACCAAGCCTCTGGAGTTTTCACAAGCCACCTGCTTGCAGGAAGAAATAGACTTGTCCAACAGTAATTAGAAGGCCATTGGAATGAATGTGTTTGACAAATCATTGGTGTTTTACAAGTCTAACAGATGTAGACCAACAAAGAGCCTTCAACGTCTATGACTTCATGATCACATAAGTACCTCCTTGGCAAAGAGTGTTGGCCAAAGGCTTCAAGCTAAAACACATCTAAGAGATGCGACAGATACTTCTGCGTATGTTTCAGAATACATATTGCTTGAGGTATGGAAAAACACAGCTTATGGCAGGAAATTTGATCATTCATATGAAGAAACGGAGTCCTGTCTTGTCGAAGGCTTTCACGGCCGGAATCACTGGGGTGCTGTGTGGTTTCCGGGCTGTATGGCCGTGTTCTAGCAGCATTCTCTCCTGACGTTTCGCCTGCATCTGTGGCTGGCATCTTCAGAGGATCTTCAGATCCTCTGAAGATGTAGCCATACAGCCCGGAAACCACACAGCACCCAAACGGAGTCCTGTTGAACTGGTGTATTTATTTCCAATAATACTTTTTAAGGACTGAGCTCTCCAGCATGGTTTTATCTTTACTTGTGATGTTGACGTGATTCCATTTTTTGTTTTCTGTTTGTTTGATTATGCTGAATGGCAGTCAGTGGAAAGGGAACAATTACTCCATCCAAAAAGTGTGATTGTTCTGCCCAGGTCACTAAGCATGTGATTAAAATTTATTCATGTGTTAAGCTTGTGATTACAATATATGCATGTGCTAATTCAAATGTTTTACACCCTTTCCAATGCAAAATACTAAAAACATATGAAGTTATGAAGTTCTGGGAATTATATCGGTTGGATTAGAGACAAGTGCCCTAGAAGCCACAGATTTTACATTTAAATTGTGCAGTTGCAGTTGACATATCTAGTTTTTCAACCAGTAGCTTCCTAGTCAGATTGGTCTTTGCCAAAAGAAAAAGAGGAAGCAGGCTCAAAATTAATCACTGGCTAACGAAACAAAGAGATATTTCCTGATTAGACTCATCATAGTTGAGAGTTGTGCATACAATGGAACTTGCAGTAAATGTGAGACAGAGTACTTGATTTTGTAAGTTTTGATGGTTTATTCTCACAATACTAGAACCAGGGGGCATTCATTGAAAATGCTGGGGGGAAGAATAAGGACTAATAAAAGGAAACACTTCTTCATGCAACGTGTGATTGGTGTTTGGATTATGCTGCCACAGGAGGTGGTGATGGCCACTGACCTGGATAGCTTTGAAAAGGGCTTGGACAGATTTATGGAGGAGAAGTCAATCTATGGCTACCAATCTTGATCCTCCTTGATCTCAGATTGCAAATGTCTTAACAGACCAGGTGATCGGGAGCAACAGCCGCAGAAGGCCATTGCTTTCACCTCCTGCCTGTGAGCTCCCAAAGGCACCTGGTGGGCCACTGCGAGTAGCAGAGAGCTGGACTAGATGGACTCTGGTCTGATCCAGCTGACTTGTTCTTATGTTCTTATTCACTTTGTAGCAGTTAGCCGATTACCCAGTGCCAGCGTTCCCCAGCCATGCCCCACTCTGGCGTGAAAACTCTGGCCAGAAGTGCTCTCACTTTCTCCAGGGAAAGCAAGAAGCACGCGTGGGGCAAGAGGAAGCACGTCGAGACAAGAGATCTTCTCCCGATGTGCCTCCTCTCTCGGCGCACCACAAACAAGAAGCGTGTCAGGACAAGATTTCTTGTCCCACTGCACAACACTGCACCAGCGGGTAATCAGCCATTATGGTCACTCTGTTTACAGGTAGTGAATAAACGTTAGGCAGATCATGAGAGGTATGGCAGGAAGGGATGAGTCAGTGCTCAGCTCTTGTGGCCCTTTCTTACATGCCCAGGGTAATGTTGATCGACACTTTGGGGTCAGTAATAAATTTTCCTTCAGGCCAGATTAGCCAGGGATCCTGGAGGTTTTCTGCCTTCCACTGGGCATAGAACAGGGGTCACTGGGGGAGCCATGGAGGGATAGTTGTGAATGTCCTCTGTTGTGCAGGACTCCGGAGGTCCCTTCCAGCTCTGCGTTTCTACTCAATTAATCCACTGACTGATGAATCATGGGCGAATTAAATAGCTTGGTGGAGGAGAGGGGCCATCAGTGGTTAACAGCTGTGACAATGAAAGGGAATCTCCATATTCAGGGGCAGTGAATCTCCTGGCTCTGCCTGGAGGTTGGCATCTCTACCCAGGTCCTAGTCCAGTGATGGTGAACCTTTTCGAGACCGAGTGCCCAAATTGCAACCCAAAACCCTTTTTTATCGCAAAGTGCCAACTCAGCAATTTAACCTGAATAACCCCCTCAAGCAGGGGCCAGCCTGCTGTAGCCTCCAGCAAGTTCCACATGTGCCACTCTGTGCCTCTCTAGCAGCTCTGCCACCTTGCCTCCCCGCCCCCGGGCAGCAGCCACCTGGACCACAGGCACCAGGCCCGCCAGCCGAGTCCTCCCTGCTTACTGAGGTGCACGCGCATCAAGTCCAGTGGCCCAGGCCAGCCTAGATGTGTGTGTGTGGGGGGGATGATTTCCCCCACACATGACGAACTCTGTGTGCGTGTGCGCGTGCTCTGAGTGCCACCTCTGGCACTCGTGCCATGGGTTCGCCACCACTGTCCTAGTCCAATACTCTGTTCACTACACTACACTGGCTGTCATACTTGATCACAGGTTATTAATAAAAACAAACCAACATTATTAACAATAGTTTATTCACCCTCTGTCACGTCCACCAAAGTGCAGGAACATGATCTAAAATCATACCTCAATGTTTGTGGGGGTGGGGTGGGAGTTGGGCAATTTGGAAAGGACATAATTTGAGATAATTCCCTGTTGTATTGTTTCTTCTCTAGAATCCACCCTTCTGCAACAACCAGGTATAATGCAGCCCAAGCTTCCAGTTTGCTAAGAAAATGAAACGCCAAATGTAATCTTAATGGTCACATCAAGCAGACTAATGGATTTAGATGTATTAAGGTCGCTCTTATCACTTCATATTTTTAAATTCCTACCTACCGTACACTGACATTTATTAGTACAAAACTGAAGGGCTGCAATGAACTGCAAGGTGTATCTGGGTACGTGTGGTGAAGAACAACGTGTGGATCCAAACTTTCCCACCAAGACCTTCCCTACAAGGTTTTTTCACGTGCTAATTACTCATTAATGCATTCTTGAAAATAAAGATTCTCTGACGAAGAAGAAGAATTTGGATTTATACCCCACCTTTCTCTCCTGTAAGGAGACTCAAAGGGTCTTACAATCTCATTTCCCTCCCCCCCCCCCAAAAAACACCCTGTGAAAAGGGTGGGGCTGAGAGAGCTTCAAATAACTGGGACTAGTTCAACATCACCCAGCTGGTGCGTGTTGGTGTGCACAAGCTAATCTGGTTCACCAGATAAGCCTCCACAGCTCAAGCGGCAGAACAGGGAATCAAACCCCGGTTCTCCAGATTAGAGTGCACCTGCAGGGTGAATTGATGAGTTACTACAGTACTCTGTGGTGACACGGTTGCCTGTCTCTCAAAATTACAAAGGATTGCTAGATGACAGATGTCAGTTCCGTTGGAGAAAATGGCTGCTGAGCAGGGTGAATTAAACCCCGCCTTTCTCAGCTCCGCCTCCCAAATCTCCCAGGTATTTTCCATCTGGGAACTGGCAACCCTAAGTACAAATGATGTTGCCGGCCAAGTGGCTTAGCAAACTGAAGTACTTGATTTTGGAAACAAAGTAAGATCTGACATTTGGAAAAGTGAGATTAACGCTTTTTTTTTCTCATGCAGTGAATTTTACTTGAAATATTTCAGATTATCAATGGAATGAGATTATGAATCATTTTCATTAAACTTGCAATAAAATTAAAAAAACAGACTTCAAACATGATTACATCAGTCCTTTTAAAAATCTTTCCGACGTACGAAAAAAAAATCTCATTACTTGGCTTCACAAACCATTCATTTTAACCTAAAAACATTTTCCAGACATTCTGTATTACAAAACGGAAAATATTATACAGTTAATGAAAAAAGTCAAAATGCTGGCATCACCTTTTCGTTTCCACATCAATACATAAAAATGGACAACACCATTAAATATTTCGTTATTAACAGTTAGAAATATTAACACTAAAAATCATGTATAAATTAGGAAATAATGTACAAACTATTTCCAAAGCGCTCTTTCAAATACAGTATATACACAACATTCAAGAAATTCTTAATGTAAGACATTTCCAACTGATGCAATGTGGCTGTTTTGCTTTTTGGGAAAAAAAATGCTTGTGGTCTTTCGGAATTATTTTCAGCTCTGCTAAAAAAAAAAACCACATGAAAAACAAAAGTCAGAACTGGTAAAAAGCAATGCAGGGCGGTTTTAAAAACATTTTAAACGGTCTGTTCCCGTCAACGTAACGATGGTCATATTTCTTTTCATGCTTTAAAGGTGCAATCCGTGTAAGTTCTGCAGTGGACTTATGGCACAGGTGTCAAACTCACGGCCCTCCAGATGTTATGGACTACAGTTCCCATCATCCCCTGCCAGCATCAGCAGGGGGGATGATAAGGCACTATGGCACATCTGAAACTGCAGTTGACACCTGTGACTTATGGGATCCACTCCTCCAACATACTTTGCGAGCCCTATGCTGGGGAAAGTTGAAATCTGGAGTCTCTCTCCCCACTGCAGTTCAGCAAGCGCACAGCTAGTTAAAAGTTCTTGCATTAGAGCATAGATGTCAAACTCGCGGCCCTCCAGATGTTATGGACTACAGTTCCCATCATCCCCTGCCAGCATGGCCAATTGCTCATGCTGGCAGTGGATGATGGGAACTGTAGTCCATAACATCTGAAGGGCCGCAAGTTTGACACCTGTGTATTAGAGGCTAGATAGGAAACAGATTGCCCTGGGGATTTGCAACTACCTCCATCAGACAGGCTGCCAATCATTCTGCAGCAGCTGGGCTGCACAATGTCCCGACGGGTCCTATGGTTGCCAGCCTATGGTGGCACCTGCAGATCTTCTGGAATTAGAGCTGATCTCCAGACTAGAGATCAGTTCCCCTAGAGAAAATGGCTGGTCTGGAAGGTAGACTCTGCTGAGATCCCTCCCCTCCCCAAACCCCAACCTCTTTAGGCTCCACCCCCAAATCACTAGCAATTTCCCAACTGGGAACTGTCAACCCTTGGAAGGACCAAGCAGATACAGCTGAGTGGGTCAGGAATCACCAGCCCAGAGTTGTGAATACAATATTTAATTCTGCTTCGCTGTGTGAAAGTATTGGAGGGAGGAGAGGATTATGCTGTGTGATAGTAGGGATACTGGACCTCCTGCTACAATGGAAGAATTCCCAGCATTCTGGCTCTGAGGCACGAACGGGATGAAACGGGGAAAGAAATGGATCATGGGCCACCATGCGGACGTCACTTCTAGTAAAACCAGATGTGATATTGTGGACGTTCTAGTATGTACAAGAACTCTATGGTAAAACCACAGAGTTTCTGAAAATGTTAGAGCATCTCAAAAGTTACTTTAAGTAAAAACTGGAAGTGACATCAGCACACCGATGTAATACAAGTGCTCCAGGCCCTGCCCCCGATTCCCCCTGGGGGTTGCTAGATGCAGGCTGGTAACCATCAGTATAAACCAGGGGTAGGGAACCTGCGGCTCTCCAGATGTTCAGGAACTACAATTCCCATCAGCCCCTACCAGAATGGCCAATTGGCCATGCTGGTAGGGGATGATGGGAATGTGAACTATCTGGAGAAACACGATTCCTAATCATGAATGTATACCCTTAAAAACCCATACATTTCAATGGACTTAAAGGAATGTAACTCTCCTTTGGGCTGTGCAGATAAAACCCTTACCCTCGGAACTTATACATATTTCTAATTTTGCCTCTGTTGGTATTCCCATAGACATATGGGATTTTATTGTGGGATCATTTCCTGGAGGCCATTTTTTTTAGAAGTTGGTACCTTTGCATCCAGAGAATATCCCATAAAGTGTAAAACATGCCACATTCTCCCATTCCGACCCATAAAGGTGGACGGACAAAGGTTTCTGGGACAGACAGGGACAGGACAGGGTGTGGGCACGCAAAGTTGTTTGCTTGTTATCAAAAAGATGGGCTGTGAAGTCAGGCAGCTTCTGACAGCAAAGGGAAGCTGGAAACAGGAGGGGGATGTAGGTGGTGGAAAATGTCATCAAGTCATTGCTGACTGCTGGTGACCCTGTTGGGTTTTCAAAGCAAGAGCTGAGCAGAGGTGGTCAGCCATTGCCTGCCTCTGCAACTTCCTCGGTGGTCTCCCATCCAAGTACTAACCAAGGCTGACCCTGCTTAGTTTCCAAGCCTGGGCTATCCAAATCAGGGCCCAAACAGCACAGGCCTTCATTAATCTACACTACTATCCGCTACTCACTCTTCAACAGATCAATTCCTTTAGCATCTTCCAACTAATAAATTCCTGTCCAAGTCAGAAGAGGGGATCAGGTGCAACTGAGATAGTTCAGGGATGCAAAGATCTCAGAGCACAACCCTCTGCTTCTTCCAGCTCCCATTCTCCTTCAGCAGAACACATACTCTGTTTCAGAGGCTACTATGCTCTAATGTGACCGGATCGGTTCTGGGGCTCATCTCTACTACTGAAAGGCAAGCAAGAATTCAAGAAGAAGAAGAAGAAGAAGAAGAAGAAGAAGAAGAAGAAGAAGAAGAAGAAGAAGAAGAAGAAGAAGAAGAAGAAGAAGAAGAAGAAGAAGAAGAAGAAGAAGAAGAAGAAGAAGAAGAAGTGGTGAGTGGGGCTGAGGAGAAGGAGAAGAAGGAGAAGGAGGAGGAGAAGGAGAAGAAGAAGAAGAAGAAGAAGAGGAGGAGGAGGAGCAGGAGCAGGAGGAGGAGCAGGAGGAGGAGCAGGAGGAGTTTGGATTTATATCCCCCTTTCTCTCCTGCAGGAGACTCAAAGGGGCTTACAATCTCCTTGCCCTTCCCCCTTCACAACAAACACCCTGTGAGGTGGGTGGGGGGAGCTAGAGAGAGCTCCGAGAAGCTGTGACTAGCCCAAGGTCACCCAGCTGGCATGTGTGGGAGTGCACAGGCTAATCTGAATTCCCCAGATAAGCCTCCACAGCTCAGGCGGCAGAGCGGGGAATCAAACCCGGCTACTCCAGATTAGATACACGAGCTCTTAACCTCCTACGCCACTGCTGCTCCTATAAGAAGAAGAGCTGACTTTTATACCTCACTGTTCTCTGCCATAAAGAGTTCACAAACTCCTTTCCCTTCCTCTCCCCACAACAGACACCTTGCGAGGTCTGTGGGGCTGAGAGAGTTCTGAGAGAACCGTGACTAGCCCAGGGCCACCCAGCAGACTTCACGTGGAGGAGCGGGGAAACAAACCCAATTCTTCAGATTAGAGTCGGCTGCTCTTAATCACTACACCACGCTGACTCAAAGCCCACCATTTCCTGCTTCTTCCATTCGCCATCCCTTCCTAATCCCCACAACAGATGCCGTAACCACTACACCACGCTAATCCTACAAAGAGTTGGAAGACTCCATTTTTCCTTCACCTCTTGGCAACATTGTTCTCATACTGATGTTCAAGGATGATAACGCAGGCTCAGCTACACACAAGCCACCTTCTGGGTACATTTTAAGCTAGGTTGTTTTATTTTGCAAATACAGCAGGAGAAATGGATTTACCGAAGAGGAGAGCACTGTGAAGAGAGATGGACATTTTGAACAATTATCCCCATCTCTCATTAAGAAAGGGCACCCCAAACGGCTTCTGCTTCCACTTGGGGAAGCTTATGAATCTATCACATATTAAGTCAGTCCTCACTGCATCTGAAGACTGAGAGACAAGTAGCAAACCGGCATTCATATATACCACAGGTGTCAAACTTGCGGCCCTCCAGATGTTCATGAACTACAATTCCCATCAGCCCTTGCCAGTATAGCCAATGCTCATGTTGGGAGGGACTGATGGGAATTGTAGTTCATGAACATCCTGGAAGAACCTTTAGTCTATTTATCCCCACCTGACATATATACTATGGGAGAGAATTTTTAAAGACCTCAATCTCTGGATTTCTCTTCTCTCACACACACAAGATTGCTTTCAAGGCCGGCGTCAGCAAACCCCCAACGTGGGGGCATTCTGGCAGGACCCATGGCCACTGCTCTCACTCGATCTCCTTCCCCCAAACACCTGCCTGCCCACCCAAATGCCCTCCTGCCAATCAGCACCATCAGGAAACGTGGTGAAGCAGCAGTGGCATAGCTGCTAAGAGCAGTGGCTAAAAGCAGGTGCACTCTGATCTGGAGGAACCGGGCTTGATTCCCAGGTCTGCCGATTGAGTTGTGGAGGCTTATCTGGGGAATTCAGATTAGTCTGTGAACTCCCACACACGCCAGCTGGGTGACCTTGGGCTAGTCACAGTTCTTCGCAGCTCTCTCAGCCCCACCCACCTCACAGGGTGTTTGTTGTGAGGGAGGAAGGACAAGGAGATTGTCAGCCCCTTTGAGTCTCCTGCAGGAGAGAAAGGGGGGATATAAATCCAAACTCTTCTGAATAAAGCTGGGACAGAGAGTGGTAGAAGAGCTGGCAAGTGAGGCAGATGGCACGGAAGGGCATATGGAAAAGGCAGCTGGGGAAAGAACACAGCAAGCAGGTGAGACGACAGGTGCGGTGGTGGGCAGGTGCAGTGGTAGCCTCATGAAGCTGCCTTCTACAGAACCAGACCATGGGTCTATCAAGGTGAGCATCACCTACTCCGATTGGCAGATGGTTTCCAGGCTTTCGGGGAGACATCAGCTGATTTTAACTGGAAGTACTTAGGACTGAACCTGGGACCTTCTGCATGCTGAGCGGAAGCTCTTCCACAGATACTGATCCCCTCCCTCCTCTTTCCCATTTTATCCTCACAACAACCCTGTGAGGTAGGTAGGTTACTGCTGAGGCCCCTTCCATACATGCAGAATAATGCACTTTCAATGCACTTTCACAATTGTTTGTAAGTGGATTTTGCTATTCCATAAGAACATAAGAAAGAGTCAGCTGGATCAGACCAGAGTCCATCTAGTCCAGCACTCTGCTACTCGCAGTGGCCCACCAGGTGCCTTTGGGAGCTCACCTGCAGGATGTGAAAGCAAGGGCCTTCTGCTGCTGCTGCTCCCGAGCACCTGGTCTGCTAAGGTATTTGCAATTTGAGATCAAGGAGGATCAAGATTGGTAGCCATAAATCAACTTCATAAATCTGTCCAAGCCCTTTTTAAAGCTATCCAGGTTAGTGGCCATCACCACCTCCTGTGGCAGCATATTCCAAACATCAATCACACGTTGCGTGAAGAAGTGTTTCCTTTTATTAGTCCTAATTCTTCCCCCCAGCATTTTCAATGAATGCCCCCTGGTTCCACAAATATCCAGCTGCAAAGTGGATTGAAAGTGCATTATTCTGCATGTGCGGAAGGGGCCTGGGAATGGACAACTGGCTTACGGTCACCCAGCAAGCTTTCAAGGCAGAACAGAGATTCAAAACCAGGTCTCCCAGATCGTAGTGCAACACTCTAATCACCACACCATGCCAGCGGTCAGCATAAGCCACCTTTGGAGAGCCTTTTGGGTTAAAAGGTGGGGTAGAAAGCAACTAAACAAACATAAACCTGTTATGCGCGATTCACAATATAAACCCAAAGCAAAAGAAGATGATCCGATTCTTAATGTGGCCCATTTAAAATCTATGGGTTTCAGAGGCAAGCATCTACAAAACTATGCATCTGGTCTGACGTTTCACATTCACAAACTAATCCCCAAACGACCGATGAATGAAGATGCCACCATTTTACATGTCTGGTGTATTGCACAATATAGTAATCTTTTTTTTTCTTTTACCAAAAGGGGCAGGGGGCTAGGGACATCATTTTGATGACCTCTAAAGCTATTTAAAAACATTAACGGGGAATTGGGAGGGAGAGCCTCTGCATTGTACCAACGTACAATACTATACACAGCACCAAAAAATATATCAAACCAGTAAAGCATGGCCTTGTTACCAGTAGTGAGTTGCTTCATAACCAGCATGAAATGAATACTAGGTCACATACAGATGGTCCTTTGTGCTAAGGGGTAACCAACATATTACAAGTAATCAAAAACTGTCCGTACATCCAAGTTCAAAAGACGGACATAAATATTGGGACAAATCCAACATGTATTTTTCCTTCTTCTTCTTTTATTGCTGATAGTTTCCATACTGGCCCTGTTAAACAAGGAAAGAAAAGATGTTAGGAAAAGCAGTGTAATAATTTTGACACATAGAGTACAATGGCAAATCAAACACAATGGCTTGAAGACCAGGGTTAATGGTCTGGGCTTCCTCCAAGGAAAAGGTACAAAAGAGGGTGACCAAGACGAGGATCCATCCCTATGAGGAAAGCCTGAAGATTTTGAGACTTTCCGGTTCAGAAAAGAGATGACTAAGGAGGAGACATGACAGAGGTTTATAAAATTATGGACCAGTGGCATAGGAGGTTAAGAGCTCGTGTATCTAATCTGGAGGAACCGGGTTTGATTTCCGGCTTTGCAGCCTGAGCTGTGGAGGCTTATCTGGGGAATTCAGATTAGCCTGTGCACTCCCACACACGCCAGCTGAGTGACCTTGGGCTAGTCACAGCTTCTCGGAGCTCTCTCAGCCCCACCCACCTTCCAGGGTGATTGTTGTGATGGGGGAAGGGCAAGGAGATTGTAAGCCCCTTTGAGTCTCCTGAAGGAGTGAAAGGGGGGATATAAATCCAAACTACTACTCCTCTTCCTCCTCCTCCTCCTCCTCCTCCTCCTCTTCTTCTTCTATGCACAGAGTGGAAAGAGTTGCCAAAGAGTTCTCTCTCCCCAAAATAGAACTCCAGGGCATCCGATGAAACTAAGAGGCAGTAGATCCAGTATGAATAAAAGGAAATACTTCTTTACACAGAAAGTAAAATGTGTCATCACTGTGAGATGACATAGTGATGATCATAGGCACAGACAGTAGAATGACATCACTGCATTGCTGACGACAGAACTCCTAACATTTTGAGAAACACCCTAATGTTCTTAGGATTGGACCCAGACCTTATAGAACCCTTTTTGTGATCAATCCTCCTTCATGGCAGCCATTATGCTATGGTGCCAATTACCTGTTCTCAGCACGCCAAAAGTACCCTTGAGTTCCAAAAGGGTTGGGATTCCTGCAGAGATAAGGTCAGCTAAACCTCTGAAACAAAACTGGGGCAAAACCTCATCCTCGGTTTTAACAAGATTTCAAAAGAACTTTTCCCCACAGGTCTTTCAATGAAGACATTTTTGGGGTGTTAGAGAGGCCACTCACCTGAGCACTACATACTACTCCGGATGCTCATGAAGCCTGCCTTATATCAAGCCATTTGGTACATCAAGGTCTGCATTGGGCTTTTCTGCACAATTAATTTAAAACATTTTGAGACAGGGAATGAAATGTTTCCTCCATGGAGTTCCACATTGTTTTTACCATTTTATTTCCAGCCTCAAAATGTTTTAAATGGGTCCCCTTTTAGAATGATTCTCTGGCTGAAACGTTTTGAAAACGTCTTCAGCCGCTATGCGATCTGTTGGCTACATTTCTCATGCTCCTCTTCTGCTTCGCTGAACTTCCTCCTCGGTGCATTCTTCTGAGCTCACTCAGTTGCCCTTCATACATTTATTTTAAATTGCTTTTAAATTGTTTTAATGTATTTAAGGGTTATTGAATATATGTGTTTATGTTGTTCACCGCCCAGAGCCCTCTGAGGGTAGGGCGGTATACAAGACCCAATTAATTAATTAATACATAAATAAATACATAAATAAATAAAATATTTACTGCATTCAGTCGTTTGTTCTTTTATGGGGGGTGGGGCAATCTTTGAAGCATTGGGTATACAAGGAATAAATAATGCAGAACAAGGCTGTAAAGAACTGAAGCACTGAAGCACTGATTCAGTGGAGAACTAAAAAAGGGGGGGGTCACAAAATATGGCTGGCCTCCACGCGGACCAGGGCCTTTATGGCCCTGGCCCTGGCCTGGTGGAACACTCTTCCTCCAGCTGTCCGGGGCCCTGCAGGACCTTGGTGAATTCCGCAGGGCCTGTAAGACTGAGTTGTTCCACCGGGCCTTTGGAGTAACCAGCCGTTGAATGGTGCCCCCCCCACCCCGTTCTCGTTTCTGCTTATATCTTATTGACGGAGCCAGCAGTCTTCCCGTTGGGGACGGTTTTAACAATGGGTTTGCTGGGCGCCTTTGAAGTTTGAAGTTTGAATTTTTGAATTTGATTTTAAATCTGTATTAACCGCTGTTTTCAAAAAGGGGATTAGTAATTTATTTGTATTGAAGTTTAATTGTTTGGTCTTGTTTGTGTTTAGTTGTACTATGATTTAATTTTGTTGTGCACTGCCCAAAGCCCTTCAGGGATAGGGCGGTACATAAAACAAACAAACAAACAAACAAACAAACAACCAACCTACCGACCGACCGACCGACCGACCGACCGACCGACCGACCTACCAACCAACCAACAAATAAATAAATGGTGGCCAGGAATCGTTTCAAGGGAATGAGTGTGAACAAAAGAAGAAGAGTTTGGATTTATACCCCACTTGTCTCTCCTGTAAGGAGACTCAAGGGGGCTTATAAACTCCTTTCCCTTCCTCTCCCCACAACCGACTCCTTGTCGGTGGGGAGGTCGGTGGGGCTGAGAGAGCTCCGAAGAACTGTGACTAGCCCAAGGTCACCCAGCAGGAATGTAGGAGTGCGGAAACATATCTGATTCACCAGATAAGCCTCTGCCACTCAGGTGGAGGAATGGGGAATCAAACTTGGTTCTCCAGATTAGAACCCACCTGCTCTTAACCACTATTCCATGCTGGCTCTCAAGTGAAGAACTGAAAACGCTTTACAAACGTTTAGGAGATTTGTGCGGAAAAGCCACTATGTGGATAGACTGACAATGGCTTTTGAGGGTTTCCGGTGGTGTTCGTCCACATCACCTGATCCTTAACTGGAGATGACCAAAAGTACATCTGAGATCTACTGCAGGCCACACAGATGCTCTACTACTGAGGCAGAGCCCCTCCCAATGGCCACCTGCCTAGTTTACCTGCTCATAGCCATAAGGCCTCTGTTGCTGTGCAGCTGGTCCAGTCTGTGATGCTCTGTAACTTCCATACTGTTGTCCTTGGCCCTGTTGGTAGCTGGAATATTGAGAAGAGGCCCCTTGGGTAGGACCTGTGAAGATAATAGGAAACAATAGTTCAAGACACAGTGAAGCACATTCTTACCAGTCTGGCTTTCTTAATTCGAAACGGGCCTATCATCAAAGTTCCTGCCTACCTAGCAGAAAAGGAGTGATCAGAGCAGTGTTTCCCAACCTTTTCGACATCATGGTACCCTTGACCTCACTCTTCATATCTCACAATACCCCTGCCATCCCCCCTTCCCCCCCACAGTGCCCCTGCTTGCCACCCGCCCACCTTCCCTTCCCAGGGTGAAGGGAAGCACTGGGGGGGGGGGGGAGTGTCTGCTGACTTTGCAGCAGGCCCTTCCCTCTGGGCCAGCTCCATGTCCTTGCTGATGCCGGTGGGAGACACCCCAAAAGTGAGGGGGGCCGTTAGCGTTGCCGCAGTACCCCTGGGACATGCTCACGGCACCCCAGGGCACCACGGAACCCTTGTTGGGAATCGCTGGATCAGAGGGTTGTCTAAAGGAGCTAGATTGCTCTTAATGTCATCTGTGTTAAGTTGCTGTCGAGTCGCTTCTGACTCGTAGCTCCTATGAATGTATGTCCTACTGTTAACAACCTTGCTCAGGTCTTTGCCAACTGAGAGCCGCTGCTTTCTTTATAGTTCTCTTTGTCTCTGCGTTTGCAAATCACTGGAGCACTGCATTTAGACCAGTGACGGAGAACCTTTTCGAGGCCGAGTGCCCAACTGCAACCCAAAACCCACTTATTTATCGCAAAGTGCCAACACGGCAATTTAACCTGAATACTGAGGTTTTGGTTTAGAAAAAACGGTTGGCTCCGAGGCGCGCGTTACTCAGGAGTAAGCTGGGTGGTAGTCGGTGGCTTTGCTTTGAAGCAACCGTGTAACTCTTCCAACGAGTGAATCACGACCCTAGGAGGGTTTACTCAGAAGCAAGCCCCATTGCCAGCAACTGAGCTTACTCCCAAGTAGAGGATCGCGCTTTAGTTCTTTGCATGAAAATCAGTGGGGTTTAACAGCGCTTAACAGGGTTACCCAAACTGCTTCCCCAAAACTAGGTCTTAGGTTTAATGCTAATAATCGAGCCCAGCGGCCCAGGCCAGCCTAGATGTGTGGGGGGCACTCTGTTTGCGCATGCCCACAGAGAGGGCTCTGAGTGCCACCTCTGGCACTCGTGCCATAGGTTTGCCACCACTGTTTTAGACTTTTGATTCCATTCTGATCACCTTTTACGTTTGCTTCTCATCTGTCTTTAGCAATTTTAAGAGTTTCCTCAGTCATCCACTAAGGCTCTTCATTTCTTTTGGCTACAGACATAGTCCTTGCATATTCTTCCCTGATAATACCTCCAGTTTCCACCCTTATATCTTCACTTGAACTCAGTAATGAAAATCTGTTCTTTACATGGTCTTAAAACTCTCAGGAATGTTGCTTAGATTGTATTTTGGCACTATGAATGTTGGGTTTTTCTTCAGCTTAATCTAATTTTCAATATTAACAGTTCATGGTCTGTATCAAAGTTGGCTCCTGGTCTTGTTTTAGCAGTGAGAAATAGAGCTTTTCCAACTTCTGCTTCAATTATGTAATCTATTTGATTTCTATACTGACCATCTCCTTTCTCGTGCCTGGGATATGGGAACCTTTCTCTTCTCATTCCTCCTCCCTGCTGTGCTTATGCTTTTTTTTCCCACTTTGCTTCTCAGGCAATGCCTTATCAGCTCATTAGACACCTGCTGTTGTAGCTCTGGCAGTAGCATGGAATGTAGGTTGTTTTGACCCCAAGGCTTCTTCGTCTCTGGGCTGTGGGACTAGAGGGGTGCTATCCCCCCCTGGGAACTGATCGTCAAGATAGGGTGGTGTGATGTGATGTGAGGAATAATGGAGGTTGCATTGCTGGCTATGTTTAATTCTGGCAATAGAAGTCTAAATGCTTATTCCTGATGCTGTTTCACAACAGAGAAATCAACTGAATATTGAACAGTCCGGGGGCACGGCAGCTTACAGTGTCTCTACAGTCCCTACTTATTAACAAATATACAAGCAGAGCACAGTGGAAGCAAACACTCTCAGCAGGTAGCACAGAAACCAATCCTGAATCAAAGAAGCAAACTGTGTAAAAGACTACCTCTAGAACTTCATAACTGTTTGGGAAGTGAAGAGAGCCAACGTCTCTTTCTGTATCAATATATGTAAGTAAACCATACGATTGCTTCTGGTATCACATAAGTGTGCAATTATGTCAACTGTAGTTATTAGCTGTGTGACAACCAAAAGGGATAACAATTATTAGAAAGGAGGAGTTTAAGATCTGTCACGGGTTGTATAGCTTAACATCCTCTCCACGCCCCACCCCCAACCATTCAGTATAGAGAAGTATTCTAGGGTCCAAGTGGAATTAGGTATTATTTTTCTATCCTTCTGGCAGGACGTTGACTGCGGCTGAAAGACAGGTGAGGCAGAACAGAAACACAAGCATTTAAATAGAACTGATTCTTCACACCTGTGGCAGTCTCAGATCTCACAGCTATAAGACACCTTCAGTAACTGTTTTCTCAGTAGCAGTATACCCCTTGCCACCCTCCCCCACCCTAATACTCACCTTCCAACCCCCCAATACTCACCTTCCAACCCTCCCCAATCTCTAGCCTCACCTGCCAACCCTCCCACCACCTAAGCCTCACCTTGCCACCCTCCTCCACCCTAATACTAATCTTCCAATCCTCCCCCCACCTCTAGCCACACCTTCCAACCCTCCCCCACCCCAGGCCTCACCTTGCTACCCTGCCCCACCAGAATTCTCACCTTTCTACCTACCCTCGCCCAAGCCTCCCCTTTCAACCCTGCTGCCATCCCAAGCCACTTGGTTCCATGCTCTTCCAATTTCTGTGCTGCCTCTCTAGGGAACGTGTCCAAGGCAGCCTGATCCACTTAGAATATCCCCCCTGCTTCTGGGGGTCCAGGAGCTGTGGGAGGGAAGACAGCACGCTATTGCTTGACCTTGTCAGATCTCAGAAGTTAAGCAGGGTTGGAAAGGCAACCTCCAAGGGAGACTGCAGAGGAAGGCAATGGCAAACAACCTCTGCTTCTCACTGTAAGCCAGCTGTGATTTGACAGCACACACACTCTCTCTCTCTCTCTCTCTCTCTCACACACACACACACACACACGGACATACACGGGCCCTGCTGTGCCTAGCAAACTAGTCTGACATGCAGCTGTTCAACATGCGCCAAGGGGATTGCCGTCCCCTGCTCTAATTTCTGCCTCATCAACTTTACATCCAGAGAACCTGCCAACATAATGCCTAGATTCTTTTCGTTCCTATATAGTAAACTGCAGAGCATTATTTGGGTACAAGCTGATCATTGTCCTCCTTGGAAGAAAAGTACATATAGATGTTTTATTAGGATCAATGCTAAGATGGCAAAGGTATCGCACGAAGATAAGGGACAGATGATGGTATTATGCCAATAAAGGTTTGATTGATTGATTGATTTATGATTGGTTGATTGGTGACGGGAGGAACTGCCTATTTCTTTAAAATCTCTTGATAGCACTGATTCAATGGAGTCAGATGTGTACATTTATCATCTACTGTTTGGGTTCTGCAAGTGGAAATGGCTGTGCCCTCAAGCTCAACAAACAGGGATTCGTCCCGTCCCCCTCCATTAAGATTAAGAAGATCTGAGTTAGACGTTAACTTTCATCCAGGTATTCATGGAAACTGACACATCAAAGGACCGACCTGCAAGCTCTGTGCTGCACCCTATGAATTTGCCTATGCAAATAAAACATCCACCAGAAGAACGCATACACGTGCCTATTTGCATATATTCTTCTCACAAGAGCCGGTTTGTAAATCCACTGGAGCACACCCAATTAGATCAAATAATCAAATGGGCTGGCAGAGTGAGCTATGAAGAACACTGGATTCGATCTGACAGAGCAGCCGAGGAATTTTCCTCTGGTGCAAAAAACCTTCTGCCGGTAGCACCAGAGGGAAGTCTTGCACTTAAAGGAACAGATCCAACCCACAGATATATATTGCATTATATTGATTTATATATAATCTTCAAGGGACATAATCTTCGCTCCCTCCCCCCCCCCCATGACAATGAGATGCAAACAAAGATACTCTCCTGTATTTAATCATTTGATAGGGAAAAGAATGCTGGCAGGTGCAGACTGTCCTGGACACAGTGCGAAAAGGGATACCTGGTGAAATTCTGCCTTATCCTAAGGCAGGGGTTCCCAAACTTTTTAAACAGGGGGCCAGTTCACTGTCCCTCAGACTGTTGGAGGGTCGGACTAAAAAAAACTATGAACAAATTCCTATGCACAAATGATTGTGAAATGTTTGATTTCACCTTTCAGCCTTTCTGTCATGGTCTATTTTTAGAACAGTGACCAAAGTATGTCAAGTACAGGGTGGGCTCCAAATATTGTTGGGGAGGCTGTGGAATACCTTCCCCTGTAAAAAAAAAAAAACCCAGAACTTTCCCAATGAAGCATTCCATCTAACCCAGGATCAGGTATCTTCCTGGGTTTTTTCCTTCCTAGCAGCCAGCGAGCGATTCGCCAGCCTGGCTGATGCCAATGGGAGTGAGGCGGAACAGAAAGCCTGAGAGCAACACATGGAGTAGCCGAGAGGGAAGGGCAGAGCAGGCGTTGCCACATGTAAGGTTTCCAACTCTGGGTCAGAAAATGCATGGAGATTTGGGGGTGCCATCATGTAACTGCAATCAACGGCCGTTGGGGCCAGTTCCTCCTCTCCCTCGAGCCCCCACTGCACATGAATGGAGCCATTGCTGCCATGCCTGGCAGGCCGGGCCGGATAAATGCCTTCAGGGGGCCACATTTGGCCCCCGGGCCGTAGTTTGGGACCCCTGTCCTAAGGGATTTGTCCCGGTTTGCATCTAGCCATCCTTCCTCCTTTCTCTTACAAAGTGTTAATTGAAAAAGAAATGGAGGGGATGCTATCAGGATGTGACCTTGTCTTAAGGGAGACAACAACTGAGCGGCTGAAATTATGAATGGAGTTTGAAATTATGGTGGGGTTTTCCTTGGGAATGTATGTGTCCTTGGAGAAAACAGTGACGCTTCTTCACTAACAGTAACAGTGACAAATGATGGCTTTTTGCCGATGTGAGAAGTGAATTCACCTGCTGAGGGAAGACCAATGAACATATATCTCCAGGCTGCAAACCCTATTAGGTGATATTGGCCCTGTCACCATGCCAGCAGGGGCTGATGGGGATTGTAGTCCATGAACATCTGAAGCACCAGAGTTGGACACCCCTGGCCTAGACTTTCTCCCAGGGTTGCTATGACAACAAACCACAGGCCCAAGTTCCTCAGAGGGAAGGAAGGCTAAAAATGTAATAAGCTGAACTATCTTCACGGGTTTGCCAGCTGATTCGGGAATCACTGCAGCTATTTAGTAAATGAGTAGTGTTAACCACAGTAAATAATGTTTTGCCTGTCAAACTGCACAGCTTAGCATCAAAATATGCACACCAAGACGATGGACTGATATCTTTGTGTAGATCTGGAGGATTAGTTTGTTTAAAGAAGGAGGCTGGCTTAACTCATAGCCTGCTTATTGATTTTTAAGGTGGGCGAATCACTATCTTTTTGAAATTAGGGAAATAGGAAGAAATATCTGGTTGAGAAATTATGACTGAGCTAATGCTTACTGCACAAATGCTAGTCATGGAAGCCTGTGGATCCACCCTGGGATTTCCCCCCAAAAAAGCAAGAAAAAGATTAAGAGAGAAAGAGGCAGCAGCCACTTATTTAGTACTACAGCTAGAAATGCCAGCTCCAGGTTGGGAAATTCCTAGGATTTTGGGAGAGCAGCTTGAAGAATGCAAGGTCTGGTGAGGAAAGGGATCACAGCAGGGTGTAATGGCATACCGTCCATCCTCCAAAGAAGCCATATTTCTCCAGGGAAACTGATCTCTATAGTCTGGTGATCAACTGGAGATCAACTCTAGTTCCTGGAGTTCTGCAGGACCCACCTGGAGGCTGGCAACCCTATGTTGCGAGCCAGCATCGTGTAGTAGTTGAAAGAGGTGGACTCTAATTTGGAGAACCAGATCTGATTCCCCACTCCTCCGCATGAGAGACAGACTCTAATCTGGGTTTGTTTCCATGCTCCTCCACACGAAGCCTGCTGGGTGACCTCGGGCTAATTGCAGTTCTCTCTGAACTCTCTCAGCCCCACCTACCCCACAAGGTGTTTGTTGAGGGGAGAGGAAGAGAAAAGGAGTTTGTACCTTGAGTCTCCTTACAGGAGAGAAAGACGGGGCATAAATCCAAACTCTTCTATACCTAGGGTCACCAGCTTGCCTGAAGAAAAATGTCCTGTCTCTTTAGTAGAGGCTTTATGTGTGCCATAAACTCAGACAGACAGTCCTTGGCACAACAGCCCTTCAGGGGAGGGTGGTATACAAATCGAATAATACAATATAATACACCCGAGAGGAAACGGAAATAACTGAGCACTGAAGGATCTTAGGCTACTGTTCAAGGTATTTTAGTTCAAATCAGGAGTACTTAGACACACCACTTCTTTGTCTTGCTGTAATTCCTTTCTAACAACAACAAAAAAGACATCAGTGACGTGAGTCTTTCATTAATAAAGTCCTATGTTTTATTTGTACCATTTGCCTTCTCTTAATTCAGGGCTTTGCAACTAATATCACCTCCCCACCTTCCAAAAAAAAAGGGTTTTGATTCTTAAGTCATCGTAGCTGGAAACACCTCCTTGATTGTGACAAACAAAAACATTGGGGAAGGGAGCAGTGCTTTGCAGTAGAAAAATGCTAGGGAGGGAAAGGGTTAAAGGTCCTGCGTAGGGTTTCCAGCCTGAGGAACATGGACCCTTGGATATTTATAATCCCACAATCTCTTTGGCTTAAGTAGTTTCACATGTTAATCAGAACTGCGTCACGGTAGCACAGTGATGGCGAACCTATGGCACAGGTGCCAGAGGTGGCACTCAGAGCCCTCTCTGTGGGCACTTGCGCACAGAGTTCATCATGTGGGAGGAGGGTGGAAAATCACCTCCCCACACACATACACATCTAGGCTGGCCTGGGCATGATCTTTTACCTGGGAGTAAGCTCGGTTGCTGGCAATGGGGCTTGCTTCTGAGTAAACCCTCCTAGGGTCGTGATTTAATCATTTGAAGCACTGCATGGTTGCTTCACTAAGCTTACTCCTGAGTAACGTGTGCCTTGGAGCCAACTGTTTTTTTTCTAAACTGAAAACTCAGTATTCAGGTTAAATTGCCGTGTCGGCACTTTGCGATAAATAAGTGGGTTTTGGGTTGCAATTTGGGCACTCGGTCTTGAAAAGGCTCGCCATCACTGCTGTAGCAGTTCAGAAGATATTGCACGAAAACGTCCAGTAAGGGTGATGGCCAGGAAGGATAGGGTTGCCAGCCTCCAGGCGGGGCCTGGATATCTCCCACTATTACCAGTGATCTCCAGACAACAGAGATCAGTTCTCCTGGAGAAAAGGGCTGCTTCAGGAGATCCCAGTACAGCCAGCATTGCACCCCACTGAGGGCCACCCCCTCCCCAATCCCCCTCCTGCTCAGACTCCACCCTCAAGGTCTTCAGGTACTTCCTCATCCAGAGCTGGCAACCCTACACCCCATGCCATCTTCCTCCTTGAAAAAGAAGTCTTCTAAAATTAACACAAAAGGAAAGGAAAGAGTGATTTGGTGCTACATTGCCACAGACATCTGTTCTTCCATCTGGTCATTTGCAATAGATTGAACCTATCAGTTTGCTTAACAAATGGGCAGGTTGTCCTGTTCTGTTGATTTTTAAAGTTATTCTCTTCTTTAATTTGTGCACAACCTGAAGAGCTTTGGTTACGTTGTCTGCTTTTATGCTTTAAATCAGCGGTTCTCAACCTGGGGGTCGGGACCCCTTTGGGGGTCGAACGACCCTTTCACAGGGGTCGCCTAAGACTCTCTGCGTCAGTGTTCTCCATCTGTAAAATGGACAAATATTACGGTTGGGGTCACCACAACATGAGGAACTGTATTAAAGGGCCGTGGCATTAGGGAGGTTGAGAACCACTCCTTTAAATGGAACCCTTACGATTGTGTGACTGAAAATATTTTTTAAAATTAATTTTAAAAAGAGCTACAAACACAGCCTTCAGCTAACGGAAAGAGATACTTTCATGGTCTTTTTCTTTTACACCTAAACTATACCATGTTTCACATAAAGATGTTAGCAGATTGTAGATTCCTCCACCACAGAACAAAGCATGCCAGACCTTCTTTGTTGTAGAATGCTCTGCCTGTGGTGTAGTGCCTACCTAGCCCTGTTCCCTCCCCTCCTTTGAAAGTACATTTTGTCATAAATGCTCTTATATCAAAGAATCAATCAATCAATCAATCAATCAAATGATGATGATAGTGGTATTAGTGGGTTTACCATATACCGCCCAGCCCTCCCCGGAGGGCTCAGGGCGGTGAACAACATATAGAATAGAGCACATATGTCAAACTAAAATCCGTTAAATATCAATTAATATAGGCTCTAATAAAATAAACCCCACCCCATTAAAATGCAGCATTATTAAGATCAACGTAAAAGATGGCACCTAATATCAATTCCCTTAAAAACCAGAGGGAAGGGGCGGCAGGATCCACTTGATATTATAAGGAGGGAGGGCCCATCAGTATCATGTTCAATAATGCACAAAATAATGGTTTTGACCAAGGAAGCGAGTAAAAACAAATGGTGATTCTCATATTTGTTCCGGACTATATTCTAATGCGGAAGCATACAATTTGCTCAACTGATTGAACTAACATCTTTACGTGGAACAGAGTATAACCATGCCCACGCTTTCGCTCAGTCACTCCACAGTCAGCCACAGATTTCCTCACCGTACGCTTGCTGTTGCCCGGGATAGCTTTGTTGATTTGGGTACTGCTGCTGTGTGTACGTCTGCTGTTGTGCAGCCCCCTGTTGGTAGCCGGTTTGCTGCTGGCTGTACTGGGAATTTCCTAAAGAGAGAAGATGGATAATCTTTATTGACTGGCTGACCAGAATCCAAGAGAGCTGGCGGGGTATCATGAGAAAGCTGCATTAGAAACTGGGCGACACAAGCTCAAACCCCCCACTCTATCGGGAAGCTTACTTCAGCTAACACCTCTGTCTCAATCAAACCTGCCCCACAGGGCTGTTGTACAGATAAAATGGTGGAATAGCCAAGTTTAAATATATGAAGGGATATTGAAAATGGAGCAACCTTTCTTTCTGCTGCTCCCGTGACTAGGACAAGGAGTAATGGATTCAAAGTACAGGAACAGTGATTCTACCTAAACATTAAGAAGAACTTTCTGACGGTAAGGGCTGTTTGACAGTAGAATACGCTGCCTTGGAGGGTGATGGTGTTTCCTTTTTTGGGTTTTTTTTTAAACAGAGGCTTGATGGCCATGTGCTGGGAATGCTTTGATTGAATATTCCTGCATGGCAGGGGTATTGGACTTGATGGCCCCTGATGATCTCTTCCAACTCTTATGATTCTAAGAACCACCATGTTTTTGCTCTGAGCACCTTGCAGAAAGGTCAGGATAAAAAAAAATGTCACACAGAGATAGATTCAGATGGGCCTGGTACAGGTGCTCTAAAATGTTTCACGTGGCATGAACTGGAGAAAGTGATGTACGAGTCTGCCCAGCCATGGTAGCGGGAACCATTCCCTAGCATCAAACGGAGAGACAGGTTCTGCCCCACCCCCCAGAGAGCTTCAGACAAGCTCTCTGTCTCTTCCCAAATTTAAACCACTGTCTCTTCATCCACATAGCAAAAAAGGGTGGAGGAGCACCAAATGCTGTATGCAACGCACAGGCAAAGCCCAAAAAGGTAGAATAAAAAAAATATTTTGCACACAACCCCCCCCACCCCCGGCGGTTGCTGTCAAAAATACAAATTCCTGATGCATCTCGATTATCTTTCACATGGGCCCTGCAGGACTTACAGAGTTTCCACAGGGCCTGTATAACGGACCTGTTCCACCAGGTGGTCTGTATCTTCCTAATTGCTAAAGGGAAACGGAATAATGTATTTGGCCAATTACTCACTGCAGGCCATTCCCCACCCTCGCCCCGCTCTGGAGCGAAAAGTGCTCTCACTTTTCCTGGGAAAACCAAGAAGCCCATGCAGTACATGAGGAAGCACTTTGGAACTAGATTTCTTGCCCCAACGTGATTCCAGCCCCACCACGCCCCCCACCCCCCCAGCACTGGTGGGTAATCAGCCATAAATATAGCAAGCAAGAAGAAAACATAACAGGACGGATTCACAGGGAGGGGCTGTAGCAAAGCATCTGCTTGGCCTACAAATGGTGCCAGGTTCAATTCCTGGCAGTGCCAGTTAAAAGGATCAGGTGATGGGTGATATGAATTGGAACCAGGAATCAGACCCTGGAAAGGTGATGCCAGTCTGAGGAGACAAGACTGAGCTTGGTGGGCCAGTGGTAGCTTCCTGTATGTGTCATCCTTTCTAGGTAGTGGGAGCCCTTGCTCACTTGCAGTTGGGCAACTAAGAAGAAGAAGAATTTGGATTTATACCCCACCTTTCTCTCCTGTAAGGAAACTCAAGGCGGCTTACAAGCTCCTTTCCCTTCCTCTCCCCGCAACAGACACCTTGTGAGGTAGGTGGGGCTGAGAAAGTTCAGAGAGAACTGTGGCTAGCCCAAGGTCACCCAGCAGGAATGTGGGAGTTGGACGGAATGTATAGAAGTGAAAATTTTTTGGACAACTATAATGTTATATATTGAGAAACTAGTGAAGATTAATATTGAGATAAATAACGACTTAATGTTCATGGGTGTAATGGAGGATAGAAGGGCAGATTAAAAATATAGCTATATGTATAAAATAATGATTAAAGCAGCACATGCAACAATAGCTTTAGGCTGGAAAGAAAAGAAAAAATGGGACAATCCAGAAATGGTTGGAATACATCTGGGAACAAGTGACACTGGACATTTTTGACATAATAACAAAGAATAAACTGTGGCCAGATAAACAGAGCAAAATCTTGAAGACATGGACCATATACGAGGACTGGATGAAAGAAGCTGGAGTCAATGAGGAGAAATGGGAGAAAAGATTACAAAGAATGAACTTACTGCTGTTTGTTTGACAAAACTATGAAAAACATAGGGGGAGGGGAAAAGGGGGGAAATGTATTGTTTGAAAACAAATGAAGAAAAGCATTAATATAAAATGTAATATTCATATGATACAATAAAAAATTAGTTTAAAAAAAAGGAATGTGGGAGTGCGGAAACACATCTGGTTCACCAGATAAGCCTCCATCACCCAAGTGGAGGAGTGGGGAACCAAACCCGGATCTCCAGATTAGAATCCACCTGCTTTTAACCACTACACCACGCTGGCTCTCAAACTCCCTTCCCTGAAGGTGTTCCCATTAAGATCAGTTAAAATGGTAACGGTCTGGGTGTGAGTGTGTGTAAGGGGGGACGGATAAAAATCATCACCATTACTATTTAATGTATTTGCTGTCTGGTAAAGATAAGGCTATTAATGCATCCACAGATAATTATTTAATGGTTGCTTTAAAGATGCGAACAAAACTATAATTAATTAGCACCTAGATGCTTCATCTGCTTATAGGCACTCTTTTGCGCTGGATGTGATGAAAATCATGCCACGTTTTGGTTCCACCAATAGAAGAGGAAATCATGACCCATCCTGCGATGTGGAGGCTCACGGGTCTCCAGTTGGGGCAGAGAATCCCACGCTTCCTGGATCCCACTGCCGGCTGCCATTAGTGGGAGATTTTTTTTAAAAAACCACCTGTGTCGCTTGCGGAATTGTGGTAAAAACCCGGAAGTGCTGAAGGATAGCTGTAGGAATCCTCAGAAACTCTATGGTAAGACTATATAATGTCTGGCAATTCCTAGAGTTCTACCCTATGTTACCTCTGGGTTTTCACTGCAAGTGATAGAATCGTGCACAAAATGGTTCACATTCCTGCCCCCAGGCCTCTTGCCAGTTGCCAGGCTCAGCCTGGCACCCCTAGTGGTAAATGTGTGCCTCAAGCCTGACGCAATCTGCAAAAAATGCTCCCACAATGTCTTCTTACCTCCCTCGTAGTAGTGCTGTGTGGAATCCTCGAACGACCGGTCATAGGTTTGCTCCGAATAAGACGACTGTTGATAGGCGTAGTCACTGTGACCTACACATGTGAGGAAGGGAGGTTCGAAATGGAGAAAGAACAGTTATGTGAACATGTCAGCATAACAGTAATAGTAAGAACACTAATTTGTCAATGATTAAGATACAAGAAATTGCTTATTATTGATGCTTTGGAGCTAATGGAGCTAATGGTAGTGAATTTTAAAACTGTGTAAGGTTCTCTCTAATGATATCAGTTTTGTAACCTCGCGATCCAATGTGTTAAGAGTTAATACCCATTTCTTTTCTTTTTTCTTTTTTTCTGTTATATATTTCCTTTTTTGTGTGTCGATGATAAATTAGAAAATTAATAAAAAATATTATTTTAAAAAAGAACAGTTATGTGAGGGTTTTAAAAAAACAGCAGAACAATTAACAGAAAACCAAAAGGGCCCATCGACGCTGTGAACATATATCAGTTCAATAATCATCCGGGCCATCATGGATTCCCTCTAAGTAGCCAGAGAACTGGTGAGCTTCTGACCCTTCGGGAATAGGGCGGTATACTGAATTATTGATTGATTGATTGATTAATAATAATAATAATAATAATAATAATAATAATAATAATAATAATAATAATAATAATATCCAAACAAGGCTTATCCCCGACACCTTCTACTCCCATGGGAAACGAAGCATTTCCGTTGCTCTGTAGGGGCAAGCGGCATTATCTCTATCTGTTCCTGACCGTGGAGCCTTCCAGACTCTGATGTAACTCTTTCTCCCATTCTTTGAGACAACGGGAGAGGGGATTTGGTTTGAATAAAGGGGGATGCAAAAGCCAGGTCTGGCAGAACCAGCTTCTTGCAAGATGGGTGCTACGTTACCTTTTCAATAAACACGCCTGATCAACAATCCAGAACTTGTTTATTGCTTCAAGGATTGAGACCTAATACCTACAAAGCAGCCATTTTTCCCTGGGGATCTGATCTCTGTGTTCTGGAGATAAATTGTAATCAATGGTCTTTCTAGGGCTTCCACACAGCTGTGCGGAAGCTCGGTCTTGCCGAGCAGAACTTAGCCCCCAGTGAGTGCTCCCTCTGCCGAGCAGCCGCCCAACATGCGCAGCACCAAAATGGTGCCTGCGCAGCCACGCGGCTTACGGGAAACGTTGACTGCAACTCCAGGAGATTTCCAGGCACCACCTGGAGATTGTCGGCCCCACAACAGCGGAAGGGAAGAGGTAACCAAAGCTCAGCAAAATTACCGTCAGGATAGTATTGCTGATTCAAGGGCTCGGAAGAACTCTGCCCGTGACTGTATTGCTCGCTGTAATATTCCTCCTGGCCCATGTACTGCTGAGAGGAACCTGAGAAGCAGAGCAGAAGTATCTTCATTAAAAGAAGAACGTGTCAATTGTGAGCGTTCATCAATTAACGTCTTCACAAATTTGCACTTCACTTTTAAAAAAACGCCCCAAAAAAGACTCTGTTTATATAGAAGGGGGAAATGAAGCACAGATGTGATTACAGGAAAAGGGATGTGAGACCTAGTCTACTCAAGCTGAAGAATGAGGTGATGTAATCTTGAGGTGGTGGAATGGGACACACCTCTTCAAACTGTTTCTGCTTATCTGCTCCACAAACTGGCCCATGTCCAATTATTTGTACATAACATGGGTGCCTGTAGGATACCTCAAGGGGGTGGCCTACTTGGAACCTCCATTTTCAGAGGCAATCAACCTTTGAATACCAGTACCAGGAGGCAGCATCAAGGGAAGCTTTGCCTCAGCCTCTATGCCCTGTTGTTGGTTGGCCACTGTGTGAGACAGGACGCTGGAACTAGATGGACCACTGGTCTCATCCAGCAAGGCTCTGGTTATGTTCCTTATGGAAATACCACACACCCATATACACTAATCTCCCCCACTAAAATTCTCCAAGCTTCCAGGGCTCAAGCAACCTGACAGCCAATGCAGTGGTTAAGAGGGGTGGATTCTCATCTGGACTTGTTCCCCGTTCTTACAGATGAAGCCCGCTGGGTGACACTGGGCCAGTCACAGTTCTCTTTGAACTCTCTCAGCCCCAACCTACATCACAAAGGTGTCTGTTATGGAGAAAGGGAAGGTGCTTTGAGACTCCATATGGTTGAGAAAAGTGGGGTATAAATCCAAACTCCTCTTCTCCTTACCCTTTCCGCATTTTCAGCTTTTAACTAGTTCACAGACGGAGCATGTTCAGTGTTCAACAGGTCAGTTTCGTGGGTCCACCCCCTCCCAACTTTTGAAATAGTGGTTGTTGGTTTTTTGGTTTTTTTTTGCAAATCTGGGGGTTGCCACCATAGATTTGGATTTGGGCGTCTTAGTTGATAGTTCCATGGGAATGTCAACTCAATGCATGGCAGCTGTGAAAAAGGCAAACTCTATGCTGGGGATAATTAGGGAAGTAATTGATAATAAAACTGCCAAGATTGTCATGCCCTAATATAAAGCCGTGGTGCGACCGCACTTGGAGTACTGTGTTCAGTTCTTGTCGCCACATCTCAAAAAGGATATTGAAGAGATAGAAAAAGTGCAGAGAAGGGCAACGAGGATGATTGAAGGACTGGAGCACCCTTCCTTATGAGGAGAGGCTGAAGCATTTGGGGCTTTTTAGTTTGGAGAGGAGACGGCTGAGGGGGGATATGATTGAAGTCTACAAAATTATGCATGGGGTAGAAAATGTCGACAGAGAGAAATTTTTCTCTCTTTCTCACAATACTAGAACCAGGGGGCATACATTGAAAATGCTGGGGGGAAGAATTAGGACTAATAAAAGGAAACACTTCTTCACGCAACGTGTGATTGGTGTTTGGAATATGCTGCCACGGGAGGTGGTGATGGCCACTCACCTGGATAGCTTTAAAAGGGGCTTGGACAGATTTATGGAGGAGAAGTCGATCTATGGCTACCAATCTTGATCCTCCTTGATCTCAGATTGCAAATGCCTTAGCAGACCAGGTGCTCGGGAGCAGTAGCAGCAGAAGGCCATTGCTTTCACATCCTGCATGTGAGCTCCCAAAGGCACCTGGTGGGCCACTGCGAGTAGCAGAGTGCTGGACTAGATGGACTCTGGTCTGATCCAGCAGGCTCTTTCTTATGTTCGTATAGATAAACAATCCTATCTTGTTTGTGAGTGGCCCCATTGTGTGGTTTTCATTATCCACACAGGGGCCAGCTAGAAAGTCTTTCTTTGGGCCACTTTCTCTTTCACTCGGTCTAACTTGCCTCATAGGGTTGTTGCGAGGAGAAAATGGAAGAGGCGGGGGGGCCATGTGTGCTCCTCCAACCTCCTGGAGAAAATGATGGCATTAGATAGACTGGAAGCACAATACAGACCAACAACTGGTCTCAGATTACAGCTAACGAAATGCTATATAATAATAGAGGTTACGTCTCAGGCTGGAGCCTGGCAACCAGCAAACAGGCACCAGGGGGAGTGGGGAGTTCCAGATGTTGGCGAAACAGTGTTGTTTTCCCTAGGTAACCAAGTAGAGGCTCCCAGAGCTCAAAGACCTTATCTCAGCCTTCTGACCTTGAGTCCATCCTGCATTCCTGTCTCTTGACCCTTCTGTAGTGTGGGGTAGTATTATGGGCTAGCGGGGGGGGAGAGAACGGGGTTTGGTATATTGGGGTTGTCTGAATGTTCTGGCAGAACCACCTTTTCCCCTCCAACCCACGTGACTTCCAATAAAGGCTTCTTAACCATCCAGTTACAGAGTCTGATTTGGGTCATAGATCTGGTGTTTGATATTACAGAGTCAGACTAGGTTCTGGGAAACCCAGATTCGAATCTCGACTCTGCCATGGAAACTTGCCGGATAACCGTGGGCCAGTCGCACACCCTCCGTCTCAATCCTGGCAAGTATTTAGAGGGGAGACCTCCAAGGAATATCAGGAATGTGACATGGAGACTGGTAATGGCAAACCACCTCTGAACATCTCTTGCCTGAACATCTTTTGCCCTACAGAGTCACCATAAGTAAAATGTGACTTGAAAGCAAATAAATGCCGTCAAGTTGCAACTGACTCATGGAGACCCCAGAGGCTTCAAGACAACCGATGAGTAGAGGTGGTTTGCCATTGTAACCCCAGCCTTCCTCGGTAGTCTCCCATCCAAACACTAACCAGGGCCAACCCTGCTTAGCGTCCAAGCTGTGACAAGCTCAGGCTAGCCTGGTCTATTCAGGCTGCTACAAAAATACTCTATATATGTATAAAAATCCACTATTTACAAACAGTGGTTTTGTTAGCTTCCATAAATGTTGCAAGGGGGGAGACTGTGATGGCTGTGTAGTAACCCCTGTTGCCTCCCTTCTTTTTTGAACTGGTTGTGAAGGGAGTCAAGTTCGCAGCCACCTTTGAGGAAACAGAAGGAGAGGAAATAATGGGATGAGTCCGCTGCCCGGCTTAATCGGGGCTCGGCTAAAACCCTTCCCCAACACAATTTTTTTTAAAATTGCCTACTGGCATATTTTGCCAAAAGCATAACTGAGAACCCTATATTGTTGGTCTGTATTGAAAGATACAGAGCAACGCAGCCAGGGTCGAAAGAGACAGAAGAAGGAAGGAAGATAACAGACAGACAAAGGGGTCAGACACTAGAACACAGATGGAAAGAATACTGACATAAAACAGAAAGAAAAATGCAGAGTCTCGAAAAGGTGCTGCTCTCCCTGTCAGGCAGGAAAGCAAACTGGAATCTGGATGGGCGACCAAGCAGTTCACAGGGAGTGATGAAATTCTACATCCTGCCTCCCTGAGAATGGGTTGGAAACCACCCATCAAGATGTCCTTCTGCCTCCAGTAGAACCCTGTATTGTTGGTCTGTATTGAAAGATACAGACCAACACAGCCATTCTGGACCCAGGGGAATTTTACTGGTTTCTCTGGAACATGCCCCCTTGCAAAAGTATAGCCCGGAACTGTAGTTTAAGGCTGTACCTTGTTGTGAGGGCCGGTAGGGGCCCATTGGTCGCTGGCCCATCATGCTGTTGCCTTGGTTACTCTGGCTCATCATGGCGATGGAAGACTGGCCTTGGTAATGCTGGCTCCCTCCTTGTGCAGAGTTGTAATGCGACGTGGCTGCTTGCTGGTGCATCATGGAAACTGCAACACGCACACAAACACATGAACAATTGGGGTATATTCTCAAGTACACGAAACCCTGCCTCCCCTCCCTTGCATGCCACCCCTCACTCTCTCCCCTCTCTTACTTCTCTTCCCTTGCATGCCTCCCCCTCCATCCCTTTCCTCTCCCTCCCTCTCATCCCTTGCATGCCACCCCTCCCTCTCCTTCCCTTCCCTGTCCCCCGTGTGTATGTGTGTGTATGTGTTTCACTTCCACTCGAGTTACTGCCTATGTACTGTTTTCACTGCTCATATCTGGCCATCTGAGTGAACATTCTAAGCTGCACGAACATTCTAAGGGTGACAGTTACACACAGGCAGCTTCATGTCCTTCACCATGGAGCGCCAGGAAAAAGGCGTTTTTCCTGGGCCAGGTGTGAGATTTCAGGTATGTGAACATCTAAAAACATTCTCACCTCGCTGACTATAGTGGCTGGGAATTTTCAGAGGAATTGGCCCAGCAGTTACTGAGTTATACTACCACTAACAAAAACACTGTTAGCTTTTTATATATATAGATGATGCAAAAGAGCTAGAGTAGCTAAAAACAAAGAAAATATTTTCATCCTACTTAATATACAAGAATCTATTTGGATATATTCCATTTTACTTTTTAAAATATGAGGGCATCAAATAATGTTCAAAATTAGACCATAGATACTATGAAGGTAATACCGCATGCAGAAGGCAAGTTTTTTGAGGAAAGGGAAAAAGCGAACCTGGACTCACCCAGGGTGCCATTGCGGCAGGGGAGGATGGAGTGGCTGCTCTCCTTCCCCTTATGCCTCGGAGGGTGGTCATGTGATGGTTGGAAACATCATGTGACAAGGGAGCTGGGCAGGCTATATAAGCTGGTGCCCGGCTCGGCTCGGCCTCTTCACGAGGCTGCGAGCAAGCAGATTCACCCTCCCTCCCTAAGTGATGTGGCAGTGTTATGTATGTTATTTAATGTTATGCTTTTTGTCACAGTCTGGGCGGTTTTTTGGGGCATGGGGCACATCTTTATCGGGTAGGCAGGCTTGCATGCCAGACCTTCCCGTGGCGGGGGCCTCAATAAGAGGTCTGGGGGTAGTGGAGGGCTTGTGCCTTTGAAGATGCCAGCCATAGATGCAGGCGAAACGTTAGAGGAGCAAAAACTACCAGACTGTGATCGCAGCTCGGAAAACCACAACAGACAGTTGATTTATTAAAACTATGCAAGAATATTTCCAGAAGAAGACTGAGCCGTGAGGATTAAAAATCAAAATTAGATGAAAATAACTACACTGAGTAGACTCTATGGCACACTGCTGCCCCTTTTATACAGTGCTTAGAACAAAGCTGCTGTCACCGTTGTTAACCAAAAGAGAACATGTCTTAACTCGCAGAATACTGTATTTTTATTAGACAATGCTAGCAGTGATGTAACTGATTCAGTAGCCAAATTTCTTGATTTATATATAACTCATCGTTCCAAGGAAAAAAATTATTAATAACTTCTTCCCCTTCCTCCTCTTTCTCTTCTGTTTTCCTTCTCTTCTCTCCTCCATTTGGTCTGAATGAATTTTCTATTTATGATATTGTATTGTTATGCCAATAAAGGTTGCTGATGTTGAACTACACCAGTGATAGCGAACCTTTTCGAGACAGAGTGCCCAAATTGCAACCCAAAACCCACTTATTTATTGCAAAGTGCCAACATGGCAATTTTACCTGAATACTGAGGTTTTAGTTTAGAAAAAATTGTTGGCTTGAGGCGTGCATTACTCGGGAGCAAGCTTGGTGGTAGTCGGTGTCTTTGCTTTGAAGCAACTGTGCAACTCTTTGAACAGGTGAATCCCACCTCTGCTGTTGCCCCATCTTGCCCCTCCCCAACACCATCCAGTGACATACTGCAACAACAATGATCATACCAGGATTTGACTGCATGTTGATATTTGTTCGCGAGACGTAGTTGCCGATGGACCCCTGGCTCTGCATTGGTACATTCTGGGATGCAGGCACTGCGTGGCTGTAGCCAGGCCCACTTCCGTGGCTGCTGACCGTCATGCTCAAGGAAGTGGTGGGCATGGTGCTCTGTCCAGACTGTTGCATAGACACGTGATTGGGACCTAGAGGGGAGTAAAGAGGGAGACGAGGAGGGAGCGATACTGTGGAACATTACTCAGGTTTCATATTTCTTCGCTCTCATGAACACAAAAGCTTCCTTAGACTGTGTCGGACTTTGGGTCTATCAAGTCAGCCTTGTCTACTCAGACTGGCAGCTGCTTTCCAGGGTCTGTGGTCTTTCACATCACTCTGTTGTAGGGCGGTCCCACTCCAGATATGGGATTCATTACCACCAGCTCTCTGCCAACATGGGCTTTCAATTGGCCATGCTGGCAGGGGCTGATGGGAATTGTAGTCCATAACATCTGGAGTGCCAAAGGTTCGCCACCACGGACCTACTGTCATGCCCCCACAGAAGAAGAAGAAGACTTCATTTACAGTCAATGACCAAATATATTACAAATCTCCAATTTAGTAAAAATACCTACAACAAAACAAGAATGCAGATCTCTCTCCCCTATTCCAGCACTATCCATCTATAGATCATTATACATTGTAAACACACCAAACAGCATAAAAAATACTAGACAAACAAAATATCTAAAGGGGATGCCATATTCAGATCATTTTTTTCTTTTTCATAATGAATAGACAGTTTTGCTACCCATTTAGTAATATTCTCCTTCTTATCTTGTAATAGTTTTTCACAACAAACTTTATCAGAACAATATGTCATCTTGTGTAGTAGATGTGACAGGCATTTTTTCCTTGCCTCCTCATAAAGGGGACACTTTAATAACATATGCTCTATAGTTTCTACAGAATTGAGAGAGCAAGAACATAACCTTGCAGCATAAGGTATCTTTATGCCCCCACAGAGGCTTTTGTTATTTCCCCATTAAGCTTTAGTTTCCCCATAGTTAGGATGGTTTTAGTTCATTGTTAAGTCTTCTAAGGGAGGGTATTTTAGTTGCCAGCCCCTGTCCCTTTAAGACATTTCCCATTTGTGGCAAGTTTTCCTTTCTTTTACCCAGCAATCCCCTGTTTTAGTTCTAGCCTGTCAGTCAGAGTGAGGTGCTAAGGGTAGTTGGAGACTGGAATATTCGTGACGTCCATATTAATATATGGTGGTCTTTAGAGCACAAGTCAAGTTTAAAAGCAGTTAGAACTAGAAAAAGACTAAAAGAACTGAAAGGAAGCAAGACACAGTGGACTTTCTTGAAAGCAGCCGAGAGAAGACACAAAGTCTCCAGCTCTCCAAACCGGCTCAAGACAAGGAAGTACTCTGACTTAGACAGACCCAAGGGAGGAGTTAGGTCTTGCTTTCCAGTAATAAACCCATTATAAGAATCGCTGAACTGGCTTGTGTCTCCCCCCCCACCTGTCCTAACCAACAGGGCACCAAAAATAGATTCACTGGTGGGGGGGGGGGTACACACCTACTGCCTGATACTTTTTAAATGTAGATGCTGGGGGTTCAAACCTGGGGCCTTCCGCATGCAAGGCAGATGTTCTACCATTGAGCCATGGCCCCTCCCCTCTTGAGCTGCTTGCATCCAGGGAGTCTAGATTGAGCAGAATCCCTGTAATAGAAGGTATTATATGGGGTTTTTTTTTGGATATTTCCTGAGCCAGAACAGCTACTTGGAACCCATTTTCCTTTTGAGGCAAATAACATGCCTAGAATCAGGGATGCAAAACCTCACCTGGTGAAGTGTGGTGCATGTACAACCCCCCCCATGCTCAGAATGTGTTGCTGACTCTTCCAGAAAGGGTGAGACTCAAAGCAGCAAAGAGAGCTGCAGAGCTCATGTAGTTTGAGGAGACAAGGCTACCAGACTCCAGACCTTGGTTTGAATAAGCCCTTAACACCTTGTTTAAGGTGAACTTGCAAAATGTTGTTGGGAACCTACTGGGAAGGTGAGTAGCTTATTTTGCTATGTTGTAAAATGTTGGAGCTTTATTGTTTCCAGGGATTTTTTTATGTTTGTAATGGGTGAAAGTTCTCCTGGAAATCTTCATCATGTTGAATTCTGTTCATCAAGCCCTTGGAGTCTTCAGCAGCCAACCCACTTGCAAAGAAGAATTGGACTTGGCAGTATCAGTAGACTGTAAATATAAGGACTTGAAAATGCAACCTGAACAGGACCTTGAAGTGTGATGGTAAATGTTGATGTTACATGTTATATGTTAAGAAAGTAAACCATATTGCTTTTAAAATTTGTTGTTGCAAACTCATTCCAAGTTCTGCCCCACAGAACCCACAGATAGAGGTTACACATGCTCAGCTTTCCCTCTGAAATCACTGGCATTTAAGAGGGCTGAATTGGGCCCTGTGACCGTAAAAATGTCATCCTAAAGCTCAGAATTCCCAGGACCAGTTGCCACGGCACGGCTGTTAGAGGGAAAGGCCCCTCCAGCATAGCGGGATGTAATTCTAAGAAAACACTCACGGGATCAGGCTGGCACTGTGAGACTTTTCAACCAAGTGGTTTTTTTCACAGTCCCTACGGGCTACCCGGGGTCGCCACCAGCCTTCAAAACGCTCAAAGGAAAATCAGAGTCGACAGAGCGACGATAGGATGCAGGCGCCCCGGTGCTTTTATACAACCTGCATCGAGTCCACATCCAACCTCTCTCTGGCCTAAAAGAGCCCCATTGCAAGACACAAGCAACAATCGCACAAACAGCAACGAAGCCCCAGCCGAGATTTTCCACAGGCTATCAACAGCCATGACAGGCTGCTCCCAAAAGCACCGTTTCGTGATGCTGCTGTTGCCGGGGCAACGGCCCAAAGCTCACCATTGCTAATCTGACTCTGTATGAGGGAGGACGGAGGGAGGCCCGTGCCGATGGCATCGCTCAGGTTGCTCTGTGAATGGAGAGTCTGGTTCGACGCGCTCTGATTCATTCCGCCTGGGCCCAAGTTCATGTTTTGCGTCGGCGGCTGCAGATGGAAACAAGGAAGAAGGTATTTTCAGAGAGGGTTTTTCGAGTGGGTGCAGTCCGGGGTTTTGTCAGAGGGGAGAGGAATTTTCAATCCCTCCTGTTGTTGTTCTGGTCGTGATTCAAAAATGAATCAGCTCACAAAATTTTGGCCGGCAACAAACAAGCGAGTCAACAGCTCTGGTAATAGAGCACCCAGGACTACCTCCTCTACCTAAGCAGATGGAGGCCAAGCTCGCGGGAAAACGCAATCAAAAGGGGAGGCAGATACACTCCAAAGTGGCGGATACAAGCTCTGCTATTTTACAATCTATTTCAATCAGAAGGAATTTCACTGTGGGATGCTGAAACATACCAACGTAGCCCAGAGTAACCTGAGCTCTAATCTGGGGAGCGGGGTTCGTTTCCCTGCTTCTCCACATGCAGCCTGCTGGGTGACCTTCAGCTAGTCAAAGTTCTCTCAGAACTCAGCCCTACTGACCTCACAAGGGGTCTGTGTTGTGGGGAGAGGAAGGGAAAGGAATTTGTAAGCCGCTTTGAGACTCCTTACAGGAGAGAAAGGCCGGATATAAATCCAAACTCCTCCTCCTCCTCTTCATTCTACTTAAAACACAGATTATGTAGTCTGGTCATATGATCGAAGTCTACAAATATGATTGAAGTCTATAAAAATTGTCATGCGACGGGTAGAGAAGAGTATGCTGACACGAGAGAAATTTTTTCTCTCTTTCTCACAATACTAGAACCAGAGGCATGTTAAACATTGAAAATGCTGGGGAAGAATTCAGGACTAATAAAAGGAAACACTTCTCTCACGCTAACGCAGATTGGTGTTTTGGAATATGCTTCTACTATGAAGGAGGTGGTGATGGCCACTAACCTGAATATTTTAAAGAGGCTTGGACAACAGATTTGTATGAGGCTATTGATTTATGGCTACGCCACCACGGATCCTCTCTTGATCTGAGATTGCAATGCCTCAACATTCAGGAGTGATCGAGCAACAGCCGCATGAGAAGGCCACCGCTTTCACATCCCTGCATGTGAGCTCCCAAAGGCACCTGGTGGGCCACTGGCGAGTAACGCAGGGAAGCTGGACTAAAGATGGACTCTGAAGTCTGATCCAGCTGTGGCTTGTTCTTATGTTCTTACCGCTCTTATGGTCCTCGGTTAACTAGATTTTTTTTCTATTGGCATTTCCTTTACATTCGTTACTTCACTGAAAAATAAATAGCCATACCAATCAAGAAAAAATGTCATATAAGACTTGGCAGATCATGTGTGTTTGGAATAGACAATATCTACTTGTAATAACTTCAGAGCAGGTGAGACCTACTTGAGCCTCCTCCGCCACCCACTGCAGAGTGGTGCCACAGTCTTCTTTTTCACAAAGGTGAAAAAAAACCCGAACTGTTACAAGGTGAGAACAGAGTTGGCTAAATCCCAGCAGTGCCTCCATATCCAGAATTCTTCCAGAAAAGCAACAAATAATTCCAGCTCAAGGTAAGGATGTGTTTAGTTTCCATACTGGACATGTTTGGAAACTAGACACATCCTGAAATCACATTCTGTCTCTCTTCCAAGATACATTGTTCTGCACGAAAAGCCGAAGGGAAAAGTTACCAAAAGCTCCCGAAGTGGTCTTGGGCCACAATAATACGTTTTTTTAAGATCACTTGTCAGCAGACAGTAATAGATCGGACCCTGGAAGAAAAGGTTCAAACCCCACATGTCATGACATCATCGGATGGATCAGAAGGCTGGTCATCGCCTCTGAAGTGAACCTGCCTCACCTGCGATGCAAATGCCAGGAAAATGACGATGACGGAGTGAATAAAAGGCAGATGATTAGTGAAAGGCAGAATAAGGATAGATGGGTGACCAAAATTGACAGCTTCCATATAGGCACGAGCTGACCCAACTGCTTTGCTTAAAACCTTGCAAACGCCACGTCTGTTTTCTAATGTCTACCCATTTCTTCTCCAAAAGCAACCCAAAGCTGGCTGGGTAGTATTGTAACAGCTCGGCCTTACTCACAACAGTCCTTGAAGTGGTGTTCAGACTTCAAGAAAATGATTGGTTCATAGGTCACCCAGAGGACAGCTGGGATCTGAATGTGTGTCTCTCCTAAACTCATGCTTTAACAACCAACTGATACACAAACACTCACCAAATTACGTTTGGCATGTTGCACTTACCGCTGGAAGCAGGGATTGCATATTCTGGTTAGAATCTGCTATCGTTGCCAAGTAAACCAGGTTTCTGTGCAAGATTTGTTGATATCTATAGGCAAAGGAAAACAAATTAATGTATTGTCGAAGGCTTTCACGGCCGGATTCAACTGGTTGTGGTGGGTTTTCCAGGCTGTGTGGCCGTGGTCTGGTAGACCTTGTCCCTAACATTTCGCCTGCATCTGTGGCTGGCATCTTCAGAGGGGTATCACAGAGTGTCCCAAACAAATTACATTTACAAAAATTACCAATTACAAATGACAAATTACATTTAGGAAAGATGAACTGTGTTATTCCCCTTTTTCTTCCATGTGATATTCGGTCACACGGCCTTCCTCAGTGGTACAATTCTTAAAACACACACTGTAATGGAAAAGTATTTAAAATACAAAGGACAACATCACTGGCCAAGTTTTACAGCACTGATAAGAAACAGGCCAGTTCATTAAACGAAGTCCAAATCCAAATCCAAATCCAAAACCTTTATTAGGCATAAACCGGGTGCGTACAAGAATTTCAAATACAATAAGAGAGAAAGATCATTATTAGCTAATCCCAGTAGTACACAGAGGTAAAAATATAGCAACAGCTTCAGAGATTTCAACATTAGAGTTATTTAGTAGCTTAGCCATTTTTATTTTATCAGAAAGGAGCATAAATCCTCTGTTGGTAATACAGTTCTCCAAATCTCAGTTCTGGTGTTGTTGTATTTTGAACAATGTAGCAGAAGGTGAGAAAAGTGTAAAATTGTTGTATCAGGACAAATCGAGCAGCAACGCTCATTTTTTGTGGAATACCAGAGAAGTTTAATCTTGAAGATGTAATTGTGACGGAAAAGAGTTACACCTTGCTCTAGTCATGACCCATCTGCAATTGTAATTAACAAGTTGTTCCAGGTATATAGCAGGGCGATTAAACGAAGTATTTCCCTCATCAATACTGGAATAAAGTAGGGCCATCCACAATAATTTCAGATTGCTGATGCTAATGGTCAAAATACTTGTGCAAGCAAGGGCCAAAGTGAACTGTGCCTCTATAGCAGTGGTGGCGAACCTTTGGCACTCCAGATGTTATGGACTACAATTCCCATCAGCCCCTTCCAGCATGGGCAATTGTAGTCCATAACATCTAGAATTGTAGTCCATAACATCTGGAGTGCCAAAGGTTCGCCACCACTGCTCTATAGTGTATATATCCACAATCAGGAAGCAAACGACAACCCATACTGGGGCCATACAGCATACATCTGTTTGTAAGAAACAGCCAACAAGGGCTCACAGTGCAATAGAAACCAGGGACTGATACCTGGATAAATGTGAGTTTTAATTAATATGTTCAGCTCTATGTGCCTTAAAGGAAACACGAGAACGAACACAGGTATTAAAAGGATACAGATCGTAAGGATGTTCACTGACATTAACTGGGCTAGTGTAATGTGGTGTGTGGCTGAATCCCTGAAATGACCAAAATAAAACTAAGGCTATAGCCTATGTTCCTCAAGAACCTTACCAGGGAGTAAATTCACTGTCTCCAGCAGGTTTACTCCAAAACCAGCCGCTTGAGAACTCTGAGAAAGGGATCCAGGCTTCCTCAACCCTTTTCACACACACACCCCCCCCATCCTTGCCAATTGGCAAAGAAACAGCAGCCCTAACGCTTTTTCAACAAGAATAAATACCATACTCACTGAGTACATTCTGCTGTTTTGCCTTTGCTTTGATAGTCCATAATACACTGTATTAGGTGGTGGTTCTCATCCAACATCTGCATGAAAGGGGAAAAAAGAGATCAAAAGATCAAAGAAAGAAAACAGATCAAAACAAAAGATAAGAGAATCCTTCCTCCATTATGCTAAACTTCCTGTAATCTGTACTTCTCATGTGTTATTTCTGCAAGTGTAGTGTGTGTGTGTGTGTGTGTGTGTGCGCGCGCGCATGTGTGTAATCCAAGTTAAATCTCAGAAGCTAAACAAGGCTTAGCCTGGTTAGTATTTGGATGGAAGTCCTCCAAAGAATGCCAGGGTCATGATGCAGAGGAAGGCATTTGTTTGTCTCTTGTCTTGAACACCCTACTGGGCTGCCATAAGTTGGCTGCGTCAAGTCACAGCAGACTTATGGCGACCACAGCAAGGGACTTTTGAGGCACGTGAGAAGAAGGGGTGGGCTACCGTTTTCTTCCTCTGCAGAGAATTCCTTGGAGGCCTCCCTTCCAAGCACCAACTTTGCTTAGTTTCTGAGACGTGACGAGATCCGGCTACACCACACTACCTTTCCGCCATGATGCTGAGTATTAATCACCATTAAAACGCTTGAGAATAGTGAACAAATGCAGCAGCCCAATACGGGAGCCGACCGTCAGTCAATATTGTCGGTCAATATCATCTCCTTTTAAATCCACCTTAAAGGGACAATCTGGAGTCCCCGGTTAAAATAACACTGAAAGTGATGCTGTTTTTGGGGTGAATTATCCCCCACCCTGAAATAGCATTACTTTCAATGTTTAAACTGGGGACCTCAGATTCTCCCTTTAAATCCATGCCGGGGTGAATTTAAAAGGAGAATCTGGGGAAATTTTGGGGAATGCCTGCTGTCAGGGGTGCAACTGCACCAAACTTTCAGGGTGTCTTTAGGATACTCTCCTGAGGATACCACACAGGTTTGGTGAAGTTTGGTTCAGGAGGTCCAAAGTTATGGACCCTCAAAGGTGTATCCCCCATCTCCTATTAGCTCCCATTGGAAACAATGTTTGGGAGTCCATAACATTAGACCCCCTGAATCAAACCTCACCAACCCTGGGGGTGGTATCATCAGGAGAGCCTCCCAAAAATCCCTGAAATTTTGGTGCTGCTAGCCTAAAAACTGTGCCCCCTGCAGGACAGAAACTGAAAAAACACTAAAAATACAAAAAAACCACAAACAAACCTGAATTTTTGCACCCCCACCCCCACCCCCGGAGCGCAACGTGCACCCATGGCCCCTGGTAGCTACGCCTCTGTGCCAGTCAAAGATGCAGGTGAAACGTCAGGAGAAAATACTACTGGAACATGGCCATACAACCCAGAAAACCCACAACACCCTACTGTTTTGATGGTCTGTCTAGCTCAGTATCTCAACTGGAAGCCAATTTCAGGCAGGGGTCTTTCCCAGTTCTTTGTAGCAGAAGAAAAAGAGGACTAAACCAGCAACATTTTACATGGAAAAATTATATGCCATGGCCTTCTGAGAAGGTAAAGAGGGACCCTGGGACTCTGTATTGCAAAGTTTGGTGCAGTGTGCAAACCACATCTGCGGACTCGCCCCCTACTATAGATCCCTTATCAATGTAAGTCCAGCTATCCAATATTATGATCAGTGGGCAAGAGGTCTTCCAGAATTACAACTGATCGCCAGATGTCAATCACTTGTTTATGTCTTCCTCATGTATTTAAAACATTTATTTCAGCAGTTCCTTTGGAAAGCAGACTGCCTGGCATTAAATTCTGTTAAGGTCTCTAAGGTTTCGTTATTTTATTTTTGGTTTTTAAATTGAAAACATGTTTATTACGGTAAACAGCCTTGAGCCAGAGGGAAAGGAGGGATTTCAGTGCTTAAATTAATAAAACTACATAAATATATGAGAGCAAATACTGAGAGGTACACTACCCTGTTTCCCCGAATATAAGACATCCCCGGAAAATAAGACGTAGTAGAGGTTTTGCTAAAGTGTGAAATATAAGGCATCCCCCAAAAGTAAGACGTGGCAAAGTTTTTGTTTGGAAGCATGCCCGACAAACAGAACACAGAAAAATAAGATATCCCCTGAAAATAAGACATAGTGCATCTTTGGGAGCAAAAATTAATATAAGACACTGTCTTATTTTCAGGGAAACACGGTAAGTAGGGTTGCCAGATCCAGTTTGGGAAGTTCCTGGAGATTCTGGGGGTGGGCCCTGGGAAGGGGGGGATTTTGGGAGGGGGGAACTCCAGTGGGATATAACACCACAGATGCCACCTTCCAAAAAAACTATTTTCTCCAGGGAATCTGATCTCTATTGCCTGGAAATCAGTTGCCATACAGGGAGATCTCCAGTTACCACCTGGAGGTTGGGAACCCTAATGGTAAGCATTCTGAAGAAGAAGAAGAAGAAGGAGGAGGAGGAGGAGGAGGAGTTTGGATTGATAACCCCCCCTTTCTCCCCTGTAAGGAAACTCAAGGTGGTTTACAAACTCCTTTCCCTTTTTGTCCCCACAACAGACACCATGTGAGGTAGGTGGGGCTGAGAGAGTTCATAGAGAACTGGGACTAGCCCAAGGTCACCCAGAGGAATGTAGGAGTGCGGAAACACATCTGGTTCACCAGATAAGCCTCTGCCACTCAGGTGGAGGGGTGGGGAATCAAACCCGGTTCTCTAGATTAGATTCCACCTGCTCTTAACCACGACACCACGCTGGCTCTTCTGGAGATAGTAGCCACAAGAACAGTTGTAGGGAAAATAGCATTAAAATGACATTTGGTATAATCAGTGATTATACCAAATCCGCAGTCAAAAGGAGCAGTTATATCCTGAAGGCAGCCTTCTTCCTTTGCGAAATGTCTTCCCCTTTGGAGAGGAGACAGAGAGTTTGTCTAACCATGCACCAGTGAAATGGCGCTCAGAAACAACTCAAAATCTATGATTGACTGATCTATGCCTTAGGCCAAATTCTTGAAAAAAGACTTGCTGCTTCCAGGGATAGCTGTTGGAAGGAGAAAAAAAACAAAGAAAATCAAAGGCAATGGAGTAAGGGTTTTTTTATTTAACTCAAGTCTGAGACTGTAGAAAGCTGAAAGCTGGTTTCTTTTCTTTTTAAAGATTCAGAATTACACAGCTGCAGATTTCAGGTTCTGATATGGATGGGTTCAGACTGAAGTGTTAAACAACATAAAGAGTTGGACGCAAATGTGTTGTGCTAAGCGAACACTGGTATGAGTTTCTGTTTTGTATCCAGGCTTATGGTGGAAATACATAAATAAATATCATTATGAGATAAAACGGTATGATTACCTATTATATTAATAGTACTAGCTAATATATGCAACAATAATATTATACACCATCTATATATATAAAAAGCTAACAGTGACTTTGTTAGTCACGCCCTAACACCGAAACGGCTGGACGGATCGCCCCCAAATTTCCACATGACGTTCCTCCCTGTTGCGGGCAGGTAATCGGACCTTCAAATCGCCGAAAGTCCATACCTGAGCCAGGTAAAACGTCTTTTTCCTGGCACACCAGGCCATGAAGCTGACTGTGTTCAACTGTCACCCTTAGAATGTTTGTGCAGCCTATCTGTGGCCTGAGGGCTTGGGATGAGGGCTTAGGATGTTCGCGCAGATGGGCAGAGATGAGCAGTGAAAACAGTAAATAGGTAATACTGTTAGGTAATATGAGTGGAAGTGAAACATGTACACACTTTGCCGTGTGAGATGTCAGGTGGGGTTCCCCCCCTCACACACATGCAGGTAACTTTCACTCTCTGTGCCTCACCCACTACTACCACACAACACACATACTCTCATACACATCCAGTTCATCCTCACACACCTCACTCTGCTCTTCCTCACATCCAACCACCACTTACTCACTTCCTCACCCATATTCGCTACAGCTCTCTTTTACTAAAAGCGAGCTGGAGTTTGCCTTTTCTTCTAGAATATCATGCGAGGGTGGGGGGCTTAACCAACCACTCACTGGCTCCTTCCGGGCTTCTTTTGCATTGGCATGGCTCCATTTAAGAACCCAGGGAGCTGGCCTCGCATCTGGAGCAGCCTAACCACCCCTGCCTCTGCTGCCTGACCTGGGATAGCCTAACTTGCCCCCAGTTCTGCTTTACCCAAGCCAGGACTGTGCGTGTCAACCAGCCTCATGGACAGCGGGATTCGCACTCTGGACAGTTCCATTGTGGAATGGAAAGGGTTACCTTATACTAAAAACACAAGACACCATCATGTAACAATGTGAATTGAAAGAAAGGAACGAAGGATTCCATTTTGACCCACACTAAAAGGTTGCCTCTACAAGATCACTGGACCTGCATGGACATCTGTGTGGGTTGCAGACTGTGATGAGAGGACAATTGCCGCAGCAACGCATGCCTGGGCCCCGCTAGTAATTATATAGTTACAATATGAAACTCTCATGAAGCTGCCTTATACTGAAGCAGATGATTGGTCTATCAAGGTCAGTAACATCTACTGTGATTGGCAGGATCTCTCCAAGATTTCGTGTTGAGTGGCATTTCACATCACCTGCTACTGGATCCTACTACTGAGCCAGTGCGGTGTGGTGGTTAAGAGCAGGTGGACTCTAATCTGGAGGAACCAGGTTTGATTCCCCGCTCTGCCGCTTGAGCTGTGGAGGCTTATCTGGCGAACCACATTAGCTTGTGTACTTCAACACACACCAGCTGGAAGACCTTGGGCTAGCTAGTCACAGTTTTTCGGAGCTCTATTGGCCCCACCCACCTCACAGGGTATTTGTTGGGAGGGGAAGGGAAAGGAGATTGAAAGTCCCGTTGAGTGTCCTTACAGGAGAGAAAGGTGGGATATAAATTCAAACTCCTCCTCCTCCTCGTCTTTTGGCTGAAGATGATGGGGATTTGGGTTGCCAACTTCCAAATGGGCCCTGGAGATATCCCGAAACTACAACTGATTTCCAGACTACAGAGATCAGTTGCCCTGAGTGCTTTGGGTGTGGGATTTTATGGCCTCATTTCCTTCTTCAGCTTCCAACTCCTCCACCCCCAAATCTTCGGGAATTTCCCTACCTAGATTTGGAAACATGAACATGCATTGAATTTGGGATCTTGGCCTGCAAAGAAGATTCTCTCTACCACTGAGCCAGAACTCCTTCCCTCAAAGCCACTTCCCAAGGCTAAAGAGGTCTGAGGTCCCCAACCTATTTAACCTGAGGACACCTTTCAGATTTATGCCTGGATAGTGGATGCACAGCCCATAAAATAAACACCTAGAGGGCGGAGATACAACTTACAAAATCACAAGGAATGGAAGTCACACATACGTCTAATAGGAATCTGTCAACATTCCAGGCAAAGGCTTTGTTTAACAGCTTGCCTTTGAAAATAAATACATGGTTTTAAACGTTTTCTGGCATACATAACAGTGGCCAATCAGAAGCCCTACTGGTCAAGGAATGCAGCAGCCCCCCCCCCCTTTTCTAAAAACAGTTGGCGGGGTCCAGGAGAGTGGTCTATGAGCACCATGGTGCCAGTGAGCACCAAGTTGTAGTTCTGGTCCATCAAATTTTACAGTCTGTTCCATGGTTACTTGGATGGGATGCCACCAAGGAAGTCCAGAGTTGCTACACTGGCAGTGTTAGGTCCCTGGATCCTGGTTCAATAATCAAGACTCTGGTATATGGTTCAGAAGTGTTTATTATAGGAACACAAGTCTAGACCATGGGGTCAAAGCCAGTTCTGCCTAGCATATGCTCTGGTTACACATTTATCCCCTTGGAATCCCCCCTCCCATATTCTCATCTGCTAATTGTTGAATCCACTTATATCCAGCACCAAGGTTATACTATCAGCAGCAGATAACAATGTGAAGCCGCCTGGCCGCTACCCCAGGGGTCAGATAATAACTCTTCCCATGGCACCAGAATGTCAGGGAAGGCTTAGCAAACCACCTCTGAGATCCAGTATGGTATAGTGGTTAGAAACAGTGGACTCTAATCTGGAGAACTAGGTTTAATTCCCCGGTCCCTCACCTGAGTAGGGACCTCTGAACTGGTAAATCAGGTTTGATTCTCCATTCCTCCACGTGAAGCCTGGTGGGTGACCTTGGGCCAGTCACAGCTCTCTCAGAATTCTCTCAGCCCCACCTACCTCAAGTTCTCTCAGAACTTTCTCAGCCCCACCTATCTCAAACTGCTGTGAAGTGGAAGGAAATGAGTTTATCAGCCATTTTGAGACTCTTTATGGTTGAGAAAACCAGGGCATAAATCCAAATTCTCCTCTTCTTCTGAATGTCTCTTGCCTTTATGGGGGCTCCCCGTAAACTCAGGTGCAATTCGACAGCACTTTTCACCTTACGCACGTATGAATTCTAAGTGTGAACATTTTTATTCTATGTAATACCGACTTACAGAGGGCTACAAAATGAGAAGTCAATTGGAAAAGAAGCAGAAGTTGGACCTGAGAAGGAAGAACAGCAGGAGGTAGATAAATAGGGCAGCCAAATGACCAGGGAAAGAGGACTCGGAAAGCAAGATGGATGGGCTGAAAGCAACTTTCTGTGATATTAATTCCTTGCTGAGCCTCAGTGTGGATTACGAAGTTATGAAACCTTTAGAGGTTGCTGGAGATTGATAACGGAGACGGTTGTCACATAATCCTCAGCGGTTTGTAGTTGAGGGTGTGTTCATCAATGGTTCCTATTTAATTAAACAAAGTTAACTATTTAAAACCACCGTATACAGAAATATTGCTCAAGAGCCTATGGACTCAACATGAAGAATTTTACAGTCTTCCAGAGCATTTTTGTTCAGTGACTGAATTATTCCCTTTGGAATACGGGGAAAAATGTAACTCCTCACCAGCTAGTATGAAATGCTTAGGTAAGAACTCTGTTCGTGGTCAGGAAAACAAAATGCACACAAATTCCTAAGCAGCAACATCACATTTTCTTCATGCACAGGTAAGCAGGCCCTGGGGATACTTCCACACTGCCGCTCATCAATTACAAAGACTTTCCTAACACTGAAAGTCAATCTACCCTGCTGTAATTTAAATAAATCGAGTCTAGCCCTATCCCCAGTGGAGCCAGCGAACAATTTTTCTCCTTCTTTTCCTCAAAAATATTTTAAAACAGTCAAGATGTGCCTCCATTAATCTTCTTTTCTCTAAGCTCCACGCACAGCAGTCCTCTGGCCCTGTTTTTAAAGTGATATCAAAATAGGTGAAATATGCTAGTAATAAAAGACAATGAACTCTCTTTCCTCCTCAACCCCCTTCATGAAACGCCAAACAAAACTTTGAAGCATCTGAAGTAAGCTCAGATTCCAAGTCAACCCTGCAGGGCAGCTATCTATTTGCAACCCCTACTGGGAACTGCAACCATCCAGTGTTTGCGGTCTTTCTCACTCCCTGGGAGAACAAGACGCAGTTTGCATTATTTATTTGTTTGTTTGTTTGTTTGTTTCCCACTTGTCTCCCCAGTTTGGACTCAGTGGCTAAGAAGAAGAAGAAGAAGAGTTTTGGATTTATATCCCCCCTTTCTCTCCTGTAGGAGACTCAAAGGGGCTTACAATCTCCTTGCCCTTCCCCCCTCACAACAAACACCCTGTGAGGTGGGTGGGGCTGAGAGAGCTCCGAGAAGCTGTGACTAGCCCAAGGTCACCCAGCTGGCGTGTGTGAGAGTGTACAGGCTAATCTGAATTCCCCAGAGAAGCCTCCACAGCTCAGGCGGCAGAGTGGGGAATCAAACCCGGTTCCTTCAGATTAGATACACAAGCTCTTAACCTCCTACGTCATTCTCTCCTTCTCCATTTTCTCAGTGAAACAATCCTGTAAGGAAGGCTATGCTACATAGGAACCACAAAACGCAGCATTCAGAGTCGTATTAAGGAGCACGAAAGACACTGTTGGCTTAACCATCCTGAAAAAATCTGCAGTTGTAGAACATGTCTTAAACAAAACTAGACGCAACATTTTATTTGAAAACACTGACATTCTGGACAATTCAGAAGGTTACTTTGTCAGACTGCATGGGGAGGCCATTAAAATTCACAAAAACTAAGACAACTTCAACGGGAAAGAAGGGACTCTGAGAATTAACAAAGCTTGGCTACCAGCACTTAAAAACACCAAAATGCTAAGTTCATGAACAATGGACTCCACCCAAACACAGGATTTCCATTCACTAATACTGCTGCTGCTGCAGGGCATGAAAACGTGAATCACTCCCTGGACTGATAAGCCCCACCTGCAATACAATACGATCAACCACATCTTTGCATAACAAGTTCCATCCAAACACTTACTGATTGGTTCCCCACCCTGGGACATGGACAATATATACCTAAAACATTACCTTCTCTCTAGACAAAATGTGCAACAGACTTCCCTCTGTGATACACCTCTGAAGATGCCAGATGCAGGCGAAATGTTAGGAACAAGATCCACCAAACCACGGTCACGCAGCCTGGAAAACCCATCAGAACCAGCTACGCTGGGAGTTTGTGACAGGCCCAAGGTCACCCAAGGAACTTCCAAGGTAGAACGAATGTTTTGAACCCAATGGGGATTCAAACTCAGGTTTTGTGGAGTCCGCCACACTGGCACACCTTCTACCTCCCCAGTGCATCAAAAGCAGGAACCACGATTGGAGAATATCTGTCACTACCTCTGTATGCCTCCTCCTCTCCCTGTTTTTAGAGATTTATGTTGGATTAGGTCAGTGGTGGGATACTAATAATTTACCGGTTAACAACTAATTCCACCACTCCCCCGCCGTGCGCCCCCTCTGCCGCCCCTCCCCCAGCTGCCAACTTACCTGCTGCAGGGGAACTTCATGTGGGGGTGGAGGGGGGGGGACGAGGCCTTGCTGCTGAGGCTCTCAAAGCCCCCTTGTTCCCCTGGGAGAAGATGCCCTGGGGCTTTTAGAGCCTCAGAGCAATTGGCACATGGTTGCTCCAGGCTCTGATAGCTGCTTTTAACAACAGGTTTTCCGAACTCAACAAAAAAATTAGGTGCCGGTTCTACTGAACTGGTGCGAACTGGCTGAACCCCACCACTGGATTTGGTGCTGGGTGGGAGGGTTGTTTATCTTCTTTTTTTTTTGCTCCGCATAGCCCAAATGTATGGGAGACACCATCAGAAGCGTGAACTGCAGGATTAGCGAAAGAGTTATGTGCTCCCAAATTTAGAAAGTAGGTGGGAACATATGGAGGAGAGGCAACTGGAACCAAGCAAAGCTAAATACAGCGGAACCTCGGTTTTCATTGCCTTCGGTTTTCATCGATTTTTTCAGTGAAAAATTTGTCTCGGTTTTCATCGATTTGCCTCGGTTTTCATCGATTTGCAGTAAGGTGCAGGGGTTCGTGGGGAAAAATCACCCGGACAAAGCTGTTGCAGGCCGTGTCTGCAACTTGTTTAATGACAATGTCTTGCCCCATTTCAGACAAATCTTAAAGAGGCGTCAGAAACAGAACTCTTTGGACAGCTTTCTGGTGCGACATTGGTCCACTGGCTCTGAAGCTGGTCCTAGTGTTATTGTTTGTTACTGTTTTCAGCATTAAACACTATGTTTATTCACCAAAAAATGTGGTTTTGGTATGTTTTTTGGAGTCCCTGGAACAGATTAATTGGATTTACATTGATTCCTATGGAAAAGTTTACCTTGGTTTTCATCGGTTTTCATCGATTCTTTTTGGATGGATTACCAACGAAAATCGAGGTTCCACTGTATTCATACTGATGGGTCAAAATGGGCAGGGAATGGCAGATGTGTGTGCAGAGAGACCGACAGATGGGAAAAGGAGAAACAAGGGGATAAGAAAAGGAAGAGTCTGAGAGGCCAGGAGGAGGGAGGAAGTAAAATTATATCATGGGCAGAGAGAAACGCATCTTATTGTGACATGCCTCTGAAGAGGCAGCCACAGATGTGGGTGAAACGCTAGGAGCAAAAACCACCAGACCACGGGCACACAGCCCGGAAAGCCCACAACAGCCAGCATATTATGCAGTTACAGATAATTGTGAACACAGATGAACACAAGAAGCTGCTTTATATAGAATCACACCACTGGTTCGTCAAAAGTAGTATCACCTACTCAGCAGTGGCTCTCCCGGGTTTCAGCACGGGGTCTTTCACATCATCTACTGTCACATTTATCAACTGGAGATGGTGGGGAATGAACCTGGAACCTTCTGTACACCTATCAGATGCTTGATAACTGAGCCACAGCCCCTTTGGTCGAGAGAACAGGTGCTGTGTAGTGGCTACAGGACTGAACTGTGAGGCAGGGTGTCCATACCTCAGCTATTTCCACTGCCATGTGCTTGCTAGATCATAGAATCATAGGCCTTTTCTGCACGGGCCATTTATGGCGCCCTGGGGATGGCAAAAACGCCGTCCCCAGGGAGCCGTTCGCACAGGCGATGCTGCGAAAATGCAGCAGCGCCGACCTGGCTCCCCTCCCCCTCCCCCAGGGCGGCGTCAGGCAGCCTCCAAAAACCTCCCTCCTGGAGGGAGGTTTTTGGAAAACAGCGCATTCCTGCCAGTGCAGGGGTGCCCTTTGGCCCGTGCGGAAAGGGCCATAGAGTTAGAAGAGACCCCAAGGGCCACCAAGTCCAAATGCAGAAAATACACAATCAAAGCACTCCGGACAGGTGGCCATCCAGCCTCTCTTTAAAAACCTCCAAAGAAGGAGACTGCACCACACTCCGAGGTAGTGCATTCCACTGTCGAACAGCCCTGACTGTCAGGAAGTTTTTCCTGATGTTTAGGTGGAATCTCTTTTCCTTCACCTTGAACCCTTTACTCCTGGTCCTAGTCTCTGGAGCAGCAGAAAACAAACTTGCTCCCTCACCAACATGACATCCCTTCAAATATCTAAACAGGGCTATCATGTCACCTCTTAACCTTCTCTTCACCAAACATATGCAGCTCCCTAAGTCTCTCCTCATAGGGCATGGATTCCAGACCTTTTACCATTTTGACCTCCGAACCGTTCCAGCGTTGTCAATTTCCTTCTTGAATTGTGCCCAGAACTCTACACAATATTGCGAGTCACTTGCTTACATCCCTAGTTCCCCTAAGCAGGGACAGAAATAATAATCTATTGAGTAGCTATATGTATTACAGATATAATACACCTAAAGTGCTTTGAAGTGCTATTAACCCACTGTAAGTACCACTATTGTTAACTCCCGAACAGGTGGCATATTTACAAGACAAATCAGAGATGGAAAGGAGGTAAAGCAGGATCTCTGTTTCCTTTCAGTCTCTGATGGATCTTGTAAATATGTACAAATATGTAACAGAGATCCTGTTTTATACACTCCTGTATCCTGGAATTGCAACTCTAGAAGTCTTAAGATGTTTACCCAACAGGTGACTCGGAAGTTGAAGTGAGAAGATAGGGTAGCACAAAGATTTCTTGTTCATCTGCTTTTTACCCAGTGATAACCAGCCATGGGGAAGATTCATGTTGTTAAGCGTGTGCATGTCAGGCATGTACTTAACACTCCAAATCAATGGGACTTGAGTGGATTTAACTTTATAAATAGCTGGCTCATGTAAGCAATTATACCTACGTAAGCAATTATAGCCTCATAAGCTCTGATTAGTACAGTTGCAAAGAATCACAATATCACGGGAACTGTGGAAGTCCTTGGTCATGAATGTATCTATGGTATATCGAGAAACTGGTGAAGTTTAATATTGGGATAAATAATGATTTAATGTTCATGGGTGTAATGGAGGATAGAAGGGTAGATAAAAAATATAGCTACATGTATAAAATAATGATCAAAGCAGGACATGCAACAATAGCTTTAGGCTGGAAAGGAAAAATGGACAATCCAGAAATGGTTGGAATATATCTGGGAACAAGTGACACTGGACATTTTTGAAATAATAACAAAAATAAACTGTGGCAAAATAAACAGAGTGAAATTTTGAAGATATGGACAATATTTGTGGACTGGATGAAAGAAGCTGGAGTCAATGAGGAGATATGGGAGAAGAGATTACAAAGAATGAACTTACTGCTGTTTGTTTGATAAAACTATGAAGAAAATACGGGGGGAGGGGGAAAAGGGGAAAATGTATTGTTTGTAAACGAATGAAGAAGAGTATTAATATAAAATGGAATATTCAAATGATACAATAAAAATATATTTTAAAAATGAATGTATCTATGGATACAGGAAGCAGGCTTACACCTTCAAGGAAATGATCTGCCCCATCAGTCCTTCACCATCTCAGGCAGAGAAAGATACTTCCCCAAACCTGTTGAGATCTCTTCAGCTGGAGATGGCAGGGACTAACCATGGGATTGTCATCTTGCAAAGTTCTGTTGCTGTAAACAAGAGCCCTGGAATAATCACTAGTGATATCAACCTCTTACTGTTTCAGGGGCCCATTATGCATGGAACCCTTACCTCGGGGCTCTTCCTGTGCAATGGGCTTGCAGTGGGCTCTTCTCATGTATCTATTTACATGCAAGGAGGTACTCACTCCCGCCTTGGAGCTTTGCTGCAGAGAACTCTCCTGGGCCCGGTTCCCTCAACTCCACCCATCAAGTAATCCTTAAAGGGAAAGATCTCAAGATCGCTGGCTCAGCCTTTTAAGATGCATTTATATCGATATTACTGTTCCAAAAATAATCCCCCTCCCCCAAATGAAAGAGGCAAAGCAAAGAGACCACAGGCTGCTAAAGAAGGGCACTATCCTAAAGCTGATATTCTCTCCACCTCCCTCCTCTCCCTCCCTCCCTCCCTCCACCCACCCACCCACCAACACACACTTCCTGCTGCACTGGAGGACAGAGAGGCTTGTTATTTTCAAGCACACTCTGTTAATATCGGTATCTCGATAAATCAATATGAGAATTAGACATCAGTGTTTTTGGCTAACTGTGTGAGTGAGCGTCTTTTCTGTGACTTGAAGCAGCTGTCAACATATGAGGGGCGGGATGAGGGGGAAGGCATGAATGGCAGGGTGAGGGAGTGGGAAGGCTGGGTGGAGGGAAGCTGTCCAGGGCATATCTGTGCTCACTGGCAAATCTGTCCCACTCTGGTGGCAAAGCAAATTAAAATCATACTAGAAGTGGTTTTGCTTGCCACAGAGAGAATGGAAAGTGAAAGCAGCACTTGAGGAAATATGTCCGTACAAGAAAACTTGCCATGACGGACATTCGCCCCCATCACTCAGCAGACACCTTGTGCTAATCGGCCAGGGATGGCCATGTTGCTCTGCTGTAAAACAACAAGTGTCTGGGGAAGAAAAAGAAAAGAAGAGTTTGGATTTATGCTCCATCTTTCCTACAAGGAGACTCAAGGCTGCTTATATAATCCTTTTCCTTCCTCTCCTCACAACAGACACCTTGTGAGGTAAGTGGGGCTGAGAGGGTTCTGAGAGGACTGTGACTAGCCCAAGGTCACCCAGCAGGCTTCATGTGTAGGAGAGGGGAGAACAAATCCAGTTCACCAGATTCACCCGATAAGACTCCACCACTGGAGGAGTGGGGAATCAAACTTGGTTCTCCAGATTAGAGTCTACCTGCTCCTAACTACTTCACCACACTGGCTGTTTGACTCTCAGAAGCTTAAACCCTGAATATCTTGTTGGTCTCCAAGGAGCGTCTGGATTCTAATCTTGCTTTGACTTCTGATTGTGTGAGCAAGACATACAGCGATCATATCCGATATGGAAAAGATCAATCTCAGGGGGTTTACTGGGCTATAGGGAGGAACCCATGCTGAAGCAAGCATGCTTATAGGTCAGCTTATATAGGCAATGAGTCACGACACAGAAATGATACCTCTGCTGGGAGATTCTGAAAACCAGATTCTGGAGACACACAACAGGTAAGACCCGGCATCTGCGTGCTCAATTATGATTGCACAGGAAGGGAAGGATAACAATTCTAACGGTCCCACCCAGAGGCATACTGGGACCAAATAGTGCCTGGCGACAAAAAACCCTCCGGGCACCCCCTCCCCGCATGCGGAGCCCCGCTTACTTGTGAGTTGGGCTCTAGACCCTCTTTGCTGCCTAGAAGCCCAGCGCGAGGGAAACTCGCGCCCGGCTTGTGGGCAGGGAAGAGGGGCTGCCTGTTTGGTCATGTAGGGCCCATCCAGAACCCCCCACGTGACCAAAAGGTGTGCGCCCGGGGACATGGGGTACCCCATGTCCCTAGGGCAGTACACCCACCAGCCTCAGTTTTGATTTTTTCAGCTTTAGTCACAAGAAAACAGTTATGCTTGCTTGAAATTAAATCTAAAGCATAATAGGAGGAAACCATTCATGTAGGGTCCAGTGGCACACCAAGAAATATTCTCCACCACAATCCACTGAGCTTTGCATCGCATAATAGTCCCATCTTTGTCACACAGCTCATTGAACATACTATACACCATCAGAACCATAACATTCAGTATCTGCTGAGAACTGCAAAGATCTGCTTCCTGAATTGAGACACAAAGTTGCTTCCTGGATTGAGACAGGAAGCTGCCTTGAACAGTCTACCAAGATCAGTCTTGTCTGCTCTGGCAGCCAAGCAACTCTCCTAGATCTCCTGATGTTTTCCACATGACCTAATCCTTGGATTGAGCCTGGGATTGGAATTGCCACCAATTGAATCCTGAGGCTGGAAATACCAGGGATTGAACCCATATCTGGAGTTGCCAGGGATTGAACTAGGACTTTTTTCCATGTCCAGCAGATGATCTACCATCGAGCAATGGCCCTCTTCAAAGTGCTTTGCCAGGACTAAGTGAACTTACTCATAAACACCAGCAACTAAACTCCCATGGGGTTGCAATAAGTTGTCTGCAACTAGATAGACTTCCTTGAGATCTGAAGTGCAGGCTTTCATGGAAGTCAGTGGGACAAAGAGGCCTGATTTGGGACTGAGTTACCCACATTACCTGTACTTCCTAGTACAGGTAATGTGAGTAACTCAGTCCCAAATCAGGCATCTTTGTCCCACTGACTTCCATGAAAGATGAAAGCCTGCACTTCAGATCTCAAGGAAGTCTATCTAGTTGCAGACAACTTACTGCAACCCCATGGGGTTAAGAATGCAAGAACGTAAGAAAGAGCCTGCTGGATCAGACCAGAGTCCATCTAGTCCAGCACTCTGCTACTCACAGTGGCCCACCAGGTGCCTTTGGAAGCTCACATGCAGGATGTGAAAGCAATGGTCTGCTGCTGCTGCTGCTCCCGAGCACCTGGTCTGCTAAGGCATTTGCAATCTCAGATCAAGGAGGATCAAGATTGGTAGCCATAGATTGACTTCTCCTCCATAAATCTGTCCAAGTTTTCTAGGCAAGAGATGTCAAGAGGTGGTTTGCTCTTGCCTGCATCTACATAAGGACCTTGGAAATCCTTGGTGGTCTCCCATCCGAATACTAACCCAAGCCAACCCTGCTCTGCTTCTGAGATCAGATGAGACTGGCCTAACCTGTGCCATCCAACAGGTTTACTTGGAAGGATGCACTTCCAGTGACCTTTACTTCCCAGTAAGTGTGTACGGGACTGCAATTTTTTTTAATGGGGTGCAGAGGATTCAGCCACAGATGCAGGCGAAACGTCAGGAGAGAATGCTGTTAGAACACGGCCATACAGCCCGGAAACCACACAGCACCCCAGTGATTCCAGCCGTGAAAGCCTTCGACAATACAATTTTTTTATTTTGCCCAGACCTTACCCTTACCAATCAACCACCTGTATCAATGATGCAAGCCACAGATGCAGACAGGAGCACTGTGAAGTGAGCCACCCCCAAACTTAATCCCTGGCATTCTGCTAGGCTCCCAATTAGGTGGGGAAAAGCGCTGACACTTGCGCCGCAGAATTGGGCTCCCGAAGTCCTCTCCTCCTGACACCAGCCAGCCATCCCGACTGATGCGCTCAGCCGCCAGCCATGGTCCTGAAAGGCAAATTCTAGCTGTCTTTCTTCCTCTTGCCAGACATGCCTTGGAAAACCGGGTGGTGGGGGGAGCTGGGCTGGCATTGTTCAACAAATCAGTGACTCATCATGAACCTCCCATTCTTGACACCCCCCTCTCCAGCAATAGGAGGATTTCATCCCCAGACATCCTTCTCCAGAGCAGCTTTGCAACTTGCACGCTGGGGGGGGAAACACCTGCCCGGTATTATTCCCTCCCTCCCTCCCTCCGGAGGCTGGGCAGGGTTACAGTTCATGCCCATCATCATAATGCCCAGCAGCGCTTGGGGAATCCCTCCCCCTGCAATTAAACCTGTGGGGGGGGGGAGTACCAAAGGCATCCCCGTTTCAAACCTTCGACCTTCCATCATCTGCTTTGACATTCGTTTTTTTCCCAGATTAATAAACCGGGGAGGGAGGGCTGCATGCCAGAAGCAGCTGCTTTCCCAAGACTAACCCCCCTTCCCCCCCCCCACCCCCACCGGTGCTCAGATCGTAGAAGAAAAGGCGCAGATCTTCGCCTTCCGGGGACGCGCAACCTTGCAAATCCCCGCCCGTTTCTCTGTCGCTCGCCCGGCTTACAGCCGCGATTGCAAGCCGGGGGAATCGGTGGGTGGGTGTTCGACCGCGCAGACGAAATGTCACCCGCGCTGGGTCGTGCACACCGTCCCCTCGGCCCCTCTCTCCCCACCTCCCTCTTGCAACCATTGCAATACCTTTGCTTTGTTCCCCCCCACCGGTGCGCCCTTCCGAGCCGTTGCAACCATCGCGACTTCGCATCCGCCAGCATTGAGCCGATCTCCTTTGCAGCCCCTGGATGTCGGGAGGCGCCCCCCTCCCTCTAGCAATCCAGCCGCCGCTCTCGATTAAGGCATGCACGCTCTACCCACCCCACCCCCCTTTTTTTCCTTTGCGCGTTACCTTCTGGATAGTTTGCTGGGTGACCTCTCCTTTGACTCTGGGTCGAGCAGAAGCAAAGGCGACCGACATGATGGGCTGGTCCTGCGCCTCTCCCCCTCCCCCTCCCCTCCGATGTCAAGGATCTAGCAGATCCCCAGCCTGGAATAATGTTGTTATTAACTGGCTGCTGTTGCAAGAGGCACGAGAATCCGCCGCAGTGCCCGGGCAGGGGGAGCCCCAGCAGATGGTACAATCTGCGCCTCGCAATGAGCCGGGGGCATTGCACCAGCCACCTCCGTACACCCCCTTTTACCTGCACGGGTCGGCTTCCCCGTGCAAGGCAGAGAGCCGGCTGGCCAGGTTTGGTGAGGGAGGGGGGAAGCGGAGCCACCTGAGCCGCTTGGCTGGCTCTCTCCACCCCCCTCTGCCTCCCCGCTGCAAATGCATCGTCCCCTCCTCCCCCTTCGCATTGCACATGGTGCATCCCTGCTGCCGGGTTTGCTGTTGCAAGCGAATCGCATCTCTCCCTGGTTCTTCCGACAAGAGCATCTCGGTGCGCCAAGTGCGTAGGAAAAGGCGATCGTGCGCCAAGTGCGAGGAAGCAGCAGGTGGAAGGGCGGGCAAAAGCTGCGGAGCGGACGTCAGCTGCGTAGAGAAAGCCGTCAATCAGGGGGTCTTTCTTCTACCTCACGTGCGCTATTGGCGTACCCAGATACGCATTTGGGGAAGGGAGGGGTGACGCCGGGTTTTTCTTCTCGACCAATCAGAGGAGCCGTCGAGTTGCGCTAAGAGCGCAGGCGCGCCCCAGTTTGGCGTAGGCTCTTCCTGTCAAGCGGGCCACGTCGGCGTAAGGTCGTTCCGTGAATGGGAAGAGCGGCGCGTGCGCACTGAGGGAAAGTGACGGTGCTGTTTCTCGTCGTGTGGAGGAACCCGACGGTGCTTTTTTGAAGCCGCCGCCATGAGCTACGACCGGGCCATCACCGTCTTCTCCCCGGACGGGCACCTCTTCCAAGTCGAGTATGCCCAGGAGGCCGTGAAGAAAGGCTCCACCGCGGTACGGGAAGGGACAGGCCCAAGAGACGGCCGGGGTGGGGGGAGCGACCGAAAGTGTGTGTGGGGGGGTTTGAAGCTGGGTGAGGAGGAGAAGGGCCAGGGGCTCGAGCCTACTTCGTTTCCTTCCTTACTCCCCGTTGTTTTGGGGGCTGGGAGAAGGGGAGGGGTATGACTAAGCCTTGCCCCCCCCCCCTTTTTATGGAAAGGGAAATCAGGTGAGTTTGGACGTAGAGTCATAGAGCTGGAAGAGACCCCCAAGGGCCATCAAGTCCAACCCCCTGAAATACAGGCACACCCAATCAAAGCACTCCTGTAAGATGGTCATCCTGCCTCTTTAAAAATCTCCAAAGAAGGAGACCCCACCACACTGTGAATTCCACTGTCGAACAGCCCTTGCTGTCAGGAAATTCTTCCCAATGTTTAGATGGGATCTCTTTTCCTTCCCCTTGAGCCCATTACTCCTGGTCTTAGTTTCTGGAGTAGCAGAAAACAAGCTTGCTCCCCCACCAACATCAAATATCTAAACATGGCTATCATGTCACCTCTTAACCTTCGCTTTTCCAGACTGAACATCCCCAGCTCCCTAAGTCTCTCTTCGTAGGGGATGGATTCCAGAACTTTGACCATTTTGGTTGCCCTCCTCTGGACCCGTTCCAGCTTTTCAATATCCTTCGTGAATTGCGGTGCCCTAAACCACTTTTTATTGGTTGAGTAAAGGAGGGGTGCATAGAAATATAGAGGAGGAACAGAATGTGGGGGGCAGGCGTGGAGGAAGGCATAGGCTGACAGTCCTAGTGGAAGTCAGTGGAAAACAGCTTGGTATTCTGGATTTTTTCAGTTGTACTTTTACAGTCTTTTCATGACAGCCAGCAATAAATCTTTTTGTAGGAAAAACCTTGTATGCAATCATGTACTATGTCCAGCATGAAAGTAAATTTTCCCCTAATTGAAAAGTCAGACTCTGTACATAGATAATTATATAAGAAATGAGTTGCAAATAAATATGAATTACAGCACAAGAATTACTTTCTGTGGTGGAAACTGTTTGAATACTTATTTATGGCTGAGACTCATCTGTGCCTTGGTGGAATACATTTAATTTCTGAAACAGAGGTGTTAGCTAGAGACAATCCCATAAGGGGCTACAAATGTTTTTTTTAATTAATATTTTATTAAATGACCATATAGTTACAAAAAACCAAGACAAACACACACATACACACAACAAGAGAAATGATACAATTATCAAAAAGTTGATTAAAACATTGCAGATTTAACTTCAACTTTTTTGAAAGGGTAAAGGAATAAGAATGTAGTTTCTATCAGTCTTCCTACCCTCTCTACATTTTTTCTATCATTTATTCTAATATTCAATTATATTTCAGTATATTTCAGTATATTTCAGATTGATTAAAATAATCTCAAAGTCCATCAAAGAAAATATGGTTATTCCAAACCATTTGTACTCTTTTAAGCAAGTGCATTTAACTCTTAACAGCTTATCTCATTAAACTGTAAAAAGGGCTACAAATGTGATCTAACACAGGGCTATAACATATTTCAAAAATTTAGATCATAGAGCTGGAAGGGTTCTCTAGTCTGCCCTCCCTCCTTTTGCACAGTGCAGGAAGTTCACAGCTACCTCTCCCCCAGAGACCTCTGCTCCATGCTCAGAGTTCTGACTGGGGGAGCGATCCTAAGTGGGTATACTCAGAGGTAAGTACCATTTTACTCTGTGGGACTTACTTCCAGAAAAGTATTCTTGCTTCCACCCGGAGGCTGCCTTTTTTCTTGCTCTTGGGTGGAGCAGAAAGTGTGGAGGGAAGTCTGCCTTTTCTCCTTTTCTGTTATAACATGTTATTTTGCATCATGATGTGTGATATTGTACTATATTGGTAATTTGTGTGTATGAATGTGTGTGTATAGATATAAATATATAGATATATAGTGTACATGTACACACATGCATGTAATACAAACACATAGATTTTCTGGAATCTAGGCCAAGGATGAGGGTTGTCCCCCGACCCCCCCCCCTTCTTAAATATCCTTTTCTTTCCCTGTTGCAAAAAAGGCAATTTACAATAAATTTTTTTCATTGGAAGGCTATACCATGATTTCTGGTCTGAGGGAGGAGATGGGCTTGTGTAACAATATTGACCCTCTTCTCCCCTCCCCTCCAGTTAGAAATGAGGAATGTTGTGATGGTTAGTCTTTTTTCCCCAGACTGTGGGGGGGGGTGTGTGTGTGTGTGTGTGTTATATCTTTGAATCCTCTTTCCAAGTTCTGTGCTAATGAGCTTTTTCTCCAAGCTTCAGCAGGAGAGGGCGTGCTCAGCTTGCTACTTGATTATTTCTGTGCAGCTTCTGCAGGTTTCTTAAAATATTTTAAGCAAGATTTTTCCCCGGATGATATGATGCTCCAGCTTTATTTTTATAGAAAGCACTTCACAGATACTGTTAATGATAAGCTAACCAAAAGCGCTGAGCACAGGTACCCCATCTAAAACAGTAGCACAAGCCCCATTAACTAAAATAGTTGAGGGCTACCTCTCCAGTCTTTATTTGAGAAGCTGTTAAATATGTGGTCACTGTGTCAAGGTAGTGTTTAATGCAGTGGTTTCAAAAGATGATTGATAATAGTCTGTCTGATATTCAAGGTCGGAGTACGAGGAAAAGACATTGTGGTCCTTGGTGTGGAGAAGAAATCTGTGGCAAAACTTCAAGATGAAAGGACTGTCCGGAAAATCTGTGCTCTTGATGACAATGTCTGCATGGCTTTTGCAGGTACAGTAATAAGCAATGAAAATGGGAAAGAGGCTTTAGGACAGAGTCGTAGAATCATTGAATTGGAAGAGACCACAAGGGTCAATTGGTCCAACCCCCTGCAATGCAGGAACACATAATCAAAACACTCCTGACAGATGGCCATCTAGTCTCTCTTTAAAAACCTCCAAAGAAGGAGATTCCACCACATGCTCTTTGTTTGGAAAGCAGCTGCAGTGCAGCACAAAGACATAAAGTCATATCTGTTTTTACCTTCTGTAAGCTTTAATCAGGTGGAAGGTTTCCAGGGACAGGTAGATTTCTCCCCACAGAATTCTCCCACCCCCAGCTCTCTAGGAACAGCATTTTGGGCTGCACGGGGCAGATGAGAAAGTCATGCTCTGTCCTGCCCGGAGTGGGATCCAAGTAAGACAGATGTGCTGTGTGGAATCCCAGTAAAAACAGTGCATTTGGTTGATTTTCCTGAATGTTTTTATTGCAACCATTGGCAAAAAAAAAATTTCAACTGTGTTCTTGTACAGATTATATGGCATCTCTGTTAGGTGCTGTTTTACAGACTGCTGTCTTGTTACACATGTGCTTTATATTATACAACCTGTACAAAACTAGTGGAAAATACCTTTGATTTACATAATTGATTAATTTAATTGTGATTAGTTTCTGAAGTTCAAATCTTTGTATGCAGATGTCATTGGTGATGCAAAGCACTCTCTGTCTCCCCCCCCCCCTCCCCCTGTTTTGGTAGAAAATTGATCATTTTCTTGGATTACGGCTTTAGCCATTCATGTTTTAGATTAGTCAAGCCTGTCTGAATTGTGTAAGCTTTTTATCTATGTTTTGTGCACAAGTGCCATGGGTGGTGGTAACAGTTAGGATAGCATGCTGATGCTTTACTGTAATAGAGTTCTGTGCTGTCTCTCTTTCTTAACTAGGGCCCCTTCCGCACACGCAAAATAATGCGTTTTCAAACCACTTTCACAACTGTTTGCAAGTGGATTTTGCTATTCCGCACAGCTTCAAAGAGCACTGAAAGTGGTTTGAAAATGCATTATTGAAAATGCATTCCGCATGTGCGGAATGAGCCTAAGAGTAGTCTCTGTAAACTGCTGGTTTGCATGGGGGTTGGGGGAGGAGACTATTTTAACTCCCCATCCCATTTTCTTTTTCCTTTCAAGATCAACCTCTCCCAAGTTGTCAAAGGCTTTCACGGATGGATTCAACTGGCTGTAATGGGTTTTCCAGGCTGTGTGGCTGTGGTCTGGTGTATCTTGTTCCTAACGTTTTGCCTGCATCTGTGGCTGGCAGCTTCAGAGGTGTATCACAGAGGGAAGTCTGTTACACACTGTGTCCAGTGAGAAGGGAATGTTTTAGTGGAATATAAATTTTCATGTCCCTGGGTGGGGAACCAATCAGTAAGTGTTTAGGTGGAACTTGCTATGCAATACTATACTATCAACCACACATTTGCATAGCAAGTTCCACCTAAACACTTACTGATTGGTTCCCCTCCCAGGGACATGAAAATTTATACTCCACTAAAACATTCTCTTCTCACTGGACACAGTGTGTAACAGACTTCCCTCTGATACACCTCTGAAGATGCCAGCCACAGATGCAGGTGAAAAGTTAGGAACAAGATCTACCAGACCATGACCACACAGTCCGGAAAACCCACTATAACCAACTCTCCAAGTTTCTTATCTTTCTGTAGGGGAAGCCCCTGTATTTTTTCTTTGTGGATTAGAAAGTGGTGAAAACAGAAGGGATGATGGCCTTGACCCAGGCTAGCCCAATCTCATCAGGTCCCAGAAGCTAAGTGGGCTGGCCCTGGTCAGTATTTGGGTGCTTCTGAATGTCTCTTGTCTTGAACCCTCCCCCCCCCCTTCCCCATTCAGGGATCACCATAAGTCAGCTGAGACTTTAAGATGACCAATGAAAAATAGTTTGCTGAAACCAGGATCCCCACATGTATTTTTACATCATATAATCCATCATGTTGATAGTTAGGCTTCACTTCCATTCTGTTTTTTACCTTTCTGGTTGGTCCCAGACTTTTACAATCTCAACTGCTTTGTTCATTAAATGTCCCATTTTGTTCATTGTACTAACTCACTATATGTAATCTGCCTCAAGCCGCTGTAAGAAAAGTAGACTATAAAGAAACAAAAGGAAAGGGGTTGCCTGCCATTTGCCTTCCATTTGCCCTTTTCCGTTCCAGATACCAAGGCTATTCTTTTTTTTAAAGCCCTGTAGAACTCCATTTCATGTCTCCTTTTGTCCTAAAAGTTTTAGTAGATCTCTAGCAGAACATAAGTAACTGGATGCTCCCTGTGCTACTGTTCCATTTTTTTCCTGGGCATGAAGTCGATTAAAATGTAAGAACATAAGAACAAGCCAGCTGGATCAGACCAGAGTCCATCTAGTCCAGCTCTCTGCTACTCGCAGTGGCCCACCAGATGCCTTTGGGAGCTCACATGCAGGATGTGAAAGCAATGGCCTTCTGCGGCTGTTGCTCCCGAGCACCTGGACTGTTAAGGCATTTGCAATCTCAGATCAAACAGGATCAAGATTGGTAGCCATAAATCGACTTCTCCATAAATCTGTCCAAGCCCCTTTTAAAGCTATCCAGGTTAGTGGCCATCACCACCTCCTGTGGCAGCATATTCCAAACACCAATCACACGTTGCGTGAAGAAGTGTTTCCTTTTGTTAGTCCTAATTCTTCCCCCCAGCATTTTCAATGTATGCCCCCTGGTTCTAGTATTGTGAGAAAGAGAGAAAAATTTCTGTCAACATTTTCTACCCCATGCATAATTTTATAGACTTCAATCATATCCCCCGAGACGTCTCCTCTCCAAACTAAAGAGTCCCAAACGCTGCAGCCTCTCCTCATAAGGAAGGTGCCCCAGTCCCTCAATCATCCTCGTTGCCCTTCTCTGCACTTTTATGTAGTCGATAATATGTTTTTGAAATCCGTGTAGTCGCAGATATGTATTTGTGATCCTTTCATTTGGCCTATTTTCCTCCTCCCTCTTCAGTAATAAGTTTTGTAGAGTAGGGGTACCTCATGTGCAATGTTGAGGGGTGCATTTCCTTAATTATTCCTATTTTTTGCAGGGCTCACAGCAGATGCCAGGATAGTTATAAACAGAGCTCGGGTGGAGTGTCAAAGCCATAGACTTACAGTGGAGGATCCTGTCACCGTGGAATATATTACACGTTATATTGCTAGCCTAAAGCAGGTAGGTACAAAGATGACAATTCTCTCTGTTGCTCAGTGGAGCCTGATTTTTAGTGTACCGGTAGACTCTTTCCTCCTGTACCAGTGAACTCCAGACAAATAGATCATAAATCAGCTGCTTTCGCTACGAGAAAGTGAGTAGATGTCTTGCTTTAGTTTGTTCCAAAAACTGGAAAACAAGATGTGAAATCGTCTTTGACTGATTGTCAGTGCTTGAAATGAGGATCTTTTGTGTAATGTTTCAGCTACAAGCATGCCTCAGTTACCTGATTTAGCTGTGTTATACAGAAAAGCCCTCTGAATAGGCAATTTTCAAAGTTTGCAAAAAAAAACCCTTTAAATTATGTATTTTAGTAACTGCAGTGTCTGACTTCAGTTCATATTGCCTTAAGTTCTCATTGAAGTACTATTTGAAAAATTGTGCGAGTGGTCGCTCTGTTGGCCACCCCTGCAATGGAGACTTCATAGGAACTCTGCTACCCTGTTGGATCAAAGGAGACACGACTCTGACTTCTCCTCAGAAGCTCTTTACTTTTTCAGGCAGTGTTAGGTCCCGGACCCTTAAGTCAACAAATGAACTCTGAGGTATTGGATCAGTAGCGTTTATTGAGCAGGCATCAAAGAACCACACTAGAAAAGCCAGTTCTGGCGAAGCTGGCATTCACAGTCCCCTTTATTCCCAAAGCGAGCCAAGGCGTTGTGAGAAACAATCTTTAGAGCTGAGGTGCCCCAAGTTTGCAAGCAGATAGTGATAGAGAGCCACCTGGCCTCCTGCCCCACAAGATAGCGGATGTAACCCTTTTCTCATGGGACCGGGCTGTCAGTGGAAAGCCTAGTTATCTACAAAGTATGTGAAGCCATAAAGGAAAGATCAAGGAAAGAATGCCCCTTACAGGAAGGGGGGGCTATAAATCCAACTCTTCTTCTTAAATGGGAGTGGTTACATATATCTTTCTGTAGCATTGATTTGTTGTTACAAGCAGTTACATTGAGTTAGGAATGCGTCTCAGTCACATAGATGCTATCCCCTGACATGCAGTAAACAGCACTCCTGCAAGCTTGAGTTCCTGCATCACACCAACGGACCTGCCTTTTCCCCAACCTCCCTTAATCCCTCTCAAGAGGTTCCCTGCCGGGAGCTCCCTCTCCAGCCCAGTTGTAGAGTGCACCAGGGTCCCTGGGTGGGCATCTGTGACAAGGAGAGGGGTGCAACAGGCTGACTGGTGTAAATTGTTACAGGTTGTAACATACAGTCCTGCTAGAAATAAAATGTCTTGTTACCTCTCAGCGGTATACCCAGAGCAACGGCCGCAGACCTTTTGGGATTTCTGCCTTGATTGTGGGATTTGACTTCGATGGAACGCCAAGGCTATATCAGACCGATCCTTCTGGGACCTACCATGCTTGGAAGGTGAGGTTACTTTGCTTCTCTCTCCCCCCCCCCCCCCGATGAAAAGAACAGAACCCTCCTTTTTGAATATGGTCATTATTTAATTCATTGTCAGGCATTGCAGTGCACCCCCTCTCTGTTCTGTTTCCTCTTGTGCTCTGTTTATGTCTCATTCTCGGTTACTAATGGTCCCTTTGGGGAAACTGATTCCTGTATGCATGCTGATAAAAACAGCACACTTAAGTAGGCTGAAAAATGTATAAAAGGCACTATGATTACAAATTGATCTCAGCGTCAGAATTCAGTTACTTTAACATAGCTTTTGGAGTACACTGTATACTGGTCTCTTTTTGGGACCCAGAGGACGCAATTATAATCTACTGGTAACTATTGGACTAACTTAATTGTGGGAAAAGCAATTGTCATGGGACCCTCCAGGAGTGCTGAGATTTGGTTCTCCCTTGTTTAGATACCACTGTATATAGTTGGATTTCTTTCTGTTGTGGCCTTCCAGTTTAAAACATAACCAGCTTTGAGAGAGCTACTGAGGCAAGGAACCGAAATGCTAAGATGAAAAATAAATGATACCTCTTACATTGCTATTTCCTTTTAATCTTTTTTTAAAACTACCTTAGGCTAATGCCATTGGCAGAGGAGCAAAGTCAGTGCGTGAATTTTTGGAAAAAAACTACACCGATGAAGCAATAGAAACCGATGATCTGACCATTAAGCTTGTTATCAAAGCCCTTCTTGAGGTAAGTACGAACCTGTGAATTCCTGTGTTCTGGCTTGGTTGCTTAAATTGTATGCCGTCTACCTGTTGCAGGTAAAAACATTAGCTGTAGAAATAGCTTGACATTTGACATCTGTGTGGTGGAGTCTCCTTCTTTGAAGGTTTTTAAAGAGAGGCTGGGTGGCCATCTGTCAGGAGTGCTTTGATTATGTGTTCCTACATTGCAGGGGGTTGGACTTGATGGCCCTTGGGGGTCTCTTCCAACTCTGATTCTATGATTAATAAATGTAAATATATTGATGTAAGCATTAACCTGATAAATCTAGATCTAATGCTGGTGGATGGAGAAAAGACTGCATGTCTGTATAGTGCTTGGATTAAAATGTCAAACTTCCCTCACTGCTTAACTTCAACCCTGTCGCCATTTCCTTACTATTTATTTTCTTGGTTTAAGGTTGTACAGTCTGGTGGGAAAAATATCGAGCTAGCTGTTATGAGAAGAAACCAGCCTCTCAAGGTAAGGTCTTATTTAAGATCTGGTCAGTTTCGTGCCATCAGCTTGCAGCAGTCAGGGAATCTGTATTTCAGTTCGTACTTATGTAGTCCAGCTACTCAGTTGGCATTTACAGAGTGATCTGGTAACCAGAAAGAGATTTATTTCAAGCATGCCTTCATCTTCTTTTGTAACCTCTGTGCACAGCGCCATTCCCTGCCCCAGTGGGTGCTCTCTCTCCAATTTGAGCTAACAGTGCATCTAACAGTCTGGCAATTATGACCTTGATCCTACTTTCTGGGACTCCCAGTGCATTTTGTGGCCGAGTGAGTTCAGAGAGTACCTCCGTGTTTATTTATTCTTTTGATTTCTATATCTCGCCCCCTTCCCCCATCACAGTGGGGGTCAAGGCGGCTAACAACAAATGTAAAACACAACAGTGTAAGAACATAACATAAGAACAAGCCAGCTGGGTCAGACCAGAGTCCATCTAGTCCAGCTCTCTGCTACTCGCAGTGGCCCACCAGGTGCCTTTGGGAGCTCACATGCAGGATGTGAAAGCAATGGCCTTCTGCGGCTGCTGCTCCCAATCACCTGGTCTGTTAAGGCATTTGCAATCTCAGATCAAAGAGGATCAAGATTGATAGCCAGAGATCGACTTCTCCTCCATAAATCTGTCCAAGCCCCTTTTAAAGCTATCCAGGTTAGTGGCCATCACCACCTCCTGTGGCAGCATATTCCAAACACCAATCACACGTTGCGTGAAGAAGGGTTTCCTTTTATTAGTCCTAATTCTTCCCCCCAGCATTTTCAATGAATGCCCCCTGGTTCTAGTATTGTGAGAAAGAGAGAAAAATTTCTCTCTGTCAACACTTTCTACCCCATGCATAATTTTATAGACTTCGATCATATCCCCCCTCAGCCGTCTCCGCTCCAAACTAAAGAGTCCCAAACGCTGCAGCCTCTCCTCATAGGGAAGGTGCTCCAGTCCCTCAATCATCCTTGTTGCCCTTCTCTGCACTTTTTCTGTCTCCTCAATATCCTTTTTGAGATGTGTAAAAACATACCATTTTGAAATATAATATAAAATTTAGAAACCCAGAACTATCTCATCCGCTGGTTCTGGTGGGTTTTCCGGGCTGTGTGGCCGTGGTCTGGTGGATTTTGTTCCTAACGTTTCGCCTGACCACGGCCACACAGCCCGGAAAACCCACTAGAACTAGTTGAATCCGACCGTGAAAGCCTTTGACAGTATCTCATCACCCTTAAGTTTTTTGATGGTTCAGATGTCACCCCGTTTAAAGATCAGCTCACTTTGTGTGGATGGTAAAACTGGAGAACATCTGGCAGTAAGAGCCAGCCATTATGAAAACTAGGAGATTGGGGACCCCAGATGAAACCAGTAAGCTGGTGGCATGGTAAGCAGAATAGGAAGCTGGTCATAAGTCTGATGCCACCAAGAAATAGTTATTTCTCGTTTCACCCCAAGTTGAAAGGTGGAGACCATAATTTATACAATCCTACAAAGCAGTCAGAAAGCACTTCTGCGCATCTAGAGGGTATCAGTAATTCCTGTTGACAGTTTCCCTTCCCAGCTGTTAGGCTCTCTCTAGAATGACATCTAGTCAGACCTCAGAAGCAAAGCAGCATCCTGCCACGGTTAGTATTTAGAAAGGCAACTTCCAAGGAATACCAGGATCAGGACACAGAGGCAGGCAATGGCAAAACATCTCTGAATGTCTGTAAACTTGGGAACCTTACAGGGTTGCCATAAGTCAACTGTGATTTGAGGGCACACAAAAAATGTTTCCTAGATGCCTTAGTACAGGTCTCTCTCGAGGGAGAATGAAGAGCCATAGGGGGGTATGTGTGGGTATGCAAAATCAAGTCACACCTACCTTAGGATGACCTGCCTTGAGGTGATATCTGGTTTTCAAGGAGACATTCTGAGGTGGTTTGCCATTACCTGCCTCTGCATGGATTGAGGGGATTCTGGGTAGTGTGACTGGCCCAAGGTCGTCCACCAGACTTCATGTGGCAAAGTGGGGAATTGAACCCAGTACTCTAGATTAAAATCTAACCACTACGCAATGCTGACTCATTGGGTCAGGGGGCTGCAAAAAGTTGGAGATACTTTCATGTAGTTCTCTGATAATCGGCCCCTTGTGATTGTATCCCTTCTGTACTGCAGATCTTGAGCCCTGAAGAGATTGAAAAATATGTTGCCGAAATTGAAAAGGAAAAAGAAGAAAGTGAGAAGAAGAAACAGAAGAAAACATCGTGAGGAATGAACTCCCAATTCCAAAGTTGCTGGGTTTGGATTTTGAAAACCAATCATGAGTTAACTCTGTATAGTTGTGCAGGCATTCCACTTCTGTGACCCTCATAAGAGACCTACAATAAACCACCTGGTTTTTTAAAGCTTGTCACTGTAATGTGTTTCTTTCTGTAATAGGTGGAAAGCTGCTTTTGTAAACTAATACAAACGTTGACAACCAAAATGGTTTCATAGTCTGCTGTTTGTTCCTCATGGTCACCTTCTATCATGTGTGTTTAGTATTACCTACCTTGATTTGTCACAATATTAGAGTTGCTAATATTGGCTAATTCTTGTCTCTTGCAGCTATACTTAATGATTCAAACGTAGGCTTCAAATCATACTTTTCCCTTGACTGAGCACTGCAACATAAAACTGGAAAAGTGAACTCAGACTCTGCACATTAGTAAACCCTCAATAGAATATGCCTCATTGACAACTGGAACCAGGCGTGCATTGCAACTTAGTCAAATTATGCTGATTTCTACAATACATTTTTGAGCAGAAAGCGTTCAGGAAGCAGAGAGCACTTCAAACAGGCAACTTTATGGGGGAATGGTGCTGCATGTTGCAAAATGCAGTGTCCAGAAAGGAGTTTAGGAATGGATACGCTCAAAAATTATGGATGGTGTAGGTGCTGGAGCAACTCTACGCCTATCAAGGGATGGCTTAGAACAGTGTTTCCCAACCTTTTCGAGGTCAGGGTACCCTTGACCTCACTCTTCATATCTCACGGTACCCCTGCCGCCACCCTCCACCTTCTCCTCCCATTGCCCCTGCTTGCCACACCCCCCACCTTCCCCTCCCAGGGTGAAGGGAAGCACTGGGGGTGGTGGTGGCTGCTGACCTTGTGGCAGGCCCTGCCCCATGGGCCAGCTCCATGTCCTTGCTGGCATCGGTGGGAGACACCACAAAAATGAGAGGGGGCGGTAGCGTTGCCGCGGTACCCCTGGGACATGCTCACAGCACCCCAGGGTACCATGGTACCCTGGTTGAGAATGGCTGGCTTAGAATCATAGAGTTGGTACAGATAACGAGGCCCATCGTGTCCTACCCCTTTTGATGTAGGAAGATGCCCTCAAATCACTCCTGACAGATGGCCATCCAGCTTCTGTTTACAAACCTCCACAGAAAGAAGACACCACCACCCTCCAAGCCAGTGTATTCCTGTCAAATAGCCTTGTCGGGAAGTTTTCCCTAATGTTGAGGTAGGATCTCTTTATCTGTACCTTGAATCCATTACTCCTTGTCCTAGTCTCTGGAGCAGCACAGCTTCTGGAGGAACCTTTCTTAAAGCTAAATGGCATCATGTTTGTATTCAACATTTGGACTAAGCTGGTAAACAGTGGGATGAAATGCCCAACTGAACTGAGTTTCTTACAAAGGCCCACAGGCAGTGTTCCAAACTGAACTGCTGCTCTTGTTGTTACTGTGGATATAGTGAATGTTGGTGCTGGAATAACACGCCAAGCAAAGCTTTCTTAGCAGCACTCAAATCTCTGCAGTCTAGTAAGGCTTAGGCATGAAATCAGGAGGCCAGATGAAAAGATAGTATTAGTCTGTGGGCAGAACAGAGAATTCATCCTGTCTGTGAATCCCTCTGCAGAAATTAAATATACCCCCAATTAATATAAATCAGCAAAAACATAAGTTTCCTTTCATAATACAATTATGTTTTTTAAAAAATACGCAAGACTGACCAGGGACACAAATTAGGGTCAAGCAGCTTTGGCCATCATGGGTTTGCTCCAGCCCAAGAACTTTTAACGGGACATAACTATGATAGCTGACACCGTTTTGCAGGACTACAGTACCCATAATTTAGGTGACAGAAATCGGCTTGGAAATTTTTAAAAAATGGATTATGCAAGCAGGTATTAAAGCATTTAGCTAAGAGCAAAGGTGCCTGGCAACTCCAACGGAGTATTTTAAATCTCTTGCTTAGCCTGGTTGCTGTCCTTCAGCACTCCTAACATTGTTCAGTCTTCCAGATAACCCAGCTACTATGAGGCAAGGGCTAAGGGGCCCACCAGACTCAATGACAACTTAGGAACACCTATTCTGCCTCGAAACGGGGAACAGTTTAATTATTTATAATTAAATTTAATAATTATATAGAGTTACTTCATTTCAATCAATTCTTCCACCTTGAACAGTTCCTCAGGTAGAGCTACTATCAGTCCAGGTAGAGTACTATCAGCCTCATTGTAGTTGTGGTGGCTCTGGAGAAAGGTAATCGTGTGCTTGCTTAGACAAGACCTTAAATTCCTTGAACTTTGCCATGACTGACTTGCAGCCTTTATGCCTTTTCACTTGCTTTTGTATACTGTCTCCATGAAAGTCCGAGCAGTAGTTTTCTAGGCATCTTCTAAAGCAGTGGTGGCGAACCTATGGCACGGGTGCCAGAGGTGGCACTCAGAGCCCTCTCTGTGGGCACACTGCAGTTTGTCATGTGGGGGGGAATTGCCCCCCCCCCCCATATCTAGGCTGGCATGGGCCGCTGGACTTGATTGCGTGCACCTCAGCGAGAACGGAGGACTCAGCTGGCGGGTCTGGTGCTTGTGCTCCAGGTGGTTGCTGCCCAGGGGGGAGGGGGCAGAGGCAGCAGAGAGGCTAGAGAGGTGCACAATGGCGCATGCGGGACTTGTTGGAGGCTACAGCAGGGGGTTATTCGGGTTAAATTGCCGCGTTGGCACTTTGAGATAAATAAGTGGGTTTTGGGTTGCAATTTGGACACTCAGTCTCGAAAAGGTTCACCATCACTGTTCTAAAGTATAGATTGACCCTTGTGTGCGTCTTCCATCCCAGCCAATTCACTTTAGTGGCGAAAGCATATACACAGGCTCCATAGTTTAAAACCAGTTATTTTCCCCTCTTCCCCTTCCAGTGGTGGGGAAACTACAAATAATCCAAGGGCAGAGAGAAACTACCAACAAACTACTAATAATCCATAAGTATTGAGAAGACTCCCAAATCATTGCAAAAGTTGTTCAGATGACCAACGGCACTATTTTATTTACTGTATTTCTCTCCTGCTATTCTCCCCAATAGAGATCCCAAGGCAGCTTGCATTATTCTACCCTGCTACATTTTATTCTTACTAGAACCCTATGAGGGAGATTTGACCAAGAGTGTCTGAACAGCCCAATGTTAAGAACATGAGAAAGAGCCTGCTGGATCAGACCAGAGTCCATCTAGTCCAGCACTCTGCTATTGCAGTGGCCCACCAGGTGCCTTTGGGAGCTCATGTTTGCAGCAAACTTCCATGGCAAAATGGAGATTCAAATCTGAGGCCCCTTCTGCACTTTCAATCCACTTTCAGTGCACTTTGCAGCTGGATTTTACAACTGTAAAAGTGCATTATTCTGCATGTGTGGAAAAGGCCTATGTTTTGCAGATCTTGGTATTCCTCTTAACTACTACGACATGGTCACTCCCCAGACATGCTGTTTTCCAAATTAGATCCCATCCGTCTTGTCCAGAAACGAAAAAGCCAGGGAGGGAAGACCTTGCTAGAACACTATCAGGAAACAGCCTGTGCCAAGTTCAACCTCAAGAGCCAGAATGATCAAAACTCAATCAGGAAGGCCACGGGGGGACCTCAGGCTAGCCACTCGGCTGTTGTAGCTTTCAGGATTGTTCTGAAAACTAAGAAGAGTGTGACCATGTATACGACAGGCCTGTACCCTTTAAAGAACGGGATAAGCCAAAATTATAAACAAGACTGGCCTTCCAGAAGAATGGTGAAATTCTTTAAGCCTGAATGGAACTGTGCTTGTATGCCAAACCACAAAATCATCCAACAGTCCCAAACTGTTCTTTTCTGGGTTTTTCCCCACCTTTAAGCACTCAAGACAGATTACAACGCATACCAAAAAAGTAGCAGCAAGCTCACTGTAGCATGTTAAATTGTTTAGAGAAAGCAAACGTCAGAAGCTTGCTCTCCGCGGTTAGTGAAAACGTTTTAGCAGTTTCTCTGGGAATATTCCCATTTATTCTGGATCAAGCGGGATTACTCAGAGACGTCTGTGAGCCAGATACGAGACCGGAAGTGTCGAACATTTACATATTTATTCAGAATGATTCCAGGAGCAGCCCCACCACAATATTTCAATCCTTAGTGATGCAGGCCTACAAAATAACCCCCCCCTTTACTTTTACAGCAACTTAATACCAAGGGGGTGGGGGAGAAAAGTAAGGCGAGCCATTGAGGGGGGCGGTAGGGTATGGGGTCCGTTGGAAGCCTCTCCACAAAATGCTCCTACAAGCTAATAAAGGACACGGGCCTATTACTACAGGCTGACCTCCACTTTCATGCAAAAGTTTACAATCCCTGCACAAACCCTTTTAAGCACTCCCTCCCCACCATTAAAAAAAAAAACCAAAAAAATTATTTACATTGGGGGGGGGAGAGAGTAGAAGAACTGAGCATGCTGGTTCACTCTCCCCCCGGCCCCTCCATGCCCCGAGTTGGAAACCCGGCACAAAATGAACAGCCTCTCCGAGCCTTTTTTGTCAGGAAAGAGTTCAATGTTGGAGGCAAAGACTTCGCCCTCGCCGGGGAAAAAAGGGGTAGTGTTTTAAGTATTTCTATCTCCTCAAAGTGTTAACTATATAAGCATCCTACGGTTTCAGCCGTCCTAAAGCAGAAGGCTCGGCTTTAGTGCTTTTCATTCAGCCGCTAAGAGAGAGACCTACCATGGGCCATTCAGAAAATTCAACAGCATTCCTTTTGAGGGGTGACCAGCACTCCGAGCGAGTTTGCCACCAAGCTTTCCCCGGAGAAGTTCTAACGGCAAACCCACAATGACATGATCAACACCTTCCCCATCACCTCACTTCACACAATTTTTTTTGTTTTGCACCACAATTCCATTTCGAGACACCGAAAATAATCTTCAAGAACAGGATGTGGGGGGCAGAGACAACAGGAGGAGACCTGCAAGATCTCCGTTCCTCGGGGGAAAGGATCACACACACACAAAAACAAAACACGGAGATGCTGGTTTCAAGTGAGCTTTGGTGCTTCTTGAAGAACTGAGAACTCCTCCTTCCGAAGATGAGAAAATGGGTGTCGTGGATCAACTGCAGCAGCCTTTGGAACCTCAAAGCAGCACATTTAAGTTCCTTGCAGTTTTTTAAAAAAAAAGGAAAAGGAAAAAAAAGTTTCCTTGAAGAGGTGGTGATTCCGCACTTTCGAGACCACTCTTGTGCTCCGACCGTGTTCTGACTCAGAGCAACAGTGCCTTCAGAATGTAAGCATATGAACATGGCGCTCCATTCTTTCCGTATTTAGGTGCAGCTCCCCAGCTTGATCCCTCCTTCCTATGTACACATCTTTGCAGTATGTGGGAGAACCTACAGGAAGAACACATACATTCCAGTTTCACATACATACAAGCATCCCCTTTGAAGAAGAAGAGATTGGAGTTATACTCCACCTTTCTCTCCTGAAAGAAGACTTCAGGTGGCTTACAAGCTCCTTTCCCTTCCTCTCCCCACAACAGACACCTGCTGAGGCAGGTGGGGCTGTAGGAGTGCAGAAACACATCCGGTTCACCAGATAAGCCTCTGCCACTCAGGTGGAAGAGTAGGGAATCAAACCCAGTTCTCCAGATTAGAATCCATCTGCCCTTAACCACTACATCACACTGGCTTTCATCCTGCTACCTAAAAATCCCAGGAATATGGCATTTTGCCTCTTCTCTTTAATGCATAAACCCAAAACAAGGTGGTCAGGGCTAAGAAAGGCCACTCTAGGCTGACACATGACAGAAATCCACCTGCTCTTAACCACTACACTACACTTTGCTGGTTAGGCTCTGCCCTATGTCTAGCACCAGAGTAACTTTCTGCTATTCATGACGGCAGAAAAAGCCACTATCCAGAACCAGCAGAGGAGTCTAGAAATGAATATCTTCTGTCTAGGCCACCAAGAGCTCCTTGAAGACAGAAAGGAATACAAAGACATGACAGAACTCATCTACAAATATGCATTTCACTAATTTGGAAAGAAAACAGAAGCAGATTACAGCTGCCTTGGTTGGATGAACATTTATAAAAAAACCCCCAAGGGGTACAACTTGGGCAGTCTCTATACCATGAACATTGATAGACTTACTAGGGGGGCCTGGGACTCAGGAGTATTCCAGTTTCAGCACTTGCCTGAAAGGTTCACACCCTTCCCGTCCCCACTCTGGACGTCGCTTGAGTTCGCCTCACAGCACCGGATCCCCTTCCGCCACGAAACCCCCCTCGGAAACTACGGCCCCGAAGAAACCGGCCAGACACGCCAAATGTCTCCGTGTTCAGCTTCCGTTCTTCAGCCCATGTTGTTCGCCTGGAGCTACACAAAACAAGACGAATTACACTGCTGTGAATTGGTGGTCCCCCGCAAGTTGCACATTTTTGTCCCGGAGGAGAGGAACCTGCTACATGGCCACAGCACTGCCGTGATCAACTTCTTTTTTGTGTTCTATACAACATGCCTGTCCATGTTTCAAACTTTGCGTAATCCCCATGATGCAATCCTGTATTCTCGTAAGGCCATGCCAAAGATGGTTTAGAGAACCATCCGCATGCCTGCCCGCAGAACTAGGTGGAAGTAGTTCTGACTGTTTTTAAATCCTAATGCTTAAAAACAAGACCATGGCGGAAGATTCAAGGTCACCTGGATTTCAGTTCAGATGAGATGTTGTCGAAGAACGACTTTGATTTGTCGTAATAGCAGTTTGGCCCAAGGAGGTCTTCATCTGCGTTGCCATCGCAATTCTCAGCAGCCACAGTAGGGTCGCCCTTCTCCTCGCCTGCCTCAACTTTGTCATCTGAAAAAAACGGAGGAGGCAATTACTCTTCCCACTGGAGACGCCTTTTGCCTGCTCCAAAAAGACTGAATTGGCATCCACTTTGTCAGATGTAAACCAGAGCTACAGACCTTTGAAGTTAAGTTTCTTCTTGAATTCCTTATCCAGCTCCTCCCGATTGAACTGCGCATTTGCGCTTTCAAAGTCAAAGTCACCTTCAAACTTGATTGTATTCTCTTTCACAGCAGCTGGCCGGTTTTGCCCTCTGGAACGGTTCCTGGTTCGTCTATTGCCTGAAGAGGAAGAAGAGTTATACACCCGGGGGGGGGGGGGGGGTTTAAAAATAAAAAAAAGGTTTGTGGTCCAAAGAAAGTCAAGACTGCACTCAAAGCATTCCTCGTATCTAAGTAAGGTAATCACTACCCTTCTATTGCAGAAGTGGTCCTAGCAAACTCCCAGCTCCCTAGCAAACTCCCTTTCGACACTAAAGCCTTTGCAATCCAAATCTTATATATGAAACTCATGTACTAAAATATGTCCAGAAGAATATTCTAGGGTTTGTTAAGCTGGGTGGGAGTGAGGACTCTCAAGTACTCCCCTCCCATCTGTGGGGCTTGACGTCTTCTGTTCGTCAGCAGCTGTCCTGAAAAGCCTTAAGTTGCCCTCACAAAGTTTTTGAAACAGTTAGCTGGAAAGGTCATTCCCACAAAATCCACTGAAGCAAGGCAAATCCACCTTCAACTCAAAGACATGCTGTAGAGACTTCACTGCTTTATGGATCGCTATGTATTGTTTTCAATTATTCAATTATTTCTCAATGCAGAATGACTTAAATACTAGAACCAGGGGGCATTCATTGAAAATGCTGGGGGGAAGAATTAGGACTAATAAAAGGAAACACTTCGTCACGCAACGTGTGATTGGTGTTTGGAATATGCTGCCCCAGGAGGTGGTGATGACCACTAACCTGGATAGCTTTAAAAGGGGCTTGGACAGATTGATGGAGGAGAAGTCGATCTCTGGCTACCAATCTTGATCCTCTTTGATCTGAGATTGCAAATGCCTTAACAGACCAGGTGCTCGGAAGCAACAGCCGCAGAAGGCCATTGCTTTCACATCCTGCATGTGAGCTCCCAAAGGCACCTGGTGGGCCACTGCGAGTAGCAGAGAGCTGGACTAGATGGACTCTGGTCTGATCCAGCTGGCTTGTTCTTATGTTCTTATGACTTGCCATGCCTCTTCGAGCCTTTGGGATAACCAGCCCAGACCACCCATAATTCCTGCTCTTCTGTACAATCCCATGTACCACAGAAGCTACACACAGGAAGGTTAGGAATCCATAAATTCTCCAAATTTAACTGTCAGTTTAACGTACCTGATCGCCTCCTCTGGGGCCGTCTATTTTCATCATTCACCTGTCCTTGCGTTTGCACAGGTGCGGGCTCAACTGTATCTAGGGCAAAATAGGAAAGACTGTTCACTCAACCAGGTAATTACGAGGCTGGAAAGGTAACAGCAGAGGTAAAGTCAAACAGACTGCAGAACACAAATGACTAAAAAGGGAACACATTTCTGAGGGGGGGGGGGGTTCTGTACCAGTTGTCTTGCTGCTCTGCGGAATTGGCCGTGTGTTGCGCTGGATAGCAGGGGCAACTTTGACCGGAAGAGTCTTTTTGGGATTCAGGCTGTCGATGGGACCCGTCTGAACTGCCTGTTCCACCATGGGACTTTTACGCACTGAATGAACTGATGCAAAAGCAGCGCCTGCAGGGAAAACCAAGAAGTGCCAAAAGATACTGCCATCCTGATTTAAGGGACTACTCTCCAGCCTTTAAGGCCAATCAGGTTCACAAGCCTTTGCACTTCCCCCCGCCCCCTTATCCCATCCTGACTTCAGACTACAAAGATTTTCCAGAAAAAGAACTTGGAAGTATATTGTAGGAGTTTTCAGACACTTATGGAATCAACAAGTTTGGTTTTACTGCGGTTCACGGAACAGCAGGCTCTGTTAAATATAAAAATCTATCGACATCATCTTAATTGATATTGCAGTCACATAAAATGCTTCAAGGAGCCCTCCAATAGATTTGTCAAGAGAAGTCAGAAAAATAGACTGCACAGTTAGCAAATGCAGGATCTGTTTTTTGTTAAAGCACAATAGACTAAGCTACCATTTTCCGCATTCATGTTGGCACTGCAGCTAAGGATGCGAAAGCCTGAAAAACCGACCTCCTCTCCCCCCACCCCAAGGAGTTCTCCCTTTTTCTCTATAGAAAATTGGAACTCTTGAGCAGTACTGAAGAACTCCAAATAAATTTTCTGTTTTTATGGCAATGTTTTACTCAACCTGTAACACAAAGGCTTAAAGACACTCTACAGTTAATGGTAACTCCTGAGCATGATGTACACATCTATGATATTTATAAGAAACTTTGGCTAAATGTGACGAAATGTCAACAGTTAATATAATACACTATTGAAGCATTTGGTGTTTTCTCCATTAAATATCCAAGTACGCTGCTAGTATAGCAAAGATACGAGACCACTGCAAATACTCCCCCTTTTGCTTAATGGACTTACACCACATTTTCAGTGGCATCAGTTCAAAGCCCCAGGCACTGCTGTTGTTGAGGCAACAGCTGGGTGGAAGTCAACTAGCCTCAGCTCCTCCCCTGGCCATAGTTCTGGCCTTCCCCTGCTATGCCAGCTGTGGTGGGGATGCAAGGATGTTGTAGCAGAACTCTGTGCGCTGCATTTGACTAATGTGGAGGGCAGAAGCAGCTTGCCTTTGCATCTGCCCCTCCACCAGGGCAAGTGCCCCAGGAAGGGCAAATCCATCACCCCCTCCATTTGGGATGGGACTATATACATATATACCGTTAAGGTTCTATAAATATGCCAAATCGGTACAATTCCATACGCTAACAAATGATAAATTTCATGCTGTTAAAAAAAACTAGGCTTGATAATTTCCCCTTAGCATTTGTTTTTGCTGGAAAAACAAAACAGTTTCCCAGAAACGTTGCATCTGTAACTTCAGTTTGGAGTCTTTCCTAATGTCCTTCAAGGTAATATTCCCAACAGCTGTAGTTTTGTGAAAAGACTAGGATCCAAGGATCTTTTTAATATGCATGATTTGGGGCAAATCATGAGCATTAAGCGGCTTTGAGTATCAGTGTGCCTTTCCTCAGAAGGATTTATCCGCTGCTTTTCCACATGTGCAAAGTCTAGAGCAAGTTCTGATGGGATTCGGCCCCAAACCATACCTCACATCAAACCAGGCAAGTAATGATCCACCACACACGGCAAGGCAAGCGCAGCCATGCTCAGAAGAGCCTACTTGGCGTTTTACTGTTTAAGAGCTTCCCATCTATTTTGTGCCTCAAAGTTGCTCTCGACACACGCAATTACACCAATATGGATGAAGCACACAAACAAAGCAACTGAAGAGCAGAAAAACAGCACAACCAACAATGGAACGGTCGTTCAGTTTAGGTACAGAATTTGATCTTTCCTGGCTCAAAGTACAGACACAGTTGACCAGTTTGTGTCTATTTCAGAGATTTAAAACAGGCCTACTTTCCTATGTCCAACGTTAGACAACACTGTCCCAAAACCAAGTGAAAGGCACATTGCCTTGAGCTCCAATTGCTACAGTACATTTGTTTCCACTATGCAGCCACATCTCCAGTGGCCAGGTTTCCATGAAGGGCACAACATATCTTTTCCAGGGACCCAGTATTCATATTCCAGCCACTCAACAGTAGCCTACACTATTTTCTACTGCATTGTAAAGGACCTGGCATTTTAACACCTTGAAAAGCCTTGCATTTTGGAAGCAGAACATCACAAATATGCAAGCACACCATTTTGGTTAACTTTTTAGATGCAGCTATCTCTTTCTTTGTCCAACTCACAGACCCGTTGAACATATCTGTGGAATAAATTCTTCCTTGGATCCATGAACTTCAAGATACAGAGGCACAAAGTCCAGCTGGTGCTTTTGATTACATCATCTTTTTGTAGTTGCTTCACAGAGTAAACAGGTTGAGCAGATCATATACTACCATGCGGCACTTCAGTGAATTTGCCTGGTCTTTGAAGTGTTCACTTGAGCTTGAAAAAAGTTCTCCTGATTTGCTATGTTATGGGCTTGCACAAGTTAACTGCCTGGTAAAGCAACAAAGCAATTGAGCTGTCTCAGTTGCATCCCAACAGCCATTCCACCCCCCACCCACATCACTGCAAGTACATTTCCATCAGTGGCAGGGGAGAAAAATGTCATCAATTCTTTCCTTCCAGTGCAGACTCCAACACATTCTCTGGAGTTTTCTCTTTCTCCAATTGTTTTCTCCAATTGGCCATGCTGGCAGGGGCAGATGGGAACTGTAGTCCATGAACATCTGGAAAGCTGCAGGTTGCAGACCCCTGCCCTAGAGAGTCTGGAAAAATTTGGAAACAGTTTCCCGTAAAAAAAAAACCTGTTTAATTCACCATTGCTTTAAACCAGTGGTGGCAAACCTATGGCACTCCAGATGTTCATAGACTACAATTGCCATCAGCCCCTGCCAGCATAGCCAATTGGCCATGATGGCAGAGACTGATGGGAATTGTAGTCCATGAACATCTGGAGTGCCATAGGTTCGCCACCACTGCTTTAAACTTTTCGGCAATGTTCTACTTGTGGTCTCAAATTAATCTTAAGATTGCTCAAAACCTTGGGGGGAGGGGCAACAACTCATGTCATTTATGACTACTAAGTGAACTCTTCAACAGACCTCCTGATCTGAAAAGGTCAAAGGAACTGCAAGCTTTTATGCTCAAAATAAGCAGACCTGAATGTTTCTACAAGCCTACCTAGAGATCTGTGGCAATGAAAATACAGAACTTTGGAAGGCTTAAGCGAAAACAGCCAAGCAGCCGCCCAAAGCATGAGCCTGCAGTGCCTTGGAAGGTGACTTCATTTGGTACGGCATAAAACGACTTCCTGCTCTTCCTGCCTTCTCTTACGTGACTTGTTTCCAATTTATAGCTCTGGCTTTTGGCAGAAGCTGAAGTATAGCTTTGAGCTTCTGAACAGAGCTTTGAAACCGGGCAACAACTGTGAAGAGGGAACGCTCAACTACAGGTCTGATTCAGACCTGTTCCGGGTGTCTTATCTAAGGGATGGATCTGCCATAACATAAGAACAATATTGGCTGGCTCAGTTCTCGGAACGAGTAACCTGCAAACAAAACACAGACATTCTTTTATGTATGCCCTATCAGCTGGCATGATCTCCTAAACAGGGTGGCAACTTGACCATAGCACGTTTCATGGTTTCTGGTCCTCATAGATATGCAGGCGAAGTCTTCTAGAAGCTCTGAGGCTAAGACTCCGCTACTCTCTGCGGCTTCCAGCTCCCCTTCATTTCTCCTACACTGCAGTTTTATTATCTTTAATTAGTCCTGCATGGTTATAATCGCTGTCCGGAACTCAGTCCCTTCTTCATCCACTGATCCGGTACCTGCGGCGGAAGGTTTCAGAAACAGAACCCTGAATCCTTGCCAACGTTACTCTGTTCAGGAGCAAGAGAGGGGTTAAGACAACATGTTTGGCAAACACCATGCAGTTCTTCAAAATACTTGGAGTCCTCAAGCTGCTGTTACCCTTAGAAGACAGCAGGTGTGGCTCTGATGACAAGTCAGGCTCTGAAACCGGCTGGGGAGACGAAGAAGTGCTAGGGCTGGAAGCAGCGGCTGATGCTGGAGGGCTTACCAATTTCTCTAGAAAGATAGAAGGGAGAAGACAAAGCAAAGAGGGACACCAGTGAGACACCCGGCTGAACAGACATCCAGACAGACTGGGGAAAGAGATGAGACGTTTAGGAGCTGGTGCGCTAGACAGCTTTGAGACTCTGCAGAATTTGACCGGAAACGAGGAAAGTCTTCATTGGGGCTTTCCCCACTGACAGAGTTGAACTGGTTTCTACCTAGGTTCACCTCAGTGAATCCCCACTGCCACCAAGCTCAACATTGTTTTGTCTCAGTTCCCCCCCCCCCCCTCAGAACTGTGAAATCCTTGGTTGATACTGCTTTGAAGCTTCGAAGTGGGGAAGCATCGAAATGACACCTCATCTGTTCAACCAATCATGAGCCGCTTTTGTGGCATGCGCAGAACGGGGGAGTCGTGGCGCGCAGAAAGCGCATGTAACTGTAAACTGTAAAAAAAAAAAAGAAGGCTCCTGTTTCCCACCGTAACACAAGCTCCAATCACGATCGACGAGCGAAACAGGCACCAAGATGATCCTGCCCACTTAGCTCGGTTCCAGGGGGCCAACTCAGTTGCTGTGGGGACAGCCTGGAATCACCCTCTACTGAAGGGAACCGAGTCGACCTTAGCTCCCTTCTGTAGTGGGGAAAGCCCCATTGAGTGACTAGAAGAAGAATGTTCTGCGCTAGGCTCAGTGGCGGTGGGGAGTGCTGCTAAGTCACGGCTGACTTGTGAGGGTTTTCAAGGCAAGAGGCAAACAGCGATGGTTTGGCATAGCCTGCCTCTGTGCAGCAACCCTGGGCTTCCTTGGGGGTCTCCCATCCAAATGCTAACCAGGGCAAACCGTTCAAAGCTTCCAAAAATATAGCTCGTCCGGGCCATCCGGGTCACAGCACTGGCTCAACAGTCAACATTAACAGACACTTTAGAAAACAAATCTGAACAAAAAAATTAAGAGGGAGTACAAGGCCCTTTGTGCACTTATAGTTTTCGGGACGGCTGTGTGCTTTGTAGTGGGGTCTCCTTGCCTTCCCTTGTTTACACAAAAGGAGGTGCCCCGCTGCCTCCAAGTCTAGCTGCCCTTCTCCCTGCCCCCTAAGGAAAACGCTTCCAGATTTGGGAGGTGGTTTGCTACCTGTTTATGGTTTTTGTTAAAGGCCATTTCTGTGACCTATTGCTCTTATCGATCCCCTGGAAATGCTGGCAGAGTGCTCTTGCGTGGTGGGGGAAGGCAGGAAGGGGTGGAAAAGCCAAAGGAAGCAAAATGCATACTGCCCTGCTCCACTTTCCCTGCACAGGCCCGGGGAGGGGGGGGGGGTGTCACACTTTGCCTGCTCTTGGAAATGATGGGGCTTCTCTGATTGGCAGCGTGGTGAGTTCTGAAGAGGGGGAAACATGTGGACAATTGACCATCTGACCCAAAGGTAATAAACACTTGACCCAAAGAGACCAAAAGTGCACAAAAGGCCAAAGATACCCATAGGCAGTAGGATCTGTCTCACTTTCTGATTTACGTCAATCAGCAACTTAGAAATGAATAATGTTCAACAGCCGGATGAACACTTCTAACGTATACCACATGGGGACATGTAATACAATTCTTCTAATTCACACTAAGGTTCGGAAGCCATCACCCTATTCCTGTTTCGCAGCTCAAGAGTCAAGGCTGAAAAGTTGCAGTTATTCAAGACCACACACAGAGTTTACGATGGAACTGGAATTAGCACCTCTGTTCCATCCGCAGCCTTCCACACACCCTGAGCAGCCTCTCTAAAGACTGATTACTTTTTACAAGCTTTGGTTCATAAAACCCATTTATACCCTTTCGACGGCTAAAGGAGATTTGCCATGTCATTTAACAAGCAAAACAAAACCTTAATCCTGACAAGGCGCGGGCTGCTATGAAACCCGGCATTCGCCACCAAGAAGCCTTGCATATTTTGCACCGAGCACTCTCCAAAATGGCCAGACGACGAACACAGGATCACATTACAGAAGGCTGACCGAGGAGAGAGAGTAGAGAACTCCCGTGCATCGAGTCAGGGAGAACACTTGGCCAGAGCCTTTCAATGACTACGGAGAGACGTTTTTGTACAGAGGAGCATTCAGTTTGAGCCACGCCCTGCCATTGGAAAAGCCACACCCCAGACACACGCTGTCCATTTCAGCAAGAGCCAGCCCCATGTTACTCACCTAGACCGAGGGACGCAGCGTACTGCTGACTAATCAAAGAGCTGGCAGCAAGCTGGCTGTAGGGAGGCATGCCTCTGAAGGGACTGTAAGGCACATGCGGCTGGAAGGAAGACGCCGAGGCAGAGCTCAAGGAAGACTGCAAAGCAAGACAGCGCTGTTAACTCAAGGCTCGGAGAGTTGCTCTTCTGCCCTCCCCATTCCACGAACCCAGATCGGCCATTTTGACATGTGGCACGTTTACACAAATGACAGTTGATTTAGTGAAAGTATTTATACCCAGCAACTGTTAACATGTGTTCCCAATGCAAGTTCCACCATTCAAGTAACACACAAAAACCAATAGGGGATGGATCAACAAGGAAGTCTTTTTAGTAAAAGGTGGGCAAGAAAAAGGCGACCCAGTAGCCATATGTTGGCTATCCTGACCCTTAAATGGCCTTTCCATCATCAACTAAAGACCAGGATTTTCTATCATGGCTTCTATCAGTGGAATGGTCTCCTTACCAAAAGTGTGTCCACCCCGCTCACTGGAGGTCTCCAGGTGGAGTTACAAAGCCTGCTTTTTTTGCCAGGGTTTTTGGTTTTAACCAGAATATTACTTTTTAAGCTGCAACTCTAAGCAACTGTACACAATTGAAAAAAGTATATCATCAATGTTTTGATTCAGACAGGTGGTAAAAAAAGGACAGACAGAAGTACCGACACAGGAGAACTTGGGAAAGACAAGAGTTTATTCTAAGCCGGGGGTCTGCAACATGCAGCTCTCCAGATGTTCATGAACTACAAATCCCATCAGCCCCTGCCAGCATGGCAAATTGGAATGTCAAACTGTCTACTGTCAAACAGCCCTTACTGTCAGGAGGTTTTTCCTGATGTTTTGGTGGAATCTCTTTTCCTTCACCTGGAACCCATTACTCCTGGTCCTAGTCCCTGGAGGAGCAGAAAACAAGCTTGCTCCCTCACCAACATGACATCCCTTCAAATACCTAAACATGGCTATCATGTCACCTCTTAACCTTCTCTTCACCAAACCAAACATACCCAGCTCCCTAAGACTTTCCTTGTAGGGTAGTCAGCAGTCTTTTTGAATTGTGCCCTTGAAAGAAATCCGCCAGCAGTGCAAAAACTTCAAAATGGGCCAGATGCTCCCTACATTTCATAGCAGCAAGAGACTGCGCTGCCGTGTTCTGCACTAACTGCAGCTTATGGACAGTTTTCAGAGGCAGCCCATACAAAAGTGTATTGCGGCAATATAACCTGGATGTGCTCAGGGCAGTGGTGACTGTGGTTTAGCTGCACCTTCCACACCATGTGAAGTTAGCTATGCATCACACAAAAATCTCTTCTCTATAGACACTAATCCACAGCAAGCAAGCCTGTTAAGAGGGAGTGCAATAATCCCGCAATCAACTGTACTACTAAAAAAACCAGTCCTTTATTTTTATTTGGACTGAGCTTACTGGTCCTTATCCAGTCTACTGTTAAATCAAAACGCTTGTTCAAGATGTCCAACATTTGCGAAGACAGAACTCTGCATCAGCAAACCAACGTTGTTCCAGTCCTCTAGATGACCTTTCTCCGTGGTTTATCACATAGATCAGTAATGGCGAACCTTTTCGAGACTGAGTGCCCAAATTGCAACCCAAAACCCACTTATTTATCGCAAAGTGCCAACACGGCTATTTAACCTGAATACTGAGGTTTTAGTTTAGGAAAAAACGGTTGGTTCTGAGGCGTGCGTTACTCGGGAGTAAGCTTGGTAGTAGTTGGTGGCTTTGCTTTGAAGCAACCATGCAACTCTTCCAACGGGTGAATCATGACCCTAGGAGGGTTTACTCAGAAGTAAGCCCCATTGCCACCAACCGAGCTTACTCCTAGGTAAAGGATCACGCTTTGGTTCTTCGCATGAAAATAAGTGGTTTAACAGGGCTTACCAGGGTTACCTACACTGCTTCCCCAAAACTAGGTCTTAGGTTTAATGCTAATAATCGAGCCCAGTGGCCCAGACCAGCCTAGATGTGTGTGTGTGTGTGGGGGGGGGGACTCTGTGCATGCCCACAGAGAGGGCTCTGAGTGCCACCTCTGGCACCCGTGCCATAGGTTCACCACCACTGACATGGATTACAGAAGTCAGAGAAGATAGAGCTCTGCTGGACACCCAATGAACCACACAACTACAGAACTACTCGCAACATCACCTTTCAACACTGGCCAATCATACAGGACTGATGCTATTTCAGTACAGTGACCACACCATCTTGGCCAGCTGGTCCAAAAGAATACAGTGACAGATAGTAGTAGAAAAAGAAGAAAAGGAGAGTTTGGATTTATACCTCACCTTTCCCTCCTGTAAAGAGACTCAAGATGTGTTTGGGACTCTTTAGTTTGGGACTCTTTAGTTTGGAGAGGTCTGAGGGGGGATATGATTGAAGTCTATAAAATTATGCATGGGGTAGAAAATGTTGACAGAGAGAAATTTTTCTCTCTTTCTCACAATACTAGAACCAGGGGGCATTCATTGAAAATGCTGGGGGGAAGAATTAGGACTAATAAAAGGAAACACTTCTTCACGCAACGTGTGATTGGTGTTTGGAATATGCTGCCACAGGAGGTGGTGATGGCCACTAACCTGGATAGCTTTAAAAGGGGCTTGGACAGATTTATGGAGGCGAAGTTGATTTATGGCTACCAATCTTGATCCTCCTTGATCTCAGATTGCAAATGCCTTAGCAGACCAGGTGCTCAGGAGCAGCAGCAGCAGGCCATTGCTTTCACATCCTGCATGTGAGCTCCCAAAGGCACCTGGTGGGCCACTGCAAGTAGCAGAATGCTGGACTAGATGGACTCTGGTCTGATCCAGCAGGCTAGTTCTTATATTCTTAAGATGGCTTACAAACCCCTTTCCCTTTCTCCCCCACGACAGACACCTTGTGAGGCAGGTGGGGCTGAGAGAATTCCAAAGAACTGTGACTAGCCCAAGGTCACCCAGAGGAAATGTAGGAGTGCAGAAACACCTCTGGTTTACCAGATGTGTCTAAAGTCACAAAGACATTATGGAGAACCAACAGGCTCTGGCAGTGCCAGCAAAGGCTGCAAAGCCAGGCTGGAAGCCAGACTCGAATATAAGCTGCGAGCCCCATAATTTCAATACAGAGTAGGCAACTACATATGCCAGAAATTACACAAGCAAACAAAAAAAAAAACAAGGTTCAAGTCTGTTTCCATTAACAAGTAATGGTCAAAAATCAGATTTGTGCGTATCAAATATACAGGCATATTTTATGGGTTATGCGCATTCCAGCAGCAAGAAAATGCTCTTGCTAAAGAGCAGAACATAACTGAGACTCCACAGGGACTTCCAGTGTCAATGCCAGTCTTGTTCCATACGTATTGGAAATGTCTGAGGCCAACTGAAGGCTGGGCAGGGACACGCAGAGATCTAAAGAGCGGCTTTAAGCACATCAATATGCCTTGAACATGCCCAGTGGAGTTCTGACGCTGACCTATGTGGGATCACAAGGTGCTTGTGAAAACCCTTCGTTTCAACAGCAGCTGGCAATGTGACGAGTAAGGGGGATTACTGTCTAAGAAGCACAGTCAGCAAGATCCCCCCTTAGGTGTATAGAACCAGTTGTGCTTTCTGCCAGATCCCAGCTATAATTTGGCTCATGAGCTGACTAGCTCTCCAAAAAGGTAAGGAAGTCTCAGAGATGCTGTCACCTGGCTCCCTACAAAAGCCTGCAACTTAAGACTAAAGGGGTATAGGCAGACATTGCTATTGGCCGTCAGCAGAAGCTAAGAGGGCATTTACCTAACTGCCTCAATTAATTTCTTCGTGCCGTTTAAAGACAAAAGTGGCCAATGCCACCTCATGCTAGAAAGCAGCATGTGGATTTATATAGACCCAGTTTCAACTAGAGAGCTATAAAACCAACTACTGTTTTTAATTAATAATGGAGTTACCCTGGGCTAAAACTAAATTGCCGTAACGATCTATCCAAGACAAGCTGTGGACTTTTATCCCCAGGAATATTTAGGGCCCACTGTCATCTTGCCAGAAGCTCTGGGAGAGTTCACTTTGCGAGACCCAATGGCTGCGGTGGAAAGCCACTTACTTGGACAATAGCAGGATCCTGAGGCAAATTATGCTGTGCTTTTGGAGGCTCGCATACGGTGATATCCTTGATGTCACTGCCACGGAAGATGATGTATTCGTAGACTTCCTCCCTCGGAGGGGCAGGACGATCCGTGGGACGATCTTCGGTTCCAAAGGAGCGAACTTGGCATGTGAAGAAAAAACCACTTATTAGTACTTGACCGAACAAGCATCGTGCTGCCGTCATGCAAGAGGCCTGCTTAGAAAACCGCCAGGCTCCTTCCTGCTTGAAAGACACCAGTCCCAATTCACAAAATGAGCTAGCCTGCCTTTTAAAAGAAGCTGGGATTCCTAGCCAGACAGACAGCTGCATCCTGCAGCTCCCCATATATTGTTGGTCTACAATTCCCATCAGCCCCTGCCAGCATGGTCAATTGGTTGCAGACCCCTGGGCTATGATATCAACGCTCCTGATAAGTGAAATGTAGGTAGTCATTTGAGTGGCTTGCGCCAGCAGCTGCTGCAGTTTCTTTTCTGCCCCTATTATACTATGCATATTTGGGACATGTGGACAAGGCACCTATTCAACACAGCACCAGCATTAGTCATAATTCTGGATTTCTGTTACAGAAAATAAGAACAACAGCCATCCCTAAAAGGTCAACCCAGGGGCACCACCGCTGGCAGAAAGGGATGGACCTGAGGCAAGGCTCACTTCAGAATTAGGAGTCAAGCTTTGTCCTGTAAGCAGATTCACAGTTCAGGACTGTCACTGGACCTGCGTGTTTGCAGCAGTACTGTAAGCAGGGGTTGAAGAAGAAGAGTTTGGATTTATACCCTGCCTTTCTCTCCCGCAAGGAGTCTCAAAGCGGCTTACAAACTCCTTCCCTTTCTCTCCCCACAACAGACACCCTGTGAGGTAGGTGGGGCTGTATGATTTCTGAGAGAACTGTGACTGGCTCAAGGTTACCCAGCAGGCTTCACGTGTGAGAGCAGGAAAACAAATCCGGTTCACCAGATAAGAGCCCGCCACCAGTCATCTGGAATAGTAGGGAAGCAAACCTGGGCCTCCAGATTAGAGTCTGTCGCTCTTAACTACTGCACCAGGTTGGCTCCACAAATAGTCATGAAAGCAGAAAAACCAGGGAAAGGCCAAGTCTATCAGGGCTGCCACCTGCTCTTAGCTTTTCCCCAGAAAAGGACGTGGTAGGCCCCTAAGCAAGCACCAGGTCATTCATAACGGGGGGGGGGGGGGGGATGATACATTGCAACATTCACTAAGCATCTACTAGGCAGACTATGTTAAGGGGTGGTTTGCCACTGCCTTCCCCAGTCATCCACACTTTGCTGTGTACTCATTTCACTCATTTGCCTCCAGGGGCATCATGCCAAGGGGGCTGGGGGCGTGACGCACCAGACCCCCGCCTCTGCAGGGGCGTGGCAAGAGCATTCCAAGGCATTCTGGGGGCAGTCCCCCTGGCTCTGTCCGTTTGCCTCGGAAGGATGGAAAGTTGAGTCAACCTTGAGCCGGCCACCTGGCTTAAACTGACTCTTCCACAGGGACTGAACAGAGGCTGTGAGAAGGGCTGCAGCACTGCTCCACGGGGCTCCCTGCCTTTCCCTTTACCGTGCAGCAAAGAGACTTGCCTAAACTGGTGACAAAAATTAGACGACTGCAAGTGGCCTGGAAAGCAAAAAAAAAATCTTTCCAAGTTTTGCTTTCAGGTCCCACAGGTTCGAGAATGCCTCTGGTCTTCTGGCTGATAGGAACACTGGATAGCCTCCTCCCTACTGAACATGTTGTTCTCAGACAGGAGTTGGGTAGCACTGCCTCAGCCACCTTCTTCTAGCCTCAGCTCTCAGGGGACATTGGTCTCTCCTCACTAAGAAACAGAAGGCAGCTACACCTACAAACACCCTGCTTACCACAGACTAAGGTCTGAGAAGCAGGGACATCCTCTGTCTGGTAGGCAGCTGTTGCAGAATCACTACAAGGCCGTTGGGATTGACTATGCCACACCAGCAAGGATGCTGCGGTATAGTTGCTTGTGAGTGAGAGATGGAGCCCTCCCTTTAGGTCAAAGTCTCAGTCTCTGTTCATACTGGAGGGAGGAAATTTGCTTCAATGCAGAAATGAATGTTCACCAAGGAGTAATATTTGCTGGGTCAACATTTGAGGTGGTTTTGCAAAAGGGTAGGGAAGAACCAGGACAGCACAGTGGCTGTAATACTTCCGATTTCCCCCGAAATGTCAGTATCTGAAATTGGTACTTTCTTATCAACCATCCTGCTTTAGTACTGTGCATCATTCATAACCTGCTTAGCCTATAAAACTGTGTGGCATATTTATGAAACTTAAAAAGGACAACCACTTTAGCTTTGTGCTAACCAAACTGTGACATGCACAGAATCAGAGGATGAACACAAAAAACTGCTCCCTGCTTACACCACTCAGGAAGATGGTTCGCACCATTTGGCACTGAAATAATTCTTCCAAACACTTGTTTAAAATTTATAACATCAGTAGGTGAGTAATAAAGTTATGGATGGATAAAGATAAGGTTAACACCTTAGTAGAAGGTAGATCTACACTGGAGACCCTTCCTTACAAAAATCTTCCATTAGGTTTGTGCTCGGCAACTCCATGTCTTTCATTATTTATTAGCTTTATATCTCACCTTTCTCCCCAATGGGAGATACAAAGTGGCTTGCACCATTTTCCTCTCCTCCATTTTATACTCACAACAACCCTGTGAAGTAGGTTAGGCTGAGAACATGTGATTTGGATCAAGGTTTCCCACATCCTAGTCAGACACTCTAACCACTACACCATACTGGTTCTAAGAAATACACACCTTGGCCACTTTCACACAGATGATGAAAACACCAGCAGGCTTCCTTTGCTATTACAACAGCACTGGAAGCTTTCTACTCCACCTTAGTTACAGTAGCTACAGAGGAGCAGCAGTGGCGTAGTGGTTAAGAGCAGGTGCATTCTAATCTGGAGGAACCAGGTTTGATTCCCCGCTCTGCCGCCTGAGCTGTGGAGGCTTATCTGGGGAATTCAGATTAGCCTGTGCACTCCCACACACACCAGCTGGGTGACCTTGGGCTAGTCACAGTTTTTATTTTATTTATTTATTTATTTATATTTTAGATTTATAGGCCGCCTCTTCCCCGGAGGGCTCGAGCTCCCTCAGCCCCACCTACCTCACAGGGTGTTTGTTCTGAGGGGGGAAGGGCAAGGAGATTGTAATCCCTGTGAGTCTCCTACAGGAGAGAAAGGGGGGATATAAATCCAAACTCCTCCTCTTCTTCTTCACTCCCATTTGCTTGTGAGAGGCAGACCCTACCCCACCCCCCTTGGGTCAAAGCTCCTGTCACCATCCACACTGGAGACAAAGGCGTCGTATTTCTGAAGAACTGAATATTCTGGTGGGGTCATTGTAGTTTCATTCCGTGTTTTGTTCAAAATAATGCTCATGTGATTGTTACATCCCTCTATATTTAACTGAGGGCTCAAAACCACTTGAGCAGAACGAGTTTCTGAACTCTGAGGTGTAACATAACTTTCTGTTCTTATACAGCATGAACACCTCCCCACATACATTCACTGTTTCAGAAACAAAAGTTTAAAGACTGAAGATAAATAGTGGGTCTCTTTATTTTAGGAAAGGGAACCCAGGAATCCTAGAACACTGGCAGCAATTTAATCACAACCAGAGTGGCATGAGAAAGTCTATCAACTTGCTCTGACCTGGATGGCCCAAACTAGCCTGATCTCACTAGATCTCAGAAACCTAAGCAGGTTCCATCCTGGTTAGTCTTTGGATGGGAGACCATCAAGGAATACCAGGATTGCTAGGCAGAGCCAGGCGATGACAAACCACCTCTGTTAGTCTCTTGCTTTGAAAACACTATGTGTTCACAGGAGAAGGAGGAGTTTGGATTTATATCCCCCCTTTCTCTCCTGTAGGAGACTCAAAGGGGCTTACAATCTCCTTGCCCTTCCTCCCTCACAACAAACACCCTGTGAGGTAGGTGGGGCTGAGAGAACTCCGAGAAGCTGTGACCAGCCCAAGGTCACCCAGCTGGCGTGTGTGGGAGTGCACAGGCTAATCTGAATTCCCCAGATAAGCCTCCACAGCTCCGGCGGCAGAGCTGGGAATCAAACCCGGTTCCTCCAGATTAGATACACGAGCTCTTAACCTCCTACGCCACTGCTACTCCAGTAAGTCAGCTGCAATTTGATGGCAAAAAAGAGAGCAAGTTGTAAGAGCAGACAGGAAACAACACAAGAAAACTGCCTTTATTTTGTTTCTTGTAGGGAGCTGAAATGAGGCAAGAAGAGAGCACTGAGGACCTTCTGAGGCAATATCACAGGTGTGGGCTGGGTGGGGCTGTCCACTAGAGAATACACGGAGCCATACAAATGAATGGCTGACTGCTGCTGCTATCTGCCTTCTGGGTCAGGGAGACAAGATAAGATATGAAAAACAGGCTGCAACAAACAGCTCCCTTCGCCCTCCCTGTGCGCTTCTGTTGCCTGGCTACTGGATTTTTGTTCTTTTCAAAAAGCAGCATTGGGGATCTCAACGTTTCTATGCCCTTGCACAGGAACTGTTAACACATACATATGGTCCTGCCATCTCGTCTTAAATAAGAGGCTGTGTTATTCGTGAAGTTGGTGGAAAAACTGAAGAGTGCTTCACAGCACCAGATAGCTCACCATCCCACCCTTTTCATGGCGAGGACATCTAGCAATTAAGCTGGCAAGACACTGAATTTCCAAACGTTTGCCAAGCTACTAACCACCCTTTCTGGCTCCACACTGCCAAACATCAAAAGCTGACTCATGAAAGCAGCAGGCTAACAGAAGCATTTCTGCCACTCACAAGACTGGCTTTACCCACCCTCTTTAGTCCACTGCTCTGGCAGGTTGCAGTCAATTCGCACCTAACCACGACCCCCAAAGCCAGGACATATGGGCATCCCCTGCCCCTCACACACACACAAGGAAGATCAATTTGGATTTATACCCCACCTTTCTCTCCTGTAAGGAGATTGAAGGGGGCTTACAAGCTCCTTTCCCTTCCTCTCCCCACAACAGGCACCTTATGAGGCAGGTGGGACTGAGAGAGTTCAGAGAGAAATGGGACTAGCAGCCCAAGGTCACCCAGCAGGAATGTAGGAGTGCAGAAACACAGTTGGTTTACCAGATAAGCCTCTGCCACTCAGGTAGAGGAGTGGGGAATCAAACCCGGTTCTCCACATTAGAATCCACCTGCTCTTCACCACCACACCGGCTCTCATCCTGCTACCTAAAAAACCAGCAACAGGGCATTTTGCCTCTGCTCCTTAACACATGAACCCAAAACAAGGTGGCTGGGGCTAAGAAAGGCCACACACGACAGATTCTCCAGAGACTCCTGATCCCGCATGCAGGAGACTTGCAGGGCTTCACGGCGTCCCTTCCCCATTTACAACTGTCAGAAGGCTTACGAAAGACCAAAGCCCACCCAGAACTTCCACATGACGTGCAGCCATCTAGGACACCTCATAGTGATCAAAACAAAAAAATCCTCATAAGTATACCTGGAGCATAGTAGGTGCATTTGTTGAGCCCCATAGCCCGGCTGCAGGAATACTTCCTAGGGCACTTACAGTCCTCCCCATTAGGATGAAAACAAAAATGCCAGGAGCCATCCTCCTGGCTTTCAAAGCAAGGCAAGTGAAAGGAATATGATGACCTACTTACTTCTCCCTCCTAAGTTTTTAGAGTGGCGAGGTTCCCCTTTGCTACTACTAAACCCCTTAAGCTGAAAGTGGATGCAACATAGAAGAAGTGCGCATCTTTACAGACTTAGAGGGTCAGGCTAAGGGGCAGGAGGACAGATTACTCTTTTCTCTCACCCCGACTATTTGTTAACAAGACATGGCAGGATAGAGAGTTGCTAATTAGCAGCATTACAGGAAGGAAGAACAAGAACAAAGCAGATGAGGTGGTGAGATAAATAGGATGTTGCATAGACCCTTCCTTTCCTGAACTATATCCTCTCCCTTCAGCAGGACCCTTGCTTGGATATCCCAGTCTGAAAAACCCTTCCCTACTGTTATGAGTGAAAAGATGTAGAAAACTAAAATAATTCAGAGAAGCTACAACTCTGGCACTCTGTCCCCTGGAACCAAATGTCTGTGAATTGAACAAGGGAGAACAGAGGAGCAAATCAAATAAAGCACTGAACACTTACAAATGTAAGGAGGCAACAACTTGGCTGTTGGGAGTAGCTACTCCATTGCACACACCCTTCTCCCATTAAAGGCTTTTTAAAGGAGGTGGCGGTAGTAGAGGAAAGTGGTCTAGAGACCCACTTTTGTTCCCCCACTATAGATCACAATGATGTCTGCAAAGAGTTGTAAATCCACAGGACACAGGAGAGAGGGAAAGACACTAAGAGCCATAAAGTCTAGAGAGCCTAGATTTGAGCACCAACACCATACAGATGTTCACCATATAATATTTCAAGAGCAGAAGCTGAGACAAAGAGAACTTTGACTCTCTGCAGCAGCTTGAAGCCTGCAAACCTTGCCAGCCTCTAAGGTTTGGTGCATGTGCAAAGAGCAGCCCCAGTCACAGCCGGCTTCTGGAGACCTTACAGTTTCGGGGGCAAGTGAGTAAAGCAGAGGTGGTCTGCAGTCGCCTTCCTTTGCAGAGTCTTCTGAAGTGCTGCTGGGTTCGAATCTAGTTGTTTCACTGCAGACCAAACAGACTGACTCCCCCCCAGAGGGGGCACCTCCTCGCCCCCCAGGGCCATGCAACTTCCCCCCAACCCCATAGGAATGGGAGAATAAAAGAAAAAGGGTTAATTCTTTCCTCCACAATTCCCCCACAGCCTCCTGATATAAGACACCCTTTAGAAGCGACAAGACGGGAAGGAGGAGGGTAAGAGCAGTGCGGGGGGGGGGGGTTGGGCCATAGGCTCCCTCTTCCCCAGAGCTGCCCGACTGGGCTCCCCCTCCCCCATCTGGTTAAAAGGAATGGGCATCAATGACGCTGGAGGGGGGGGGGTGTATGGGAAGCCATACAGGCCGCGCGCACACCCCCTTTCTAGGCCCAGCTGCTTTCTCTCTCTCTCCCCCCCCCTCCCGCAACGCTTCAAGGAAAGAAAGGAAGAGAGGGAGGCCTGTGGGAAGGAAAGGGCTGCCATTTCTTCCTCCCTCGTCGAGGCGGCAGAGCCAAAGGAAGGCCCCGAAGGCGTCCCCCCGCCCCCGCTCGGTTCCTTTCTTCTCATCGTTTCCCCTCGAAGGGCTACCCCGCCGCCGCCCCCTCCCCCCCGCCCCGCGCCTTACCCTTGGCGAGGGCGACCGTGGAGTTGTCGGTGTCGATGGTGTAGAGGATGCCCTCGTAGCGGATCTGCGCCTTGGAGATGAGGCTGATCTTGCTCCCGAGGTACGGCGTCCCCGAACTCATGGCGGCGGCGGGCGAGTCGAGGCTGAAGAGGCCGGGATGGGGGTGGGGGGGTGGCGCCGCTGGTGCTGCTGCTGCGAAAGGCCCGGCGGCCGCGCTCCTCCACGCGCACCTCACTCTTACCTCAGCCGCCTCCGCCGCGGACTCCGGGAAGAGCGCCCCGCCGGCCCCGCCTTTTATAGGCCAGACAGACGAGGGGGGGGAAGAATGAGGGCTGAAGGGGGCCGTGGGAGAAAGAGACGGCGAGGGGGGTGGGGTCACGCAGGCGCAGCTGGGTCCGCGACGCGCGCGAGAGAAGGGAGGGAGGGAAGGCGGCGAGGAAACAGGGAGGGGCGGGCGGGCGGGCGGGCGGCGGTCACGTGACGCCCGGCCTGTCGGCTCGGCCGCCGCCGAGCGAGACGAATCGGCCAAATGCCCTTCAGCTGGCGGCGGCGGCGGGGAGGGCGGGGCAGAGGGAGGCGGTGTCCGCCCCGCTGTACGCGGAGTTTGAGGGGAGACCTGGAGCAAAAGGAGACGAGTGGGGGAAGGGGGGGTCTTTCGTCAGCCATTGTGTACTTATCTATGTTTGTGCATATGAGTGTGTGTGCGTATACACACATAGCTATAGAATGGCTGACAAGAACCCCCCCTCCCCTTTTCCTTGTGTGTGTAGATACCTAGATATATAGATAATGGCTGACGACAGACCCTCGCACACACACACACACACAAAAACAGTGGTGGGATCCAAAAATTTTAGTAACAGGTTCCCTCACCAGCCCCCCCTCAGCAAAGGGGGCAGAGGCGTACCTAGGCAAACCTGAGCCCTGGGCAAAACCTGAGTTGGATGCCCACCAATGGGCAGCCACCACACCACATTTTTTTTGCACCAGGTCATTTCTAAATCATCATCACATTATAGAAAATGCCCTAACTCACAAATCTAAACACAGCAATGGTGAAACACACAGGTTCTTTGATAGAGACTGGTGAGATAAAAGGTACCAAAGGCTGAGAATCCATGAATTGCTGTACCTGAAAGGGATTAACCCAGTTCAGGGAGTGACATTATTAGTCGCAGTTGCTATATGGAACCTTCCAGTTCAAAGGCAGTATGCCTCTCGGGGAGGCGAGGGCGTGGAGGTGGAAAAGCGAACCTAATTAGTAACCCCCTCTCGGCACACACAAATAATTAGTAACCCACTCTCAGGAAGTGGTGAGAACCTGCTGGATCCCACCTCTGTGTATATGTGTGTGTGTGTGTGCTTACGTATAATACGTGTGTGTGTGTGTGTATACACACATATACATTTGTGTGTGAGTGTATATACACAGAGAGAGAGAGAGAGAGAGAGCAACACTACGCCCAGCTAAAATATCCGGGGATTTTATTTTTCTTCTTCCCAATGTCCAAAAGCATTGATATTTTTCTTCCTAACATCCTAAAAGATTTGATATTTTCTGTTTCAAGAAAAGACAGACTTGAGCAATTGGGTCCTCTTTCACCGAGGGACGTGTGACTGAAATGATCATTCGTATTGCACGAAAACCATTCCAGAAGCAGCACGAAGTGACCTGAAAGAATCAGTGACCTTCAGGACATTCCCCTTGAAGACAGTGGTGATAAATTTGGCGCTTTGAATGTACAACAGAGAAGCGGCATAGGATATAACAAAAGAATAATACTAAAAGGGTAGCCTACAAATCAAATATCATAAATAAATATTTGTGGGAGGTAGTCTCCCCTGTGACCTCAAATGAACATCTTTTAATTTTTAAACTGCAAATCAGTGTGTGGTTGCTTTCCTGGAGAATCGAAACAAATCTACCTCCCAACAATGCCATTAATTTCAAAGGTAGAGATTTTTAACATGTGTGTCAACTTTCCTACCGTATTAAACTTGTGTGATGCTGGTTGCCTAACTGATTCCCAGCGTAGACAGAAATACAGTGTTTTATCATGCAAATAAAACAGGATAGTTGGCTGGTACATTTCCATTATGTACAAATTAAGACCACACCAGTGAGAGAGGTACATGATGTGAGAAAGAAAATTGTGTTGGGATGCATGCACATGAAGTAAATTTATAACGTGCACTTTTCTAAACAACAACAAACGACAATTGGAGTTGTGTTCAGAGTCATCTGGATTTTGTTGTGGGTGATTTTAACATGGACGCAAAGGGCTTAGGACATCTGAAATTGTTTAACTGGTACTTTGGTTATTGGGAGTACCAAGAAGACTCTATTACCATGGGCAGATTGTCATCTCTTGGCGAGTTTGACGTACCTGTCCACCTACATCCTCAATGAAGTCATGGACAGGTTAGGTTGGTAGTTTGCCTTTACAGACCACAGAAACAAAGAGACCTCTTTGGAAAATGTACCCAACCTCTTGCCCTTGATGACTGAACAGAAGGGTTGATTTTGTCATTTTCCTGGTAGCAGCTGAGTGCCTTCTCCATCCACTGTTTCATCTCAGGTTTCTTGGGTTTATAGGGGCGCTGAGGTGGCTGAACTGGGAAGGACAGGTGGCTGAAATGGGCAGCAGGTGATATGTATCAAAGATAGCAGACTGGCATAGGTCTTTGCTGTCACAAGGTAGTGTTGACAGCAAAGAAATTGTTTGTCTCCACCATCATTTCACCTGTCAAGTGATATCTAGCAGAATTGCTTCAGATGTTGGAAAGCTGGAAAGGCGCAGACTGACATTCCTTGGAAACAGCAATGAGTTCTACTCACAGTGTGTCTCAGATCAAAACAGCTCCTATTAATTGTGACGTGGTGGTTTTAGTTTAACGCCGGAGCTAAGATTAAGGAAACTGAGGCAGGCTCAGCCCCTAAGACTCTCAAAGAAGTGGCAGTTTGGCGCTTTCCCAAGAAATAAAACTCTTGATGTTGGCCAGCTACCAATTTTCCGTTTGAAGATAGGATAGTAGAACAGCCAGTGATTTCACAACTTGGGTGGATATTACATACACACTCATAAAGAGAAAACAAATAACCCTAAACCAAACAAAAACAAAAGGAAGGAAAAATACACAAAAAATATATAGGAAAAAATAGAAATTTGAAAATAGACTCCTGATTTTGACTGAATCAAAAATGAACACACTTAAACATTTACTACTTATTCTCTAATTACAGTTGTAAAATTAATCCTTAGTTATTCTGACTTTAAAAGTTCATGCCATTCTATATTATAGCTATTTACTTCTTCTTCTACTCGTCAAAACCACAAACCATTCTTTTCTATTTTACACAATAAGTCAATAATGGGTTTATCGATTGTGTTTGCACTGTTCCTTGATATGTATGTCTTTAAAGTCTTAATGAAAAAAGAAAGAAAACCAACTTTGATGGTGTCACTTTTGTGGAAGATACAATATGCTGTGGTGCAGGAGACAGAAAATCCAAATGACACCTTCCACTCCCATGGTGATAAAAAATCTCTTTGCTACCCTTTAAATGTACCTCAAGAGTGGTCTGAGAGGAGCTGCATTTTGCCGAATGGTAGAAAGCCCTGTTTCTTAGCCTGTACCTGGCTCAGTTATGGTACTGGCACATTGCTTGTGGATAATCTCCGGCTAGAGATGGGAAAGAGAATTTGTAACCAGATGGCCCTATTATTAGATCCTTACAGGATCATTGATAGGAGAAATCATAAGGTACTATTGATGTGACTAACGGGCCGAACAGATGTTCATGAAAATGCTTTGGAAGGTTCTTTTAAAGGAACCAAGATCAAAAGGACAATAACCAATATCCCTTACTGCCCTTTCCTGTCCTTGATTATTGATGCTGACATATAAAGGGGCAGATAATTTTTATACCCACCTCTATATACTATTTTGTCATATATGATGTCTATTGTGTAGGTTTGCAGGCAGTTTTTTCTTCATGTAACATCCCAGGTTGTCCCGGGTGATGCAGGTGCTGTCTGCGTTGCCATGGAGACCCAGGACTGTGTCGTTTGGTGTCATCATTGTTGTGGGTGTTTTCCTTCCGCGTCCCAGTAGATGTTATTGTGAATGTGCTGCATTCGACTAGCTTTGTTGTGGATGCTTCTCAATTTAGGAACTTTTCAAGCTTCCCTGCAAATTTAGTCTAATGGAAAACGAGAGAGGACTCCGACAACCAACTGTGCCCTCTGATATATGCGATTTTTTATCTTCTTCCTCCCATGTTTGGTTGATCTGTTATGGAAAGAAGAGTACAATGTCCTGTGCCAATTGTCTGTATTTTGCTACCAGAAATATAAAAGGTTTGATGCTTATTACTAATGACGCCAAATAGTGAGGTTTTTGAAACAGTTTAGATTTGGTATTGGGGTGTGTATATATAATTTTCAATGATTTTGCTGATTACATTTCCAGCTGGAATGTGATCACAAGGATTAACTGATCCTCCTATTCATTTCCTTGATTTCTGAAGCATATTATATGAATGTATTATAATGATCCTGATGATCAGGCTTGTTACAGTAAACTGCGAATCAAAAATAAAAATGTATTGAAATTGTAATGTTTGTATTGTATTGTGCAGGGCAAACCATATCAATACAGAACAGTAATCCAGTATTTAGGGCTGCACCTGGCTCCCATGTGGATAGATACAGCAAGGTTGATTTTACACTTTCTAAATGCTCTGCGGCTTAGCCGGGGAGCATACCTGCTGCGGGGCTTCTCACCTTGCTTGTAGTTCCCCACTGCTGCCCGTCTCATTCCTTCACTCGAGTCAGGGCCGGTGAGGGATGGTTCCCCACAAGCCCTGGGCTTTCTCATAAGCCCCGCTTAAGCACCACGAGCTCTTCCATAGTTTCTTTCATGCATGCACGGGCAGCCTCCATTTCCTGAGTTTGGATTGGCTGAAACTCATCCCAGTGGTGGGTTCCAAAATTTTTAGTAACAGGTTCCCATGGTGGTGGGATTCAAACAGTGGCGTAGTGCCAATGGGGCTGGGCGGGGCATGACGGGGGCGTGGCCGGGCATTCCAGGGGCGGGGCATTAATAATTTCTCTGTTACTGTAAAAAACTCTTACTGTAAAAAAAAGTTCCTAATTTCCAGCTGGTAATTTCCATTTCCAGTTTACCAGATAAGCCTCTACAGCTCAAGTGGCAGAGCAGGGAATCAAACACGGTTCTCCAGATTAGAGTGCACCTGCTCTTAACCACTACACCATGCTGGCTCTCTAACTGAAGTAACTGAACTACACTAACTGAACTACACTAACTTTAACAACAGTTTGGTTTATTAAAAAATACTGTCTTTGGAGCTCTGAGTTTTTTTGTGCTTATTTATTTATTTAGGATATTTTAGGACCACCACTTCAAACTCCCACTCAAGGTAGATTACAATTAAAAACCACAGTATAAAGAACAGCGACAATATTAAAACCAAAAGCAAACAATAAAAAACCAATAACAAGCAAGTGGTTGGACATAAGTGAGGATGAGTACTTGCAGGAGCAGGTCTGAGGAAGCCAACAGATGCAGGCCCTCATGGTAGTGTTTATAAGCAGCTGGAAAGAGTGTAACTGTGTAGAAGCCTTGTAGAGCCTGCTCTGAATTATTGTCTTGACCTTGGCCCTAAGTTCCGGATTTGCATTTGTATTGCCCTGGGATTTACCACTGTAAGTTTAGGAACTTTTGGTGTTTGACTTTTGGAAGTGAACTTCGACAACCGAAACCAGACCTTGTGCGTGTGTACTGGGGAAACATGACAGAAGGTACACTGTGGGACAGGTCAGGCTAACAGACCTAACAGATTGAGGCTTACGAAGATCCTTCTCATAAACATGCAAAGCTGCCTTCCACTGAGTCAGACCATTGACCTATCCAGTTGGTCTAGTCTACTTTGACCAGCAGTCTCGGCAGAAGTCTTTCAAATCACCTACTGTCTGACCCTTTTAACCGGCAATGCTGGGGATCAAACCTTGGAACCTCTGCTTTCAAAACATAAGCTCTACCGTTGAGCTATACCCTGATCGGCGTTTTTCAAAAGACTCGCTAAATGAGATTGTAAGCCCCTTTGAGTCTCCTACAGGAGAGAAAGGGCGGATATAAATCCAAACTCCTCCTCCTCCTCCTCCTCCTCCTCCTCCTCCTCCTCCTTCTTCTTCTTCATTGCCTTGAGGTGAGCAGGTATTTTTTGCCTGCTCATCTGAGGCTGCTCTCTACTTTCTTTGATTATGTCTAGCTGGCATTCCACGGATAGGACTATACAGTTGTGGGATCCAAAAATTTTAGTAACAGGTTCCCATGGTGGTGGGATTCAAACTGTGGCGTAGCGCCAATGGGGCTGGCTGGGGCACGACAGGGGGGTGGCCAGGCATTCTGGGGGTGGGGCATTCCTGGGCGGGGCTGTGGCAAGGACGCAGCCGCTGCGCCGGTCCTTGGGTGGGAAATGAATGCACGCAGGCGCAGGCTGCCATGCACACCGGTGCACCTCCTGCTAGACTGCTTCAAGTTCTGCGCGCTGCTGCTGAGAGGAGGGGCATAACTAAGGCAAAAATCATGTGGCAAAATCACCCATTAGTAACCCCCTCTCGGCACACACAAATAATTAGTCACCTACTCTTGGGAACCTGTGAGAACCTGCTGGATCCCACCTCTGGGACTATATTCCAAAAAAACAACATTTTCAGTGTGATATCGGCCACTTCACATGCTCCAAACATTACTTAAAAGTTGCTTGAAAACAGCTGCATGCAACCAGTGCATCATGTGCCATTGTAACGCATAAATCAGGTTGGCTACTTCCCATTGAGAGTTTTGGCTCCATCCCTAGAACATCTGGGAAAGATGTGGAGCGCCTCATGTGTCAAGCAGTCAGCAGGCGGAAACAGTTTCAAGCTGCTTTCACAGATATTTGTAATGTATTGATCCTTCACGTGGCATCTGCTAGAGTACAGTAAAGAGTTCATGAAATTCACAGAAGTACAACAATAGCAGAAAGAATGAATGGAGTCAACTGGTTGTGGTGGGTTTTCCGGGCTATGTGACTGTGGTCTGGTAGATCTTGTTCCTAACGATTCGCCTGGATCTGTGGCTGGCATCTTCATGCAGGCGAAACGTTAGGAACAAGATCTACCAGACCACGGTCACACAGCCCACCACAACCAGTTGAATCCAGCCATGAAAGCCTTCGACAATACAATAAAATCAAAGTTTATCTGTGTCCAATTGCCATCTAGAGCATAGGTGTCAAACTCGTGGCCCTCCAGATGTTATGGACTACAGTTCCCATCATCCCCTACCAGCATCATGCTGACAGGGAATGATGGGAACTGTAGTCCATAACATCTGAAGGGCCGCGAGTTTGACACCTGTGATCTAGAGTGATGGATAAGCGGCTAATCTGGGGGGGGGGGGCTGCATTGGGAAAGCTGGAATGCAGAAAAAAATATGGGCGAATAAATTTTTAAAATTTTATTAAGGGTAAAAGTCTAAACATTTTACTGTACGCTGAATCTGAGCCTGTGAGGGGAGGGGCGGCATCGAAGTTAAATTAATAATAATAATCAGTAATAGGACTGAAGGGATAATTCACAGGTCTACCTGGCATGGTGAGAACGTTTGATGTGCACAGCGCACTGGCAACAGGGGCTGCATGCAAGCTGTGCTAATTGGTACTTTGTGGTGACGTAAAGTGGTTGTGCGATTGTGAATATACTGCTCAAGACATATTCATCACACAACCATAGGCTTGGGGGGGGGGAAATGGCTGGAGCGACAACATGGTGAATGCGGGTTGAAGCAGGATTCTACCAAAATAGAATCAAGGAAGTCTGAAGCAGCACTTATATTGGAACCAGTCGGCCACCTCACATCCTTTGTTGAGTTAAGTGAAGAACGTAACAACTAAGACAGTGGTGGCGAACCTATGGCATGGGCGCCAGAGGTGGCACTCAGAGCCCTCTTTGTGGGCACGCGAAGAGTGCCCCCCCCCTCCACATATAGGCTGGCCTTGGCCGCTGGGCTCGATTATTAGCATTAAACCTAACATCTAGTTTTGGGGAAGCAGTGTAGGTAACCCTGTTAAGCGCTGTTAAACCCCACTATTTTCATGCAAAGAACTAAAGCATGATCCTTTACCTGGGAGTAAGCTCGGTTACTGGCAATGGGGCTTGCTTCTGAGTAAACCCTCCTAGGGTCGTGATTCACCCGTTGGAAGAGTTACATGGTTGCTTCAAAGCAAAGCCACCGACTACCACCAAACTTACTCCCGAGTAATGCGCGCCTCGGAGTCAACTGTTTTTTCTAAACTAAAACCTCAGTATTCAGGTTAAATTGTCGTGTTGGCACTTTGTGATAAATCAGTGGGTTTGGGGTTGCAATTTGGGCACTCGGCCTCAAAAAGGTTCGCCATCACTGAACTAAGTTGAACAGAAATCAGAATGTCCCACACTCTGTTACTAGAAACTGAAGCTTTCAGTAGAGGTGGATGGAACTACATCGTTCTAGTCCCGAAATGTTTTGGTGGGTCCAGGTCTTCCCCTCTCTGAAATTGCCATTCCAGAATGATTCTATGCAGAGCCTCAGATTGTCACTTCGAACTACCACATCTGCAGAGGTATCCAGCAAATATTTCTACCCATACCCTTCCCCCGGTGATAAACAAGCTAGTTCCACCTCTCCCTAAGACTGATTGCAAGAGCCTGACAGAGGGGCTTTCCCCACTACAGAAGGGAGCTAAGGTCGACTCGGCTCCCTTCAGTGGAGGGCGATTCCAGGCTGTCCCCACAGGAATTGAGTTGGCCCCCTGGAACCGAGCTAAGTGGGCGGGACCATCTTGGTGCCTGTTTCGCTCCTCGATCGTGATTGGTGCTTGTGTTATGGCGGGAAACGGGAGCGTTCTTTTTTTTTACAGTTTACAGTTTACAGTTTACAGTTACATGCGCTTTCTGCCCGCCATGACTCTCCCGTTCTGCGCATGCTACAAAAGCAGCTTGTGATTGGTTGAACGGATGAGGTGTCATTTTGATGCTTCCCCACTTCGAAGCTTTGAAGCGGTATCAACTTTGTTCCGACAGAAAAGTGTAGTTCATAATTGCGACAAGGATGTTGCAGTTCGGGGGGGGGGGGGACTGAGACAAAACAATGTTGAGCTCGGTGGCAGTGGGGATTCACTGAGGCAAACCTAGGTAGAAACCAGTTCAACTCTGTCAGTGGGGAAAGCCCCAGAATGTTAGAGCTGAAAAACAGCAATTGGGAGTTGGCAGATAGGGCGTTGACAGATAGGGCGTTGTGAGGGGAAAGAATGAAAATGTGGAATGAAACTGTGAAGAACTGCTTAGAGCTGGCTGAAAATAGTTTGTAACGAAGGATCCCAATTGTTTGGAATAGGATCACAGTTCTTAAATTCAATGGAAGTGAAACGTAACTTTTTATCTCGCTTTCTTCAGTGTTAGGTTGGTACCAATAACAACAACAAAGAACCTTTATTGGCATAAAAATATTATATACACAAGTCCACTTAACCAAATAGAGGGAAACTAAAATGAATTTACAGGAAAAGAGGCTGATGTTCAGGATTTGCTCCTAGAGCGCTGTTTCATGTACAAATCCAAAAATTTGGCCACTGCATTGTTTGCATCACTACTGGGACTGTCCAACAGAAAGAGAATCTTTTGTAAGTCAGATGCATACTCTTTTTTGAGTAGCAAGGATGACAGGTATTTGACTCTGGGTACAGCGTCGAGTGGACAATAAAGTAAAATATGGTCTATAGAGTCTACACAGTTCCCGTTGCTTATGCATAGCCTTAGGTGGTAAGGGGTTTTAGTGAATCTCCCTATTGATACGGCTGATGGAAAGGCATTGCAACGGGCCAACATCATTGCTCTACGGAGACTGGGCATGGTTATCTGGTGCAGGTATTGAGCCCCCTTATTACCAATGCAAGTGATACCCAGAGCTAAAGGAGAGCAAGTCCTGGAAGCCTTTTCAAGTAGGATCTGATGTTCCTGGTCAAATAGCCTTCTCTTCAAAAGTTGAAAAGTCTCTTTAGACGGTAGCATGGCCAGATATTCCAAAGAATTAGGTTGGTACCATAAATGAAAATTAACTCCTTATTTTGTTCAGCTGTATGGGCTGTGTGTCTCAATATCAACACAAGGTAATAGCTTGGTCGACATCAGCCATTCTCAACCAGGGTTCCCTGGTACCCTGGGGTGCCATGAGCATGTCCCAGGGGTACTGCGGCAACACTACCGCCCCCCCTCATTTTTGTGGTGTCTCCCACCGGCTCCAGCAAGGACATGGAGCTGGCCCATGGGGCAGGGCCTGCCACAAGGTCAGCAGCCACCCCCCCCCCCTCAGTGCTACCCTTCACCCTGGGAGGGGAAGGTGGGGGTGTGGCAAGCATGAGCAATGGGAGGGGAAGGTGGAGGGTGGCGGCAGGGGTACCGTGAGATATGAAGAGTGAGGTCAAGGGTACCCTGACCTCGAAAAGGTTGGGAAACCCTGGTCTACATGTAATATAGGACAGGAATAAACGGTGACAGCATGAGAACAGAACAGTGTTTGAGCTCCCAATTCACTCTGAGTGAGTGAGGGCTGGGTTATCCCAATTGCTGATGTCTCTGCGAGTGAGGGAGAGGACCCGAGGTGTGAAATGGTCACGGCTCTCTGAGCACTTTAAGAGAGACAAGAAGAGCGGTGCGTGCGATGTCCTGAAGTCCATATACACTGAACCTGAAAGAGAGAGGTTGTGGAGGGTGGCAGGCACTCTGTGCGAATGGAAGAGTGTCACACACATCCGACCTATGTTACACATATGTATATGTTCCAATGCATCCAGAGGTGTAGCAAGGGGAAAAAGCACCCGGTGCACTGATGCATCCTCCGCCCCCACCCTGCCCTGAAACGGTGTTGTAAAATATGACTTGCAAAACAGAGTTAATGCAATAAGAAGGCAACAGACAGTTGCTTCTACTGAAATAAAGTTTACTTACTAAGAATAAGGGTAAGGGAACTTGGGAGAGAAAAACAAGAAAAGTCTTACTAATTTAGCCAGCTCACTGCTTAGATTATCACGTTGCTAACAAAGAAGAAAACTACTGAGCACGTGCAGAGTGTAACAAAGAATATACATCCAATGTCTACCTGCAGACTGGCATGTAGCACATTACCAGATCTGCCTGACCAATGGGTATCAATTACCTGGTCACTGACTTCTGACCTCACAAACTAATTAGCATGCAGCAATTAACTCCTTCATTACTGGATTGTGTGACTGGCACTTGCCAGATCCCATCAAACTGCCAGGCCAGGCCATGCCCTGCCCTGCCCTGCCCTGCCCTGCCCTGCCCTGCCCTGCCCTGCCCTGCCCTGCCCTGCCCTGCCACGCCACACCCTTGCCACACCCCCACAGGGGCATGCACCCAGTGCATCGCACTTCCCTCCCCCCCCCCCCGCCCTTGGGACTACGCCTCTGAATGGATCACACTTATTGAGGTAAGTATGTGCAGGTCTCTGGCATGTGAAAGGCCCACAGTGGGAAAATGAAATTGGATGGCATGTATGGCTCCTTCCAAATGTAGGAATCTATGAAACTGCCTGCCTTTGGGGGTCTGCTAATTTTGCCGTCAAAGTCACTTTAGAGGGAGAGGGGAAGTGTTTTGAAAGCACAGTGTGAAACGTTTTTACTGAAAAGCTCATCATCATTATTTATTTGGTTATTTATACTCTGCTTTCCTTGCTGAAATCCAAGGATTACAAAATGTAAATCAAGTAGAGTCCACAGGACGGGGCATCCAGTGAGTAATGTAATAGGGTTCGGACTGCATAAATCTGAAAACAAACAGAAAACTCCAACAGGGCTAAAACAAAGTAGACATTGTCTACTTGGATTTCCAAAAGGCTTTTGACAAAGTTCCTCACCAGAGACTGTTGAGAAAACTCAGCAATGAAGGAATAAGAGGGGAAGTCCTCCTATGGATTAAAAACTGGTTGAGGAACAGGAAACAAAGGGTGGGTATAAATGGGAAGTTCTCACAATGGAGAGATGTAGGAGCGGTGTCCCCTGCTGATCCAGATAAAATTCAGTGCTCTTTAACCTATTCATAAATGACCTGGAAGTAGGGTAGGTAGCGTGGTGGCCAAGTTTGCAGATGATACCAAATTATGTAGGATGGTGAGAACCACAAAGGATTAGCGGCGATTCTGCCGACCTTGATAAATTAGGTGAGGCTCAGAAAGTCGTAATGCAGTTCAATGTAGCAAAATGGCAGCGATGCACATAGGGCAAAAAAACTAAACTTCACATACACGCTACAGGGTCAGTGCTATCAGTCACAGACCAGAAAGGATTTACGCCTTAGCGATAGTTCCATGGGAATGTCCACTCAATGCATGGCAGAAGCTGTGAAAAGGCAAACTCTATGCTGGGGATAATTAGGAAAGGAGTTGATAATAAACTGCAAGGATTGTCATGCCCTATATAAAATACGCGGGTGCCACCGCACTTTGGAGTACTCTGGTGTTCAGTCTTCTATCGCCACATCTCAAAAAAAAGGATATTGAAGAGATAGAAAAAAAAGGCCACAGAGAAGGGCAACGAGGATGATTGAGGGCTGGAGCACCTTTCCCTTATGAGGAGGCTCAGCTGCTGGGGATTCCTTAGTTTGGAGAGGAGACGCCTGAGGGGATATGATTGAAGTCTATAAAATTATGTAGAAAATGTTGACAGAGAGGTTCTTCTTTTCACAATACTAGAACCAGAGGGCATTCATTGAAAAAAAATGCTGGGAAGAATTAGGACTACTAAAAGGGAAACACTTCTTTCACGCGAACGTGATTGGTAAGCTTGGAATATGCCGCCAGGAGGTGGTGATGGCTACTAACCTGGGATAGCTTTAAAAAAGGGCTTGGACAGATTTATGGAGGAGAAGTCGATCTATGGCGCGGCCCAGCTACCAATCTGGATTCGCCTTTGATCTGAGATTGCAATGCCTAGCAGACCAGGTGCTCGGGAGCAGCAGCAGCAGAAGGCCATTGCTTTCACCTCCTGCATGTGAGCTCCCAAAGGCACCTGGTGGGCCACTGCGAGTAGCAGAGTGCTGGACTAGATGGACTCTGGTCTGATCCAGCAGGCTAGTTCTTATGTTCTTATGTTCAAAGCACGAGCTTTTAAACATTACATTTAGTGATGCAGAAACTGCAAGTAGGCCCCATTTTTACAAATCCGTATTTTTCAAGTTTGGAAATGTTCGAAAAAGCCAGAAGAAGCCAAACACCATGCTGAACCACCCAAAAAATTATAAGCTACAGAGCTGAACCCAGGGGTCAGCTTCAGAGGTGGCAGGAGGGAACTGAGTAAAGAGATCAGCTGAGAGGCGGCCGCTTAACACAGTTCTGCTGGCTGGATTGGGAATAGCTAGAAGCCGAAAAGGGCAAAACACTTTCTGGCTTTTTAAGGCTTTGGCTATTCAGCTGTATCCCAGGTAGCCTGGAGGGGTTTCTTTTGTTGAAACACCCCTTCCTCGGAAAAAAGCAGAAATTATTTTTCCAGGGATGGGGTGGGAGTATGGTTCGACGGTGCAATATCCAGATGCACAACCCTAATAGCAGCTACCTAGTCTGCAGCATACTTACATTGTCAGGTACAGCGAAACCTCAGTTTTCGTTGACTTCAGTTATCGTCGGTTTCGGTTTCCGTCGATTTTTTCCGTGAAAATGTTGTCTCGGTTTTCATTGGTTGCCTCAGATTTCGCCGCCTTCGTCACCGTGCCCACGTGACCTCGCTGCTAACTTCCTATGGAAATTTCCCATGGAAATAATTGCATCGGTTTTCGTTGGTTTCGGATTTTGCTGATGGATTACCGCCGAAAACCGAGGTTTCGCTGCAGTAATATACTAGTGTAGCTCACAGTCCCGACATGCCTAATTTCACAGAATCAGCCTTGTGGTCAGATGGCCCATCTAGCCTCTGCTTAAAAACCTCCACAGGAGGAGAAGAACCCACCACCTCCTGAGGAAGCCTGTTCTACCGAGGAGTCATTTTAACTGTCAGGAAGTTCTTCCTAATGTTTGGCTGGAAAAAATCTTGTGACCTAATTTCAACCTGTTGATTCTGGTCCGATCTTCTGGAACAACAGGAAACAATTCTGCGCCATGCTCTATATGACAGTACTTCAAGTACCTGAAGGTGGTTATCAGATCACCGCTCGGTTGTGCCCTCTCCAAGCTAAACATACCCAGCTCTTTCAGCCTTTCCTCATAGGACTTGGACTCCAGATTCCTCATCACCTTCATTGTCCTTCTCTAGACATGCTCCAGCTTGTTTGCAACCCTCTTAAACTGTGGTGCCTAAACTGAACACAGTACTCATGGCCATTACTATCCATTTCCCCACTTTCCCACTGCATCTTTTTAAAGCATATCTCAGGCAGATTGTGCATACTTGATGCAGGTGCACCCCCCGGGACCATTCCCTCGCTGTCCTGTGAATGGCCCCAGCCTTTGCATGGGGCTTGCTGCTGTAGTTCCCCTCTTACCTCCTCTCAGCTGCTGTCGCTCTGCAGAGCCACGGGGACATGCCCCCATGGTCATGGTGACGCCTCCAGGGTCGGAGGCCAGGAGGTGTGTCCCCTAGCCTCTGCAAAGCAATGGAAGCTACACTTGATCTTAGCCAAAAGGCTGAGAAGCGATGCAATAACAGCTGAGAGGAGGTAAGAGGGGAACTACAGCGGCACGGAAAAAACTATGCCTTCCACCCAGTGTTGTTCACTCAGCACCGGGTGGACAATGGCATTTTTCAAAAGACTCGCTAAACTAGCGAGTCAGAAAAATGCCGTTGTGGAGGGATATGCCTCTGCAGCTGTGCTCCAGCAGCAGCAGCAGTGCAAAGTCCTCCCCCACAATGGTGTTTTTACCGGCCCCATGCCACTGTATATGGCCCATGCAGAATCCGCCTCAGTGAAGTTCTCCCAAGTGCAGATCTTCTGCTCTCAGTGTTCTCAGTGGTCAGGCTTTTGGACCGAAAGGATGCTGTTCTCCCACCAGTGACAGGTCCAGAGTCACTGCTTAGTGAGGAATGGGGTAATCACCAAGCAGTGGTGTAGTGATTAAAAACAGGTGTACTCTAATCTGGAGAAACCGGGTTTGATTCCCCGCTCTGCCGCTTGGGCTGTGGAGGCTTATCTGGGGAATTCATATTAGCCTGTATACTCCAACACATGCCAGCTGGGTGACTTTGAGCTAGTCACAGCTCTATGGAGCTCTCTCAGCCCCACCTACCTTGCAGGGTGTTTGTTGTGAGGGGGAAGGGAAAGGAATTTGTAAGCCCCTTTGAGTCTCCTACAGGAGAGAAAGGGGGGATATAAATCCAACTCTTCTTCTTCATTGTATTTTGAACTGGGAAGGGAGGTTCCTGCTCTCTGGTTAAAGAAGTGCATCCATCAGCCATGAAACAGGAGCAGCTGCTCTGTCTTCTACCAGGCTCATACCTAAGAACCTAATGCTACGCAGCCAAAAGACCAAACCTAAGAAAAAAGTGAAAATGTAGAGGGTACAGGTCATCCACAAAAGAAACTGGAGGAGATCAGATGTTTCAAAGACAGAGAGAACATGAATGGGAGAATAATCAGCTACCTTTATTTATTTCATCTAAAGTTATGCTTCTTTCCATTCTTAGAACCACTGTATAAGGGGTGGTGTGGGTGTATGTAAAGCGCTGTCAAGTCACAGTTGACTTATAGTGACTCTGCAGTGTTTTCTGTTTCCTACTCTGTTTCCTATGAAAGGATCCAATTTAAAATTAATTGTTTTCCTTCATGTTATGGTGCCCTGGCCTTTACCTTGAAAGACGCACAGAGTTAAGTTGAATCAAGACTGTTGTTCTAATAGCGCCCCTTACAAATTTCCTAACAGAGGACAAAGGAAAGCGAACTATGCAACGAATTCCCATGCTGACTGTGAATAATTATCGTGGAGAAAAAGAATAATTGTAACTACAGTGGAACCTTGGTTTTCGTGGGTAATCCATCCGAAAAGAATCGATGAAAACCGAAACCGATGAAAACCAAGGCAAACTTTTCCATAGGAATCAATGTAAATCCAATTAATCCATTCTAGGCACTCCAAAAAACATACCAAAAACACATTTTCAGGTGAATAAACATAGTGTTTAATGCTGAAAACAGTAACAAACAATGACACTAGGACCAGCTTCAGAGCCAGTGGACCAATGTTGCACCAGAAAGCTGTCCAAAGAGGTCTGTTTCTGACGCCTCTTTAAGATTTGTCTGAAATGGGGCAAGACATTGTCATTAAACAAGTTGCAGACACGGCCTGCAACAGCTTTGTCCGGGTGATTTTTCTCCACAAACTCCTGCACCTAACTGCAAATCAATGAAAACCGAGGCAAATCAATGAAAACCGAGACAAATTTTTCACTGAAAAAATCAATGAAAACCAAAACCGATGAAAACCGAAGGCAATGAAAACCCAGGTTCCACTGTATAAGGGCAGAACAAAGTTATAAATGTATTGAAATCCCCAAATCTAACGAAGGTGAAGAAGAAATTTTAAAAAATGAGAATTGCAGGATGCGATTTCTACCAAAAGAATGTGTGCATTCTAGATGATACTCAGCTAATTTGTGTAAATGAGTGTGAATCTGTGAAACAAATGTTGCAAAAGCTAGAATGTACATTTGTCCAGAGTAGCTACAAAACACAGAACCGTTGGATAAAGCAGTTAGTGACAGGGAAGGCTGTGAAATTTACATTAATAATGTTTTAACAGTATTTGATAAATTAAAATTAACAGGATTAGAGTTTAATGAACAACAGAAAACTGGCTTTTTAGTGGTGTCTCATTGAAAAATTTGATGCGTTTGGCTCAGTTTTGGAGGGGAAAGAAGATTTAACACTTGATGAATCTACTGCAAGACTTAGGTGGATTCCACACAGGCTGAAAACAGTGCCCCAGGGATGATAAAACCACTGTCCATGGAACGCTGTTCACACAGCTGCCACCTCCACAATGAGGCAGTGCCATGCTTCCCCCCCAAACCGGCGGAAAAACACTGCTTTTGAAACTCACTCAATGAGTGAGTCTTTTCAACAGGAGCGTTTTTGCTGGCACCATGCAAATGGCACTGGCGGCGCTGCTTTTAGGCACCTCCATTTGTCCTATGAACTTACCTTCCCTTCCCTTTCCTTTGTAGCTCCGCAGGGAGGAAGGGACCCACCTCCTGCCCGCCAATCCCTAGGCGCTGCCATGGCCACAGAGGCATGTCCCTTCCTCCCTGCATAGCTCTTCAGGGAAGGGAAAGCATGTTCAAACGCAGGCTGTGGCCACTTGTACAGAAGTGTGTGAATGGCCCCAGGGCTCCACCTGTATCATTTATACTGGTGTGCCACTGGTTTACAGGCCCATGAAGAATCTGCCTTAAACAAGAATGTGAGATAATTGAGAGATCAGATCTATGTGTAGGATTGTATTGAAAGGTATCAAATTATGCTGTAACTCAGAACAGTATAGGGAGCGGCAAGCTTAGGAACCAATTACCATGCTGCTTCAATTGTGATAGGTGTGGTCAATTTGCAAGAAACAGAGAAATAAATCAGTTAATCATAGCTATATCAAGCCTGCAACTTGAAAGACAGCAATGCCTGCTTTTGAAAAACAAAGCCAGAGCAAAAATAAAAAGAAAAAAGTTAAAGAGCAAACACTTTTTGTTGCACAAAACAAGAAGGTACTTAGTGTTAGAAAAAATAGATTAGAGTCTGGAAGATGGATCATTGACAGTGGATGCACAAGCGCTCATTCAGAATTTTTTGAAAATAATATTTAGAATTACAAATGGAACACTTCAGATAGCAAATGGTGAAATTATGAGAATTCATGGATCCGAGAGTGGATATCTAAAGTTTAATTTACCCAAAAAGACAGTTGAATACAAGGTCAGCAATGTACTAACATACCAGATTTAAACTGCAATATGCTAAGTGTGTCAGCTCTAGATAGGAATGGTTTTGCAATATGCTTTGAGAAAGACAGATGCACAGCAACTAAAACAATATACTTTACGCACAAGCATTTGAAAATAATGGTCTGTATTAACTGAGTCTTTCAGGATCACAGTCAAACACAGCCCAGATTTGTACAGAAGAAAACAGTCTGGAACTATGGCATAGGAGACTTGAACATAGAGATGATGATGATGATGATGATGATGATGATGATGATGATGATGATGATGATGATGATGATGATTAAAATTTAGTATACCGCCCTATCCCCGAAGTGCTCAGATACAAAGATGATCCTTAAATTACAAAATGAGAACCTTGCCACAGGAATCAAAGTAAATCCACGTGACCAGGATAACACAAGAAAGTACATAGACTGTTTTACAGTGAAGGGTATCAAACCCTCTTTTCCACTAAGAACAGAAAATAGAGGCATTAGAGTACTGTGCTTACATTATACACATTATACATTGTAGACCTTTTAATGCACCATCATTGGGAGAAAACAAATATGCTCTAATATTTGTTGATTATTTTTCAAAATACTGTGTAGCCTAGAAATTGAAAGAAAAGAGAAACGCTAAAGAAATATATTGCGATGGTAACCAACAAATCTGAGAGATAACCAAAGGCACTTCAGATTGACAATGGCGGTGAGTACATCTCACACCACACACAAGAATTTCTTGATACACAGGAATTCTGCACAGAAGGAGCGTTGCACACGCACCAGAGCAGAATGGGGTTGCAGAGAGAAAACTAAGCTATCTCCTGGAGATGCCAAATGCCTGTTGACAGATGCAAAATTGTCTAGCAGACTTTGGACAGAAGCAATGGTCACAGCAACATATCTCCCAAATAGATTACCCACAAAAGGCACCACAAAAACTCCATACCAGCTACGGCATGGCAGACTGCCAGATATGCAGCATATTAGAGTATTTGGCAGCCAAATGTTTTTATACATGGCAAAAGAAAGAAGACAAGAACTAGATCTCAGAACAGAGCCATCCATCTTTGCTGGCTATGCACCAGGATGTAAGGGATACAGAGTATTGAATACCAGAACAGAGAAAGCCACAATTAGACATGAGGTCTGTTTTAACAAAAGAAAGCAATCTGATCAGAAATGAATCATTTTAAGAACATCTCAACCACTTGTTAAGACACCTTAAGTTAGAACCAGAGAGACAATGACTGACATCACAGACTGTGAAACCTGACTCTGATCAAAAAGAGGGAGACACCACCGAATGTGGAAGAAGTGCAACAAAAGGGGGAGGTATGGATGAGGATGTAACAGGTGATGTGGTAGAGGGGATATAGAGAACAAACCAAATTCTTGAACAACCCAGATGCTAATCACACATCAAAAAGGAGTACCAGCTCCGCAACTGTCCTACATGGTGAGGTCAACATTGCTGAGAACCAGCAAGTTGGAAAGAAGTCAAGCAACTGGCAACCACTGAAGCCAGGAAATGGAAAGAGGCGGCACAGGAAGAAATGGAGGCATTGCACACACACACAAAAACTTGGACTTTGGTAAAGCTATCATCCAACAAGAAAGCAATTGCATGTAAATGGGAATTCACAGCAAAAAAGATGCAGAAGGAAATGTGGAAAGATATAAAGCAAGATTAGTGGCAAAAGGATTTCTCCAGAAATATGGAGAGGATTTTGGCAAGACAGTTGCACCAGTTGTAAAGTATAGTACGATTAGGATGCTCTTAAATATTGCATCATCTAAGAAAATGCAGGACAAACTGAGAAAAGGCTTATATTGACTTAAACAGACTACGAGAGCTTGGAATGAAAGACTAAATAGAACGCTGTTCTAGCAAGGATTTAAACAAGGTAAGGCAGGTCAATGCTTATATTCTTGAAACAAAGGGCCATTTTTCTTACATTTTTCCTTATATATTGACTTATATAGATGACCTGATCATCACTACAGAAAATGTCCAATATTTAAACAAAGAGGTGAAAATTAAAGCATTAGGAAATGTGTACATGTTTCTGTGAGTTCAGACATTGTATAAAAACTTTGGGTTTTTAATGTAACAAGGTAAGTAAACTAAGGCTCATTCCGCACATGCAGAATAATGCACTTTCCAACTGCTTTCAGTGCTCTTTGAAGCTGTGCGGAATAGCAAAATCCACTTGCAAACAGTTGTGAAAGTGGTTTGAAAACGCATTATTTTGCATGTGTGGAAGGGGCCTAAGTTTCAGCAGTTCATTTGAACAAAAGGTTGACTTCTTTACCAGAGAAGAGCAACCAGTTTATCTTAAGCAATGCAGCAATCTGGTCTCCAAACTTCCCTGCTTACTCTGTTTGGGATCCTATGAAAGGGAAAAAAATAGTGGATCCAACTTAAAATTATGTTTTCCTTCATTTTCAAGATAAGATATTAACAGAGGTGGTTTCCCTGGTATTCCTTGGATGTCTCCCATCCAATTACTAGTTAGGAACAACCCTACTTAGCTTCTGAGATTTGATGAGATCAGGCCAGCCTGGGCCATCCAAGTTCACGGTGCTCTTTAGGCATATTAATTTTTAAATTGCAGAAATGACTGACAGAATTATGTCTTGCCTCATTCAGGAGGACACTTTTCAAAGGAAAACAGATCACAACAGATTGGTTCAAGAAAACAGGTTGCGTTTCTGCTTATATAGTCCTATGTTTTGCGTTGATGTTCAGTAGCACCTCCAGGACTGACAAGAATTTTGTGGTATATATGTTGGAGAGTTAAACTCTCTATGTCAGATATTTCGTCAGGGCTTTGACTCTCTAAAGCTGCAAAACTCTTGTCAGTCTCTTAGGTACTAGTGGACCTGAATCCAGCTGGGAATCCAACATGGCTGCCTTCTAAACTATGTTCTGCATTGTTCAATGTGCCATATTAAATAATTATGTTTTATTCAGATATCAGCTTTGTTTCAAATTTGTGCAATCCCATTCCTATTACACTGTTTATTAAATGCCTCATCCTATTGCTAAAATTGATTTGGCTTCTATAATCTGCCTCAAGTCTCAGTGAGAAAGGCGCATTGTAAATAACATAAATACAAAATAAAATTCCACTGAGGGAGTGTGTGGCAGAGGTAAGAAATGAAGAAGGGACTTCTAAATTGGAGATATTCTTAGTTGTTATGAATCTGTATCTCTCTAATACTTCTGAAGTTTAGTTTTTTAAAGAAGAACCAAATTTTGAAAGACGTTAAGAGAATCTTTAGGGAGAGGGATGTTGCAATGGGAAAACACTGCTCTTTATCCAAGAAACCTTTTGTTGTTATTTAGTACATTGATATGAGCAAAGGTTAAAGGTCACATCAAGGGCTGTACATCATCTCATCTCCCTGAGTGGTGGGGAGAATACAGCAGATTAATGGTAGTAAAAAAAATAATCTCCCCACACTATCTTTTATTTCTACTGACAATTTCATAGCCTCCCCCATTTCTCTTTCTTCTCTCCCTCCGACTCACTAAACAATCTATCCACCACCCAATCCGCCACTCTTCCCTGGCTGTCTCTCCCTCCTTTCTTCCCTCTCATTGACCATTTTTCCTATTCTCCCCCCTCCCTTCTGCTTCTCCTCTGCCCTTTCCTACTTTCTTCCTTCCCCTCCATCTTTTACCCTTTAGCCTCTCACAAAACTGATTGGAAAAAAACACCAAGATGGGCAATATTGATGTGGTTGCCTAGCAACCCTGAAAATGGCCAATATATTAGAGTATTCTCTTGTTGCATCTTAGTTGATCTTTATGTCTTTGAAAGCTACAGGCTTCACTTCTGTTGTCTAAACAATTGTTATCACATACCTCATTATTTGTTTCTTTTTGTGTTTCAGATTTTCATGTAAATCGAGTAGCATCCTTCAGGGAGCATCTGGGGATCTCCTGCTATTACAATCTCTAGGCAACCAAGATCAGTTCCCCTTTGGATGGAATTGTACCCCATTGATGTCACTCCTTTTCCTAAACCCTCCCCACCCCCACCCCAAAATCTCCAGATATTTCCCAACCCAAAGCTGTCAACCCTACCTTCAAACTTTGGGGTTCTATCAGCATTATATACACATTTGCCGTGTCTATCCCTGACGTGGTATGGATTTTTGATTTAAGGCCAGTCCAGAATATAGATCTAAAGATTATAGTATAATTTTTTTAAAAAATTATCAAGTTCTGAATTAATCTAACTGGGTGGATGGGTCATATCAAAACCAATGCAAACATTGTGGAGTATATTTGCAATACAATGCAATGTATGGAGTATATTTGGAGTATATTTGCAATACAGTGCATTCAACCCATGGGTGGATACCACCCAACACATGTAAATCTAGCTTGCTAATTGCACCCTTCACTTGTTAACAGACAATGGTTCTTTCCCCCACCCTGGACACTCCAACAGGTATATATATTCCACTTGCTTTCCTACTATCAGATCCTCTGAAGATGTCAGCCACAGATGCAGGCGAAACGTCAGGAGAGAATGCTGCTAGAACACGGCCATACAGCCCGGAAACCACACAGCACCCCAGTGATTCCAGCCGTGAAAGCCTTCAACAATACAATGCAAACATTCTTGCTTATACATCTGTCACATGGTGGAAGAAATATTGCAATTTCTCATCAAGTACTGGACAAACAAGAGCCCTTGAGGATGGGGCGGTATAAAAGCCTAAACAATAAATAAATAAATAAAAATAAATAAATAAATAAATAAATAAATAAATAAATAAATAAATAAATAAATAAATAAATAAATAAAGGATATTTGCTGGGAGTCAAACTCTTCCTTGACAATCAGGTCCAACAAATTTCTCACTTGCCTTGCAGACAATTTCATGGTCCAGAAGGTATAAGAGCAACAAAGGAAATGGCTATTTTAGATCTGCTCTTAACCAATAATGATGACCTGATGAGTGGAGTGGAAGTGGTAGGATCTTTAGGTGGGAGTGATCATGCTTTCCTGGAGTTTGTTATACAGTGGAAAGGGGATACTAAGCATAGTCATACACGCATTCTAGATTTTAAGAAAGCAGATTTCAGTAAGCTTAGGAATCTACTGGGTGAGATTCCGTGGTCAAAAATACTAAAAGAGATAGGGGTGCATGATGGCTGGGAGTTTCTTAAAAGTGAGATGTCGAGGGCACAATTTCAAACAGTTACACTGAGGAGGAAAAATGGGAGATGTCTCAGGAAACGAGGATGGCTGACTAAAGAACTTTCAATTGAACTAAGATTTTAAAAGGACATGTACAAGAAATGGAAGAGGGGGGAAATCGCCAAAGAGGAATTCAAACAAATAAGCAGGATGTGTAGGGAGAAAGTCAGAAAAGCTAAAGCAAAAGGGCATGCTAGGTTCATGGACAATGAACTCCACCCAAACACAGGATTTGCATTCACTAATACTGTTGCTACTGCAGGGAATGCAAATGTGAATACCAGTGTAAATGGACTGAAACCCCACCTGCAATACAATGCAGTAACCCATACCTTTGCATAGCAAGTTCCACCCAAAACACTTACTGATTTGTTCCTCACCCTGGGACATGGACAATATATACCCCACTAAACATTCCCTTTTCACTGGACACAGTGTGTAACACACTTCTCTCTGTGATACACCTCTGAAGATGTCGGCCACAGATGCAGGCGAAACGTTAGGAACAAGATCTACCAGACCACGGCCACACAGCCTGGAAAGCCCACAACAACCAACAGACTGGTTTGTTTGGTGTAATTAGCTCATTATGACTTTGATTTTAGAAGTTACAAGAATGTTTTCCCTTTTAATAGAGGTAATAATAGAAACGTATAGGAATAATAAAGCAACGATTCGAATAAATGATGGATGGTCAGAGGAATTAAAAATAGAAAGAGGAGTAAAACAAGGATGCCTTCTATCACCATCACTATTTGTGGTTGCAATGGAATATTTAGCAGATAGGATTAGAAATAACGGAAGAATTAACGGTTACAAAATTAATCAAGAAGAAATAAGGTTAAACTTATTTGCTGATGATATATTATTAATAACAATCAACCCAGTGGAAACATTGAAAGAACTGAAAATAATATTAAACGATTTTCAGAAATATTCAAGGTTGCAGGTAAATATGGACAAAACTGAAATTTTGGGAATAAATATAGAAAAGAAAATATTAGGAAAGGAACTGGTGAAGAAGAGAATAAAATATTTAGGTATAACTATAACAAACAGAAAGGAAAAGATGTTTAAATATAATTATGAAACGATGTGAAAGAAAATTGAGAAGCAACTAAAAGAATGGCAAGAGAAGAACCTATCCATCACAAGAAGAAGAATGGCATTAAAAATGTGTGTTAAACCAAAAATGTTTTACCTATTCTGTACTTTACCAATCAAGATTAAAAAGAAGCAGTTTGAGGTTTGGGATAATAAAATTAAATCTTGAGTGTTTAATCAAAAAAGGCCAAGAGTAATGAACAAAATAGTTTATACGACAAAGAAACTTATGGGCTGGGGGATTCCAAAATTGCAAGAGTATTATGAGGCTTTCCAAATAAAAAGTTTAATGGGAATTCAAGAATACAAAAGCGAAAGATGGATTAAATTTGAAAATGAGATAAATGAGAAGATAGGTAGTTTTGGGATATATACAAATTATTCAAAAACAGAAAAACAAAAATTAATTGGAGTCCGAAAAGTGATATTAGAAATCTGGGAGAAATGGAAAGGTTTATGGATGCCAGGCATTCTGGACACGGCGCCATTGGGGAGCATGGTCGGTAATGAAGGAGAAATGCAATAAGATCGCTACAAAGGTATACATATAGTAGCTAATCTAATGAAAGAGGTGAAATAATATCTTTGTCAACACTTACAGAATTGGGAGATTTAGAGAATTGGTTGGTGTTAAGAGGCATATGGGAAAAGGTAAAGGTCTCAAGGATTACAGGCGAAAGTTTAATGCAGAAATGTATAATTAAATATGATAAGACGGCAGGGAGAATTTTGGGGGATGTATACAAATTGATGGTTGACGATAAAGAATTCATAGTAAGAGCCATTACGGAAAAATGGAAACAAGATGGTGTAAAAGATAAAGATACTATTCAAAAAACAATAGATAATATAAATAAGATAAACATTGAGAAATATGCAGAGTTGGAGAAAAAAATTAATGTTAAAATGGTACAGAACCCCGAAGCAATTGCCATATATGATAAAAGGACTCAGTCCAAAGAATAGAATAGAATAGAATAGAATAGAATAGAATAGAATCTTTATTGGCCAAGTGTGATTGGACACACAAGGAATTTGTCTCCGGTGCATATGCTCTCAGTGTACATAAAAGAAAAATACATTTGTCAAGAATCATAAGGTACAGCACTTAATGATTGTCATATAGGTCTAGTAAGCAATCAGGAAACAATCAGTAGTAATGAAAACATAAAATGTAAAATCATAAAATAAAATAAAATAATGTAACAGTAATGTAAATAGTGTTGGCATTGTGGGGATAAAAATGCAATATATCTACATATGTGGATGTAATGTGAGGAGGTTAAACAATGGTGGAAATGTGTCTTGCCGTATAAAGAAAAATATGCCAAAGTACAAATAAGGATAAATATAGACCTACCGTTTCTAGGAATAATTGATAATAAAGAAATAGAACAAAGACCGAGGTTAATGTTTAAATTAATGATAAGAGCAGTTCATGCTGTAATAGCGTTGGGATGAAAAGATAACAATATATGGCCTATACAGAAATGGCTGGAATATGTATTGTAGTAGTGCACTGCCGACCCAGCAGCGCCGTAGTAGAACGTTGGGACGCCAACGGACCTGCGGCCTTGCCGGTCGCATCGCACCCCCCACTTTCATCATCCCCCCCCAAGGAGTCACTGGTCGTGCGAACTGTCTGGTTTAACCACCGGGCTTAGGGATAAATGGTCTTGCCCTCTAGGTGAGGGATTAGGCTCAGACGGCTAGACAGCTTCTCTCCGTGACGTGAGCTGGGGATGAGATCATACATCATATGATGATCTCCCCACCTCCCACTCCCGCTCTCCCGGAACTCCCCCCAGTCCTCCCTCCTACACGCCCCCAATAGAATAACAATAAAAGGTGCCAGGAACCGGCAGACGGGAGATTCACAATAGGAAACACGGACCCTCCGGTCTCCTGGGCCACAAGCCATCTCCACCCAGATGTTATCTCCGGGCTGGCCTCTGCCTCTGGCTCTTTACTTTGACCGCGTGGGTCGACTACAATGTATGGGAACAAGTACAACTAGAACATTTTTGAATAATGTCAAGAAACCAGATATGGCAAGATAAACAAATGGACATGATGATAATTTGGACGGAATTCACAGATTGGATGACTGAAGTTGGAATTACGGAAGATAAATGGAAAAGAAGAGTTGAAAGAATGAACCTGCTGCTGTACATTTGAAGAAGAGAAGAAAGAATGTGGAGGGTGGGAGGGAGGATAAAAAAGAGGGTAACAAGATATTAAGGTTGTAATAAAAGGTTGTAAAATTAATGTAAATATATCGATCCAAAATATCAATTAATTTTTTTAAAAAAAGAATGTTTTCCCTTTTTAAAAAAGGGCAGGGTAGTCGTTTTATAGCAAATGCAATAAATTAACTTACTATGCACACTGATCTGTGAGTAAGCCCACTTTCTTGAATTCAGAATAGACATGCTGAAGATCAGATCCCTGAACTCTTAAGCAATGCATTATGGGAGAGATAAGTTTATTGTCAGAGATCCTCTCTGCATTATAGAGCCAGAATTCAATTCAGTGGGGAAAATATTTTCCATACTTCTGTGCTCTTTTGTTGCTAGGTAAAATGTAAAATCTTCTATGAGAAAACATGCTGAACCAAACACTCATTTTCATTGCAGGAGGTCTTAATTCCATGACAGTTCTATTAAAAAATTTCTTTAGAAGTTGGATTAATTTCTGTGCTTCCTAGAGAGCTGGTTTCTACTGCTTTTCGCTGAATGCATTTTACATGGTAACATGTTTGCTGCATACACACTAGTGTTTTTCACCTGAAATGTGTAAAAAGTGAATAACTTATTCCAGTAGCACATGAATCTTTCATGTCTAGGATGTACAAGTATCTAGGAATTTGGCCCAATCACTGTCGTGAGTACATTGTTCTTTGTGGGAATTCCCCTAATGGCAAATTATAATGGGGGGGGGGAGTGGGGGCTAAGCATTAGAGAATATTGCTGGAGGCAAGACATTTTCCCATGTTCACCCACCTGGTGGTGGACAGCCTGGTACATTTCCGATTACTTCCCCAGATTGCTGATCAAATATGAAATTGGGGTGTGTCTGTTGATAAAATGTCTTACCTATTGGCGGGATGGTAGTGATCCAATGCAAAAATAGAGGGCTATAGTATACTAGCCGTAAAGCCCATTTTAAAATGAAATAAAATGGGCTCTGGGGGGCGGGGAGGGAGGGGGACCCTCTCCCCCTTCCCCAGGAGTGCACCTCAACACCAGCTTCTGCCCCACGCAGTCTTATTTATATATATTTATTTATATATTCGGTTTATAAACCGCCCTCCCCCTAAGGGCTCAGGGCGGTGAACAACATAAGTAGAGCACAATATAATAAATCAAGTTAAAATTCAATAAGTTACATAGTACAGGCTCTAAAAAATAAAATATAAACCTTTCCCATTAAAAAGGGATCACTGATCACTGATCCTTGTCCTTGCCTGCTTTTTGTTTGGGTCGGGGGGGGGGGTTAGTGGTGGGGCAGTGGAAAGGGTGCTGGTGGGCCTAGTGCAGGGGTAGGGAACCTGTGGCTCGAGAGCCACATGCGGCTCTTCTGCCCTTGCACTGTGGCTCCACGAAATGGAAGTCGCATTGGTTCCATCACTTACTCGCCCTGCAGGTGCAGTAGGGCAGGCGCATACCAACTGCCCATGATGGCCTGGCTGGGTCGTAAGCCATGTCAGGCGATCCCCTTTGCCCGCCTCCTATTGGAGTAAGAGGCGGGTGCTTTCTCCGGCAGCTGGCGGAGGACCCGAAGCCGCGTGAAACCCATCCTTGCCCGCCCTGCAGGCAGCAGGGCGGGCGCATCCATGCGCTTCTCAGAATGAGAGGAGTAAAAGGTAAAAAAAACCCCTATATATAGTGTTATCTTAATTTTAAATGTCAAAAATTATTTGCGGCTCCAGGTGTTTTCTTTTCCTGTGGAAAATGGGTCCAATTGGCTCTTTGAGTGTTAAAGGTTCCCTACCCTTGGCCTAGTGGGAAGGCTGGCTTCTTGGCACCCTCCCCGTCAGGCTTAGCTTGTTGTTTGGGGCAATGGGAAAGCTGCTGGGGAGCCCAGAGGGGAGGACCACTTTCTGCCATCCTCCCACTCGGGCCAAGTTGCTTCTGGGTCGGGGAGAAGGCGGGCAGGGGCCTGGGTGGAATGTGAGGGACGCATTTCCAACCAGTGGTGAGCCCTGCAAGAGTCACAGACTCATAGATTCATAAAGTCATAGACTCATTCCAACCCTTAGGCAATTATGTCTAAGGATAACAATAGACACAAAACAACCAAATACTGCACCACTAGGCTTGAATTATTATTTACATTATTACTAATGGTAAAAAATATAATAAATACAGATAAGAATTCCAACCCTGTGTGTATTAACTACAATTAACACAATAATATCACACTATAAACATATCCCTTTAAAAATCAATAGAAGGATTGTAGCAGAGTAACATAGGCACTAGTGTTATACAAAACTATATGATTATACAGTGTTTATGCAAATATTATTGTCAATATGCTTGGGGTTGACATTTTTGTGGCTTTATAACCACATACTTTTGTATAGCTATGGCAGTTATGTTAATCTTAAGGGGATATGTTTCTATTGTGTCAGTTGCAGTTAATACACATGGGGTTGGAATGTAAATTACTTTGAAACTTTTTACAGGAGAGAAAACTGGGATATAAATCCAAACTCCTCCTCCTCCTCCTCCTCCTCCTTGTGTTTTTTGAGGATGTTAGAGATATTTGAGGATGTCAGAGAAGTCACGCTTAATCAAATGATTATATAACCGTTGTGGCATTGCTTGGTTAATAGTTGTCTGCAGAGGCATAGCTACCAAGGGCACAGGGGGTGCGTGTTGCACTGGGCGCGTGCCTGGGGGAAGCAGTGGAATTTAGGTTAGATCTACGTTTTTCCAGTTTCTACCTGGCCTGTAGGGGTATTAGTAGTTTTAAGGCTAGCTTGGCATACCAAAAAATTCAGGGATGTTTTGGGAGACTCTCCTCATGATACCACCCAGGTTTGGTGTGGTTTGGTTCAGGGGGTCCAAAGTTGTGGACTCCCAATGTGGGTGCCCCATCCCCCATTGTTTCCAATGAGAGCTAATAGGAGATGGGGGCTACACCTTTGAGGGTCGATAACTTTGGACCCCCTGAACCAAACTTCACCAAACCCAAGTGGTAATACTCAGGAAGAGTCTCCTAAAAAAAGACTATCCTCTGGAGAATGTTGAGATGTTACTTCAAGCATTAACAAATTGCACCCCTGGGCATGGCGACCCTCCTTTTAAACCCTCCTTGGCATGAACTTAAAGGGAGAACCTGGCGTCCCCAGTTTAAATATTGAATGTGATGCTGTTTCAGGGTGGGGGAGAGTCCACCCCAAAACAGTGTCACTTTCAATGTTGTTTTAACTGGGGACCCCAGATTCTCCCTTTAAGGTGGATTTAAAAGGAGAATATGGGCTCCATTGAAAGTGACACTGTTTGGGGGTGGATTCCAGTATCACAGCGGCTGCCCATGGGGTTGGGGGGTGGCGCAAAAAGATTTTGCACCAGGCTCCATTTTCCCTAGCTACGCCTCTGGTTATCTGTATTCTTTCTGTGGGCTGTTGTGAGCACTAACTCGGGCTTGTTTGGGTTCGTCTATTTCATGACAACTTTCAGAAGCTTGTATTAGATTACAGCCACAAAAGTAAGCTGTTCATGTTGGCAACAAAGTTAGATCTACAAGAATTCTTCATTCAGATCTACATCTTACAACACAGAGTCATTAGACTCAAGAGTCAATAGGTTTTGCACAACATCTTTTGACACAAGATTCCTCTGCAGTTGAAAGCAATTTTTTAGGAATTTCCCAACCCAGAGTTGGCAACCCTATCAATTTAGGACACCCCCTGGTGACAGCTGCCCGATCTGCGCATCACCAATACGGGCCGCGTGGCTTCCAGGGAACGTTGATTGGAAGTATGACCAATGAATCAAAAAAGTCTTCATTTGCTGGAAAAAGATGCTGATAGATCTCCCTGGGGAAGGAAGAGAAAAGTTGGTTTTCGTACTCCATTTTTCTCTACCTTTACGAGGTGGAGAATATTAAGTGAGGGACAGAATATTAAATAAACAAATAATTGCTGCTTGCACTTGGATCCAGCCCATTTTTCTTTTTAATAAAGCAACTTTTCATTTTTTTTGTAATGACACCTGATTTATAAGAAAAAAATAAGGATGTATTAGAAGGACTTCCAATTTGTAATCAATCCTACAAAAGGGGGAACGCCTAACTGGTTGGCTTATTAAGCATTCATTTATTAAATTTCTAAACTGCCTTTCTAGAAGCTCAAGAGGGTTAACAGCTATTAACACTTCAGCTAAGCCATGCAGCTGTTTAAAAAGCTAATATCCACCAAATGGCAACCAAATGATGGGTGTGGGGGCAGGATTAAAACTCTACACTCACCTAATCCAAAAAGGGTTGTTTTTTTTAATGACTTCACAATTAAAGCTGAACTCTGACATTCCTGTTTGGTAAAGGACTTCCATGTCTGGGTATCGTCTACTTGAAAAACAACACGCAGTCAGGCAGGCAAATTTCAGAAGTCAGGGACTCCTGAGATAAGAGGTACAGGTTATTTACATGTTACTTGTAGTCACTTCATGCATGGCTGCAACAATATTTCTGAAGCATTTCGGAAGCAGAAAAATGTATCTAACACCACAACTAAGATCTATGAGTTCCCAAAGGACATTTGATGCTACTCACGCAAGCAGACCACTTCCGTGAAAGAAAGTGCAAAAAGTAAGAGCCACAATCCAGCACAAAGTAAAGCACACTTAAATTCCCTAATTTTAACAGGATTACGAAACTCTGTATAGGTTAAGTTTGGAGCAGTTCTCATATTTTAAAACTAGCAGAAATACATTTGAACAATGAACAATTCCTCCCATTTTTTGTTACTGTGCAACCATGGTTTTGGAAAGATAAAGCAAACTAATTATTTTCTTTAAAAAATATTTTTATTGTATCATTTGAATTTTACAGTTTATAGTAATTTTCTTCTTCATACATTTTCAAACAATACTTTCCCCACTTTTCTCCCTCCCCCCATTGCTTCTTCTTCATAATTTTGTCACACAAACAGCAGTAAGTTCATTCTCTGTCACCTCTTTTCCCATATTTCTTCGTCGACTCGAGCGTCTTTCATCCAGTCCACGTATATTTTCCATATCTTCAAAATTTCGTTCTGTTTATCTTGCCACGTCTTGTTTTTGGTTAGTATATCGAAAATATCAAGTGACACTTGTTCCCAGATATGTTCTAGCCATCTCTGTAGTGTCCATTTTTTCTTTCCTTTCCAGCCCAAGGCTATTGTTGCATGGGCTGCTTTGATCATTATTTTATACATATAACTATATTGTTTGTCCACCCTTCTGTCTTCCATTACACCCATGAACGTTAAACTAATTATTTTCTTATCCTTACTGCCAATATTAATGAGTGAGGCGGCATATAAATGCATACACATACAAATCAAAATATAGGAAAAAAGCAGGAGACAAGAACTTGGATCTCAAGTAGAATTTCTGTGGGAACAAGGACTTCCACTCACAGAGTGCAATCTTCCCTCTTCCCTTTGCTAGAGAAACCTAAAATGTCCATAAATTCTGTTACTTTCGGATGGGAAGGGAGAGTCTGGAAAATCATGTTCATGAGAATTCCTTGAGTGCGCAGAAATACTAGTTGAAATCAAACCGAACACTTGGACTCATTTGTAATTTTTTAGCGGCAGTTCCACATAAGCACTTATGTCTCCGATATATTAAAGAGAATGAAGTTGTACTCTTTTGGACAGTATAATTTCAGGCTGCAGTGAGGAAGGGCACTTTTTAAAGCTCTCCTACTTTAAAAAAATCTCTATGTTAGAAACTAGCACAGGGAGGTTTCACGCTGTCTCTCTCTCTCTCTCTCTGATGTGCTAGTGTACTATACATAGGAACATTTATTGGGGGGACATTTAAAAATGTCCATCAGTGTTCTGTAGTTTTGCCAACTTTATGTGCCTATCAGCTCTTTGGCACCACAATAACTATGATGGCCACACATGTTGGCATGCAAGGCCATTGAAGTACAGTGGGGATAGGAGTTTTCTAAAATGCCCTGCCAGTCATCTCTTCCTATCATAGACAGTTCAGACTAAGATGACCTATCTTAATTAATGGACTCTGATACTAAGAGGGCTTTTGCTTGATACATACTTTTCCACTCCCAATCAAGTATGCATGGCAGCAGACAGTGACTTTTCTGAAGGTTCAGCCCCTTGGATCTGAATAACAACCAGAGGCATATCTAGGAAAAATGTAGCCTGTTCAAAATCTGAGTTTTTCACGTACCTCTCCATATGAATGGCCTCCCTCCCCTACCAGTGTGTGGGGTATTGAGTCAGAGAATGGACCTGGGGGGAGAAGGAGGGTTGTGTGGGGCAATTTTCCACCCCCACATGACTTAATGGCCATAGCCAGGGGACATTTGGTCCCATATGTCCCTCTGGGTGGTATGCCCCTGATAACAACAGTTTGGCCTCAAGTAGGCACAGTGGCATAGCGCCAAGGGGGCGTGGGGGTGTGGCCAATGTGGGGGCATGGTGTGGGCGTGGCAGGGGCATAGGGCACATGCGTGGACCAGGCGCAGTTCCCCCTCCCTATGGCTCCGAGTAGGCACATGTATCCTCAACCTCACAAAGAACATGTAAATCCCTCATGACCTGATTCCATCTAGCACATCCTCCCCAAGCATTTATTTAAACTTCTTGTTCAGCTTTCAAAGAATCATCAACCTTCAGAAGTTTCCTCCAGATGTTAGATACATTAGTTAAAACAGCAAAGTTTGCCCAGCCATGAAAGCTTGATATCGAGTGCAGTAAAAATCAGTCCTCCCCAGAAGCAAAAAGGTAAAATTTATATTTATTCAAGTAGATTCCGTTCACATTCTTGATGCAGTTGAAAGAAAGATAGAAATCCTAATCTAAAGAATACGCTTCCCTGTACAACTGGCCAACTATTCTGGTGTCATGTGAGTGCAAGCATGGAATATTTGGTTCTACAGGAGGGACCTGTAGAAGTGTCTGACTCCATACAGGTCCATGTGAAAAGTGAGACAAAGAACAATGGCTACTTAGAGAGAAGGGGGTGGGGTCAGAAGGCAGCTCCCAGGTACAAACAACGGGAGGTACATCCTGCCAAGAGATAACATTTACACACTAAGATATAGCACCTCTCAATGTTCAGGCAAAGCAGTATGCAATATCACATGCATATTTAGCTTTCGGCAATTGGACACATTTTAGTTGTCTGGCTACATCTGGGCAGAATGTTTAACATTTGGCTCCAATGACTGCTACCTTTGAGTAGGCTGCAAACTGGAGACAGCAACAGATCTAGCATCCCTGCTGTGAACGACCCCAAACAACCTACTCTTACTTTTTAAATAACTGCCTAGAATACGACAAAGCTAAGGATGATGCAATTCGAATCTTGGGAGGCTTTTCATACACCCAACGTCTTTTTAAATTTAAAAATCAGAAGTGAATATTAAGATGTATAGGTCCGGTGTAGTGGAGAGTGTTGGGCTTAAACTGGGAAGGTCTGGGTTCAAGTTCTTCCCCAGCCACAATCACAAACCCAGCATAAGGACTGGGAATAATAAAAGGGTGTGTGTTTCCTGTTGGGAAGGCGGGACAAAACTTTTGTAAACATGAACCTACGAACATTGTTATAACAAGTAAAATCATTTGACTACTCTGACTGGCAGAGAAACGTGTCTCTCAAGACCTACTGGTTGATATTTTTTTAACTGGAGATGTCAGGGACTGATCCAACGCTCCTCCCACATATGTATATATGTGTGTGTGTGTGTGTGTGTGTACGCCTTTTCCAGAAAGATCGCAACTCAGCTAGTGCAGAACTCTTTGCAAGAATCTTAACAGGGTAGTACACTAGACAACTGACTTGAAATCTGCTCCTAAACTATGCCAACTTTGGATTGCATCTGCATCCTTTGGGGCGGCAATTTTAACATGGAAAGAAATTCCACTGAGTAAATACTGTTAAGGCTGGACTGTTTGTTTAAGTTTACATCATGTAGTTCTCTCTGCCTTGAAGAACTATTTTGGCTTTCAGAGCTAACTGTACTATTTGTACCGATAATAAGCGAAGCATGGGTTGTTTTTTTTTGCAATTATGGCTCTAGTAATTCTGCTGTGAGAGGCACGCACAGGACAAAGGTACAAGGAAGCAGCAACATAACAACATAATAGGCGGGAATAATTGCTCTCTTCTAATTATTGTTACCAGTCAAACTGGACTTTGGTAAGCAGCATGATGCCTCTTATCACCGTTGTTGTTTCTGCAACAACTAAACTTCCTTCTTTTTGATTTGTTCAAGATGACATAAGGGAGATCTCTAGTAACTGTTGTGAGGGCAGCAATTAGTATATGGGGTAGGGCTGGATGGAGTGCAAAATCATCAAATAAAAAGGAATGCCAATGATAGAGTGATAGTAGCATTATCAGAGCTTATATATCATATGGGCATTTTTGTGATGGTACTTGAAATAAAAAAACATGGTGTCTCTCACTCTCTGTGTAGAGGCTATTCAAAGTGTGAAGCACCTCTTGCTTAATTGTTTACAGCTATCACTGGGACATGAAGGGTTAAGTCATCATGACATTTCAAAGGAATCATTTCTGTTTTTTGTCCCCATGAACTTCGGGGAGCACAGCAGTTCAAATAGCTCCTTTCCCCAGATTTGTTTTATCTCCCACCCCTTCTCCACACACACATTTACAAAGCTTGCTTATAGCATAGGGTTGTCTGTTTGCAGGGTCAAGCACCTTAAACCCAAATCCAATAAAGGCTGCAAAAATTAAATGACAAATGCACAGCACATTTCCTTTATGCTTTTCTATATTTATCCCCTCAGCCAATCCTTAATTGGACCCTAAATCAGTTACCTGCTGCAAGCAGCAGAGACCCCCTCCCAGCTACCCAGACAGGCACCTGAAATCCCTGCTGTGAATTGACACTTACCAATGGCAATGAGAAAGCTTAGGATAATAACTGCTATATAAAATTATCTGGATGAAACAGAAGAGAGGGAAAAAACCCCCTACATAACTTCCCTTTATTTCCTCCTCAGTCCTTCCACCAAACTAGGACTAGGCTCAATCAATCACAAATCCAGCATTTTATAGGTCAAAGACTTTCATATTTGTCGGTTTGTTAAAATCATCCATCCTTTGCAGACTTTGTCATCCATTCCCCTCCCAAATTTTCACTGCTTTAAAAGACTCAGTAGTATAAATTATAGAATAAAGTATTGCCACCTATCCTGAGACCTCAGGGTGAGGTGGGCTAATCACAGAAATAATTAATAAAGGGCAGAAACAACATAAGGTATCTCTGCAAGGGAGAAGGAGGCTGGCACAGCCTGGAAGTATGTCCAGATATTTCAAAAAAGTGGAGGGGTGAGAGGCAGACACACAAAGGTGATCTCGAAAAGGAGAGGCGGCCCTCCTAAACGCAGAAAAGACATTCACAATTGATCTCACCCTTTGACATTATTGATAAGGCATTTCTGCCAAAGGGGAGATTGCATCTGGTAGCTTTAGGGAGTGGTCCAATCACTGCCTGAAGACGTGCATCTGACAAGACTGCTCCGGCTTAAGGAAGCTTATACCACAATAAATTCATTAGCTTTAAAGGTGCCACGAGTCTCTTTTGTTAGTCTGAAGGCAGGCCCAAGGACACAGCTGCCTAAAGTGAGGGGTAGCATTACCACGGCACCCCAGGGTACCTCGGAACCCTGGTTGGGAATCACTGATCTAGAGTAAGGTTTGCCTTTTCTTAATAAGATCCACCAACACAACTGATCGTGGACACAATTACTTTATGCTTCCAGCACATCTGCTGTGTCTGTGTTTCAAGTGAACACTTTTCTCACAAAGGAAGGGGAAAAATAACTTTTGGATCAAATCAGGCATCGCTCCAAGCAGAAGAGAAGACCGCACAGTTGGAGAGGGAGAATGTTCAATCTGCTTGTAATAACAATAATGAACAACGAAAAAATAAGTAAAAGTAAAAAGGGGAAGAAAAGCGCACATGACTCAAAATCAAATAACAGCAGGTCAGTGAAGGATTTCTAAGTCGCCTTGAAAGGAGGGACTTGGGAGAAAAGTTCCTAGAAAGCACAAGCAAGAGAAGGCTTTGGCACCCAAGGGTGTTTTGTGTAAAACATTGGGAGCTTTGACTACTGGGCCTTTTTCTTTTCCATGAGGAAGGAGGCTGAAGTTACTGGGATTCACTGTCAAGAAACCCCTCATAGTAGATGTACGATTTCGCCTTTGACTTGACAGGGAAGCATCTTTTCGTCTCCACGGTGATAAGCAATAAGGCTGGGATATCTAGGGATGAGTTACTTCGGCATCTACTCATCAAGAAACCCCTCATAGTAGATTGCAATGATTTTTCAGTTTTGAGATTCTGGAATAGGAAGCATCTTTTTTTCTGCCCTCCATGGTGATATGATATCTAGGGATGAAAGTTACTGGCATTCACTATCAAGAAATCCCCCATAGTAGATTGCAATGATTTTTAAGTTTTTGAGATTCTGGAATAGGAAGCATCTTTTTTCTGCCCTCCACGCTGAACTCTACATATGATTTCTAGGGATGAAAGTTACTGGCATTTGATATCAAGAAATTTTTACCAGTTTTTGAGATTCTGGAACAGGAAGCATCTTTTTTTCTGCCCTCCACGCTGAACTCTACATATGATATCTAGAGATGAAAGTTACTGGCATTCACTATCAAGAAATCCCTCATAGTAGATTGCAATGATTTTTTACCAGTTTTTGAGATTCTGGAATAGGAAGCATCTTTTTTTCTGCCCTCCACGCTGAACTCTACATATGATCTCTAGGGATGAAAGTTACTGGCATTCACTGTCAAGAAATCCCTCATAGTAGATTGCAATGATTTTTAACAGTTTTTGAGATTCTGGAATAGGAAGCATCTTTTTTTCTGCCCTCCACGCTGAACTGAACATATGATATCTAGGGATGAAAGTTACTGGCATTCACTACTAAGAAACCCCTCATAGTAGATTGCAATGATTTTTAACAGTTTTTGAGATTCTGGAATAGGACGCTTCTTTTTTCTGCCCTCCACGCTGAACTCTACATATGATGTCTAGGGCTGTTTTTTTCCCCTCCCCTCCCCGTTTATTGTATATTGTTTTCTCGGCCCGTGGGGGGCAGAGAAAAGAGGCGGGTATGTCAGGCCGCTATATAAGGCCGAGCGGCTCGGCGCTTTCTTTGCAAGGGCGAGGGGGTTGCGGGAGCTGAAGAGGCGGGCTGAGCCCCGCGATGAGGCCGAGGCGGCTCCCTCAGCCGCCGCCGTGGCCGGTGTTGAGCCGCCCGCCGCCGCCGCCGCAAATCTTGGCCGCGGCTGCTCAGCTTGGGCGCCCGGCCTGCCTCCTCCGCGCCTCGCCCGCCTCTTTTTCCCCTCAGCCGCCCTCATCCTCGCCCCCTCCCGTATCAGTTACAGCCACTGGCACAGGTGCGGGGCGCCCTTCAGACGCGCGGGGAAGGCAGCGCAGAGTAGCGACAGCCGCCGCCGAGCGTGCAGCCATTTTGGGCTCCGCCAGACAAAGGACTACTGCGGCTGTCGTCGTCTGAGGCGTCCTCGCGACCCGCGCTTTTGGCCGCCCACTCGACCCCCTTCCCCGCCGCCTGTCCGAACGCGACTGAGCCTCCCTCAGGAGCCTCCCCGCGTCCTCCCCTGCTAGGCCGCAGCCCCGCCGCCGCCCGTTCCCTCACTAAGCGCTCGCAGCCATTTGCCGAGCTTTTATAGCCAGCCGCGCGGCCAATCAGCGGCCGACGGAATCCCTGATGTGATGCTCGGCTCCCCCCCCCCGCTCTCGTTTTTTCCCGGCCGCGCGCGACCTGTGCGCATGCCCAGTCGGGGCGACTGAGCCGGGAGGGGCGCTTCGGCGTATGTGTAAAACGAGTGAGTGAGGGAGGAGGGCGGAGGGAGGAGGCGGAGGAGGGGCGAGAGGGGGGGGGGGCGCTCACAGGAACCCTCAAAAAAAAGATGGCGGCGGGCTCGGATCTGCTGGACGAGGTCTTCCTGAACGCCGAGGTGGACGAGAAGGTGGTGAGCGACCTGGTCGGCTCCCTGGAGTCCCAGCTGGCCGCCTCGGGCCACCACCGCCAGCACCACAAGGCGCAGGAGCCCCTCAGGGCCGCGGGCGCGCTGTTGGGGAACCATGTTGGCAGCAGCGGCGGCGGCGGCAGCAGCAGCAGCAGCCCGAGCCCGAGCCCTGGAGGAGGTGGAGGAGGAGGAGGAGCAGGAGGCAATGCTAATGTCCAAACAGAGAGCCCCGGCGGCGGCACCACCACCACCGGCAACCCCCCCGCCAAGATGGGGCTGGCGGGCCCCGAGATCACCAAGCCAGGTAACCTGGGCGCAGCGGGGGGGGGGGAGGGGAGCGGGGGGCCTCTCCCTCCCTCCCTCCCCCCGCCTGCCTGCCTCCCCCCTTTCTTAAGCCATGATTGCCTTTCCCCTCCTGGATCTCTCTCTTTCCCTCCCTCCCCCCTCTCTGTTTTCTTCCCCCACATCTTTTCCTTTCCTTCTTGTTGTTTTGGAGTGGGGGGGGGGGTGACACGAAGTGGGGGAAGGCAAGAGGCCTGCACATCATGCCAACCCCTTGCAAGACCCTATTTTGGGGGGCCCCCTCCACTACATCAGGAGTGCAAACGGGTTTTTGTTGGAATTATTGGGGAGGGGGGGTTGTCTTTCCCTCCTGATGCTTTGCAACCCCCTCTCCCTTGGGCTCTCAATGTTTTGCCTTTGGTCGTGTCATTCCCAGTCTTCTGAGAGCCTGGAGTGTTTTGCTACATCAGGAAGGAGAGAATCTTCAGTGGCTTCTCCCGCCACCCTCTCATTCTCTCCCCCCCCCCCACATCGAAATAGGAAATTTCTGTTGTTTACAGGAGAAGAGCCCATCGCTCTCCCTGCACATGATGCTTTTCTGGAGCTGTCTGCATCCTTCTTTGCTTTCCCTGCTCTCTGTTGCTGAAGTGCGGAGGGAGGGGAGTGTTATTAATCGTGACACACGCTTCCCCTGAGAAGAGGAAGTGATGGGGGGCAATTCATGGGTCAGGAACCCCCTTTTATTATATCACATTGCAAATGCTTGAATGTTCGGCTTATTCTAATGGCCGTGCCCCAATCTTTTTCCCCCTTTCCTTTTTTTCCTCCTCAAACAATATGCCAGGGTCTGGTTTTGCAGAGAATCTGAGCTCAGCCCCTTTGGCATGTGGGGTTGGGAGAGATGACATTCCGGCTGTGAATGTTTTCCCTCTTTACTACAAGAGGTGGGCTCTGGAGGGGATCACAACTTTCCATCCTGTCTCTCATTTCACCCGTCAGGGGCATTTTGAAAGGGAGAGAAAGAACAGTAATTTTCTTTACCCCCTGATACGATTGGTGCTCCTTCTCTTCTCTGTGTGTTTTTTCCCTCGCTTTCTGGGCCCTGTGAAACGTTACTCGGATGTTGTTTCCTGTCATGACACTCGGTTAGTAAAGGGGGCTCTCAGAGGAAGCAGACCCCTCCCCTAGCTGTGATTTGTGTGACACTGTCTATCTGATTACAGTCCTCCTTGCTTGTGTTTTCTGAATGCCGGGCCTGGAGAGTGAGAGGTGGTGGAGGAAGTCATAATGCCAGATCTTGTTAAGGACCCTGGCTTTTCTGGGTGCATAAATTTAAGATATCCGTCCTTAATATCTTTCGTTCTTTGACTGTAGAAGCAGCAATCAGAACATCGGGGCTTAATGTGTCTGTGTATTTTCTGGAAGGAGGGTGAAGTCTTTGAATGCTTCTATGCGACCTCTTCTACGGAATCATCTGTGTGACAGGTCTTGTTCAGTCAGGGAACATGTAGCCACTTGGTTTTGCTGTTGCAGATCCCTGTGTGTGTGACAAGCAGAGGGGGTTAGAAGCTGTGGGATCCCCCCTATGTACTTTTCTCTGTCTGCCTCCCACTCTCAGCTTTTCTTTTCTCCCCCCCCCCCCCCCCATGCAGCTGCAGTAGGATGGTTTGACACTCGGTGCTATAGTATCCAAAGGGGGAGGGAAAGAACTCTCCTTCAGAGCTCATTTCAGGCCTTATGTGTGGGCCTCTTTAAAAAAATTACAGGAGGTTCTGATTGGCTATTTAGTGTAATGCTGCTGGAAATTGGCGGCAGGAGAGACAATGAGGTGAACTTAATTTCTGCAATGGATTATGATATGCTCTTTTCCATATCTTGCTTCTACCTTAGAAGAAGAAGCAAAGAGTTTGGACTTATACCCCACCCTTTTCTCTCCTGCAGGAGACTCCAAAGGGGCTCATAATCTCCCTTGCCCTTCCCCCTCACAACAAACACCCCTGTGAGGTAGGGTGGGGCTGAGAGAGCTCTGAGAAGCCGTGACCAGCCCTGTTGGTCACCCAGCTGGCATGTGTGTGGGAGTGCACAGGCTAATCTGAATTCCCCAGATAAGCCTCCATAGCCTGTGGGCGGCAGATTGGGAATCAAACCCGGCCCTCACTGTGATTAGATATTAACGGTGCTCTCTAACCTCCTCACGCCTACCGCTGCTTCAGAAATGCTATGGGTGCAAGGCATGAGACATGTGTCTCTTTGGCTGCGTAGCCCCCCCCCAGCCATATAGATGACGTTTTTTCCATTTAACCTCCCTCCTTCTTCTTTGCAGGAGCTGGGCCGTGCAAGGGAGTGTTATCAATCATAACACCCGGTCCCAGGGCCCCAGTCTGGACGGGGCCACCACCACCAGCGTCAGTGCTGCTGCCGGAGTCCAAAGCGGATCTGAGGCTGCTGTTGCCCCAGGGACCCTCAGCCAGGGCAAATCAGTGGTCATCAGCACCATGGCAACAGCTCTGTCGACGAGGAATGGGAAAATTGGGACCACGGCCGTGCAGACTCTGAACGGGAGTAACGTGGTGATGAACTCTCACCATTCGGGGAGTGCTTCTTTCTCAGCCACCCCTGTGACGGCTAACCCTACTGTCATCCCCGCTGTCGCCCCTCTGTTAACAACGACCTGTGGGAACGGGGAAGGTAAACACTTAACGCCTGCTCTGCCCTCTTGGTCTCCTAACACGCCATCCAGACTTCTTCAGATCAGGGGTGCCGCCTGCCTTCGCCCTCCCCTACGGTGATCTCCTCGCAACAGCCCCCGAGCATCGGGACCGGGGGCCCGACTGTAGCGTTGGTGAGGCCACCCATTCATACAGCGGGACCCTCGGTGGCTGCCGCCACCCAGAAACGTGGAGCAATATTTCAGGGATCAATCTAACCATTAGCTGGAAGCTTTTCCTGCTGCAGCCACACCAGAATTGCTGCTTCCAGACGTCTCTTGTAACAGCCACTGGTTCTGGTGTGCCGGCTGCACCTGCCACGCAGGTCATCAAATCGGAATCTCCCAAAACTATTGTGCAAGCAGTAACTCAACAGCAGACTCTGGCTGCTGGGGGCCAGCCCAGTACTACAGGGGGTAATATGATCATTGGGCAAACTATGCAAACTGGGCTGCCCAACGTAGCTCCTAATCCTGGCGGGAGTCCCTCTCCCATGCCTGGCACACTCCACTGGCCTAAGGGCGGGTGCCGCCACTGCGGCGCAGAACCTGCCGAGAATTCCAACGGGCAACAACCAGCGGAATCAGGAGCGACTTATTCTAACAGCCTATAATCACACTGCCTCAGCCTCTCAAACTGGATAAATATCCAGAACTTTCAGCCAGGTAAGAAAAGGCTGGCGTTCCGACTCTTCTGTTTGTTTGTGTGTGTTATTTCCATTATTGAAAAAGAAGGTAAGTGGGTCTGGCTTCTGCCTGGCCACTTTGGATTGGACGGGCTGTGAGGGCCTTGTCAATGTCATGTGTGTTGTGGTTCAGAGGTCTAAACCAGGCTGATTATCAACTTGTCTCACCACTCTGCAGCTCTTCCTCTGAAGCTGCTGTCCTCAGAGGTGAAAAATGAAAGTTGGTTGTGAGAAATCAAAGCCGACAACTTTGTTTTAAAAGTAAAGTTGGACACTCTTCTTTCTAGTTTCTTAGTCATTTTACTTTCAAGTTTATTAACACAACTACAGGGGCTTGAAAGGCAACTTACAGTGCCTGAGAAAGTCATTTCAGTTTAAGCCCATCTATTTAAGCGAACTTAGACTGGAGTGACTCTGCACTGTTAGTTCTAGAAGGGCCTGTGAATTGTACAGTTAGCAATCACATAGATGGTTTGGGATTTTGAAGGGTTTGCCAGGTTTGGTGGGTCAGGGGACCAGAGAGTGCTGATGCAGATCCCTGTAAGAAAGCAAAGAGCTAGATGTGTAAGCCAGTGGGTGTTCAGTAAGCAAATCAACAACAGTTTAGCAAAATGCTATAATTGAGACTTGTATAGAATCATAGAGCTGGTGAGACCCTGGTAATACCAAGTCCAACCCCTTGCAATGGTGGAACGCATAACTGCAAAGCACTCTGACAGATGGTAGCTACTTCAAGCCTCTCTTTAAAATGCAACATCCAAAGAAGGAGACTCCATCACACTCTAGATAGTAGCATTCCATCGTCCAACAGCCTCCTGATTCTCCTCTGTGGGAGTTTTTCCTGATAAGTTTAGTGGAATCTCTTTTCCTTCACCTTGAACTCCATTCCTCCTGATCCTAGTCCTGGAGCTGCAGAGAACAAAATCCATTTCCTCCCTCCTTAAATATGACATCCTCTGTGATATCTAAACAGGGCTATCATAGTCACCTCTTAACCTTCTCTTCACCAGATTAAACATCCCCAGCTCCCTAAGCCCTTTCCTGCAGGACATGAATTAGACCTTTACCATCTTTGGCTGCCTCCCAAGGCTCTTCCAGCTTGTCAATATCCCTTCTCTTAAATTGCAGTGCCTAGAACCAAAAGCAATATCTATAGTGAGGGTTCAAAACCAATGCAGAATAGGGAGGTACAATTACATCCCTCGATCTTGACACTATACTCCTATTGATACAGCCAAAAATCGCATTGGCATGAAGGTGTCCTGTCCGTGATACGTCCTAGCATCTCTCTGCTTTGACTCTTCTCTCTCTACCTGACTGCCCTTACAATTCAGGACCAGATCTGCTTCCCTTTACTCCTTGATTAAAATTACATACACTGTGCTTCAGTCTTTGGTTTACAACCAGCATGTCTGGAGTGACATTCCGACTTCATTATGTCCTTGCCTTTCCCTGTAGTGTTTAGTTCTGTTGCACATGTAGTACAGAAGATCGTGTTTTGGTTATGAAATTCAATGTGGGTGAAAGTTTCATAGTTCAGGGTTAAAATAAGCCTTCAGATGTTATGGGTTCACAGTTCCATCATCCCCCTGCCAGCACTGGTGGTGTGGGATGATGGGAACTATAGTCCATAACATCTGGAGAGCTGCAACTTTGACACCTGTGGTCCAAGGGTCCGCCTACTGGAGCTGGATTAATTTCATCCCACTTTCCCTCTATCCTTTCATCCGAAAGCTCTCTCTCCTGGGCTCTGAAGCGTGAAGTTCTAGACCTTTTAATTGAAACATTTTAACAATACCTCGAGTATTCATTTGTATATATTTTTTTTGGTTCTTCCTGAGTATTTTCTATGGGAGGTTCCTTTGACTGATCGCTACAGTCCCTTCCATATACTGCTATATCTTTAGCCAGATTTTTTTGTAGCTTGGAATTGCTGTGTAACTACCTGGTTGAATCTTCATACCTGCCAGTTTTACCTGGATTCTGTTTTCAAGTCATGTGCAATCGAAGCCGACATGTATAGCTGGGTGCCCCTGCCATATATTGTAAGGTGGTACTACTCGCAACAAAGCATATAATTAAATTTTATTATTACTTACCTAATGAAATCAACAGGTGTGACTAGTGCTGCCCAGCCTCTAGGGATCTCTCGGAGGGTAATGAATATCTTGCTGGAAACCGTGAGGTAAAACGCTTTAGACTAGATGTGGCCAAACATGGCCTGGGGTTTGATCTGGCTCCCTTGAGAGCCCAAGTGAGCCAATCCGAGGCAAACCTCCGCAAACCTCCTGAACTGGCTTCCATGTAGGCTATGGCGGCCCTCTCCATGCCAGACTGGGAGCTAGGGCATTGCCTCAGCTGGTTTGCAGGCCTGATAAGGTGTCTCAAAGCTGAGGTAGCCACCCTGCCAGTTCCAGTTCAGCTGATAACTCCTCCTGGAGGCCTGTACCAGCTGGGAGGCAGCCTCTGCCTCCCTTCTGGTCCGCAAAATCACATTTATGCTAAGATCTCACCCCATAACAATGAGTTTGACACCCTAGCTTAGACTAATGTATTTATCACATGCGAGAGACCAGCCTCCCTGTTTATCGTGTCAAACTGTTCTTTGAAATTCACATGTGCCTAGGCCCCGTGGTGGCGAACCTTATTATACTCCAGATAAAGAGGACTACAGGGATTCCTTATCAGCTACTTTTCCAGCATGGCCAATTGGCCATGCTGGAAGAGGCTGATGGGAATTGTAGTCCATAACATCTGGAGTGCCAATAGGCAGTAGCTGGTGATCTTGCTTGCTTCACTGAAGGCTACTGGGCATTCGTACAGCTTTGTTTTGTGAATTGTGGACAGTTCTTCCTTAAAGGCTGCTAGATATTCATAAAACTTTGTGGCCTTGCGTTGGACTGAAAAGGTAACGGCCTGAACCCAGTCCCTCCCTCAGGAACATCATTTTGAGGGACTCAGTGGATTGCAGTGGGGTGGAGAACTGTCCACATCATCCTCCCCTTTCCTCTGCTGGTGGGAGGTGAATCATACTGGCGGTTAAAAGCAACTTTTATATTCAACACTGTGCTCAAACAGTTAGTTCTGAAATTTACTGGAGTGCTTTTCATTTCATGCTCCGTTGTAATGGGGGTGGTTATTAACTCTCTTTACCTTATTGTCCTGCATCATCTTCATCTTTCACAATAATAAAAAGGAATATGAAGGCCAAATAAACAAAACGGGGATATAAATTTAGTAAGTGAATGAAACTTGCTCATTAGTTAGAGAGTGGTTTATTACAGTTGTCCTGATCAGATCCCCCAGTATTTTAGACATGTGTGATTATTCCTTGAAGAGTGCCTGATTTTTTCTGGCCCATACTTACACTTACTGGCCTACACCACTTACTGTCTCTATCTGCTCTGAGAGACTGTTGTTAACAATTAAAGGGGATGTACTAGGGATTTATAATCCATAGTTAATGATTTCAGCACCACAACATTTGTTGGCTGTTACCTTTAAAAAGACTCTTGGTTTATCAATAGCTCCTAGTAAAGGAAGCTAAGTTGAACTTCCAGGGTTATAGCTTGTATGTACCTCTGAATGTCAGGTGCTGGGGACAGACAATTCAGAGGGCCTTTGGCTTCATAATCAGCTGGTCACTGTTGCCAGGAGAATGGCAGGCTGCATGGAGTTTTGATTGGATGCAGTATGACCTTTGACATGTCAACGACACATTTTTTTTTATTTTTTTAAAAAAGGCTGATACTAATCTGTGCTATGGTTGCAACGAGGGGGCAAAATTATAAATCAGATTGTACCATTTAAAAGAAGTGTCGGTTTACTAAGATGTGTTGGTTTTCTTTCTAGGACATTTGAATCCGCAGTAAAATCTAAATACCTCCCTCTGACTTGTGTGGGGGGGGGGTTGCTGCAGTCCTGTGCCCCCTTAGTTGGAAGTCAGAATCGTTGTACTTAGTTGGACCTGCTGCTTAGTAAGATCAGGCTGTGTGCCTCTCGAAAGCAACTCTTCTGTGATCCAGGTGGCATGACATTTTACAAATAGGGGGAGGGGAACAACTCATTTACTCAAACCTTACAAGCACTCAGCTTCGTTGACTGATTATCCTTTCGCTTTATGTAATCATTTTTCTGTGACGATGCTTCACGTGGCATACAACTAAGATGACGATGCAAGGAAACAACATGAGAGTATTTTTTAAAAAATGATAAAAAGCAAAATGAACCACAAGTGGCCGGAAAACATAAATGCTGCTAAGAGGCAGGTCATTTAAGGACAGCAGTGGTTTGGGGATTGTTAGAAGGCAGGTTAACCTCCAGCGTTCTTTTACCGAGCCAGAGCAGCCCATAGTTTGGGAGGGAGTCGTGTCCATAGTTCAGTTGAAGAGCGTTTGCTTCACATTCACCCTTCCCAAGTTCTATCCCCAGCACCTCCAATTAAAGGATATCGGGAAAAAGGGGCTGCGATAACGGTGTCAGAATTTTCAATTTTGGCATGTGACCCAATTATCAAGGGTGCTTTAATACCTAAGAAACGCTGACACAGTTGCGGGAATCCAAAGTGTGGGGCTTCTTTTCTGCTCTCTTTCATATGTCACTTCAGTGTGCCTAAAATCTCTAATGGAATTCTACATGCCTACATATTAATAGTCAAAGAGATTTATTTTAATGAGAACATGAATTATTGCAGAGTTCTATAAAGTGGAGCACCTGCTCCCTAGGAGAACTCTGAAAGATGGGCCAGCGGAGAGGGTAGGAGCCAGACAGTGGGGAACTGCGGGTATTCCTCTTCGGCAGTTCAGTACTGACTGATGAGTGTAGGGATAGATTCCAGACACATGTGGGGATACAGCCGTGTCCCTGGTTTGGATCTGAGCATATTTTGGGATGAGGTGATGCGATTCGATGCTGCCCACCAGCAGTTATGTCAAAGCGGTAAAACCGGCGGGAAAGAAAAATTACCAATAATTTGTGTTCCAAATAAATTACACAGGTTGTAATTCAGGTGACCCTGAAAGTGGATTGAAATTTGAGGGGAATGAAAAGGCTGCGATGTGGTGTATAAGTTCAATAAATAATTGCTACTAAGTGTAATAAATCTGAGATGCAAATCAGAAGCCATTTTGAACCACCAGAGGTCTTCAAAAGCTGGGAAAGCATCCCTAGAGTAGACATAGGTGTGCACAGCTTCATTAGTTTCAGATAGGTGGATATGCTTGAGATGAATAATTTGATTTTGTTTTCAATACGACTTCCCCCCCTGGATTTAGGAAATGCCTTCCCCCGACACCTTGACATATTTTCTGTTAAGGATTGCTCTGTCTGGATGTAGGATGTGGGATAGAAAAGGGCCGTGCTTGTGGTTAAAATAATATCCATATAAACGACTTGATGGGAATTTTACATTGTACAGGGATTTTTGATGAACGTAATTGGGATCTAAAGGAATTTCCTACCCCATGTTTAGATATTCTCTCTCAGTGTGTGTGTGTGTGTGTACACACACATTCCCATACATTATGGAGGTTGGGCATACACTTGTATGTTTGACTAAATTTATTGAATTATTAGTCTGTCATGAGGCATCATATTGATTCCTGTTGCCTTCATAGAATATACAATAATCCAGGGGAGGGGGCTAAAGTGTTGTACAAATCTGGCTTAATGCTCGCTGTAGTGAGGACTGGACTATTTGGTCTCTACATCCCTTACAGTGCAGTACTAGGCAGCGTTACTCCAGCCACATTGAAATGATGCTTTGACATATAGGGATTGCACAGTCTTATCCCAGCCTACCTCACAGGTTGTTGTAAGGAATAAATGGAAGAGAGGAGAACGATGGGTCCTTATTGAGGGGAAAGGCAAGGTGCAAATGGAGTAAGTAAATATACCTTCTTGTGCAAAGTAGGATATGAACAGTAAACATAGTTACCAAAAAGTATAGTTCCCACCTGCCACTGAAAATCTAAAGGGTTTGTGTATAGCACCTTGATTTGTTTATACAAAATGCTTGTGCAAAACAGTGCTACATCTGTGTTTCCAAAGCCTCTGCCATTCACTTCTGGAGCTGCGGCTAACTTCATAAGTTTCCTGACTTCAGTGGTGCCTCAGCGCATTACGAACTCGAGAACACGCCCTCGTGCGTACCAAAACATTGTTTTTCTGATATTTCTAACCCATCCACATTTGTGAAGAATTTGGTCTCCCAAGTATTTTGACACGGGACTGTGAGCTTAACAGAAGATTATTTACTAGGATGTTGGGCAAGTAAGAAGAAGAACATATTTAAATCATGATGCTATGCATATGGCATTGAGAGCCAGGCTGTGCTACCCTTGCATATTCCTATTAAAGTTGTAGGTTAAGCAGGGCTGTGTCCACATGGAATGCCATACAAATAAGTGATTTTAAGTTTGTGCATGCACGCCTAGCAATATCACTACAGCAGTCTCTTGGTTCCCCAAATCTTCTGCTCATTTAACTGGCACCACTCTTTCCTTCCTTGTTCCTTTTATGCCAGAGTCTCCTATCCTAGATCTTCTGTCTGGTATCTCGGGTGACTTCAAAACCTTCAGTTTCCACCAGGCTTTTGATGTAACCCTTCAGTTTTCACTGAAACGTTTTAAGTAGAAATAACTGAGTTGGCCTGCCTTTCATTCCCTATTACAGTTTCCGCTCTCCTCCTGCCCATCCCTCAGTGTCAGCACTTTGATAGCAAGCTGTCTGCCTTCCTTTCTTCTGTACAGCTTCATACATAAAGGTACTTGAGAGCTCACAATCTGGAAATCCCCCTCCGCTAAAACAAAATACTAATTTTTAAAACTTCTTGGTTGGATCCAAAGTAGCTCTCATGTCAGTGGAAGATTTTCCCTGATCCTTCAAAGTATCTCTTTTGCAGGTGCAGAGCACTGCTGAGGAAGGTGCAGAGTCCTGTCGACAGTTCGCTGGACCCATTCATATGAATCCAAATTGTCTTAGTGCTGTGATTGTCAAGTCTCAAAAGGTGTCAGTTTCACCTGGGCTTCCAGAGGCTGGATTCCAGAGTCTTGAGGGTCTGCAAGTCTATATATTTTGTCAACGTATCATTCTCCAGCGAAGAACTTCAGAGGGAGGCTCCGGTGTAGTATTTGCTGGCGTGCGATTTGTCAAGAAGTTTGATATCACAAAAGCTTAGGATTCCTTGACCGTGATAGGTAGTAACTAGTTTAACAAAGCTGGGGAGATTGTATTAATACCACCCAGTGCTATTTGGTTTCTTTTTTCTTAAGTACATAATTATCACACTTAGCACTTCCTGCGTTTCATGGCCCTTTGACCCTGGCTGTTTAGAACTTTGTTCGTCATCACCTTGTGCTGTATGTGTATGTTGTAGATATGTGTCTGCTTTGTAGGGACCTGCCACAGGCCTTTGGCAAAGTGGCCTCTGTGTCTTTGTAAGCTTATTCTGGGATAAAAACGTGAGTCCTTCGGTTGACACAAAACCCCTGTTTGTTTTTTCAGCAGAATAGCTACCCCTCTGAAATCAGTACAGCACCGTCTCCTAAGCAATACAAATATATGTATTTCCAGCCTCAAGAAGACATGAGAAAATTGTGAAAAGATTTGTTAGGTTTTTGCAAACAGCAGCTTTTTTGTTTATGTTGTCCAAGTGGGATTAGTGGAGTTTTGATATGAAAAAGTGGCCTTATCAGATTGGGCACAGTCTGGAACATGCAAGACTGTGCAGACTTTTCCTGGGGCAGATTATTGTGCCACTTGGTGCTTTACTTTCTAAACTGGATTGCCTAACCATTTGTAAAAATCCTTGGAAATAAAAATCAGTTTGAGTGTTTTGATTAGGAAAGGAAGAAGTGGTGACAGAGAATGAAATTGGAATGAGCTGGGATAAGCTTCCTATAACTCTGTTTCAGGACAAACCCATGTGGATGAATAACTCCTGAATTTTGCCAGTTGCCTAAAGTGGCACCTGTATTAGCTAAAGCTAAGAAGGAAATGGTCGACTGCTCCTTCTTCAGCTGACTTGGTGGATTCTGTTATCTTTTACTGCTTGCTGGTATTCTTAAAAGTTCATGGAGAACTGTATACGAACATAATGATCAGTTTATTGTCGAAGGCTTTCACGGCCGGAATCACTGGGGTGCTGTGTGGTTTCCGGGCTGTATGGCTGTGTTCTAGCAGCATTCTCTCCTGACGTTTTGCTTGCATCTGTGGCTGGCATCTTCAGAGGATCTTTAAGGAATCTTTAAGAATTCAGATTCTCTGAAGATGCCAGCCACAGATGCAGGCGAAACGTCAGGAGAGAATGCTGCTAGAACACGACCATACAGCCCGGAAACCACACAGCACCCCATAATGATCAGTTATTTGTATGTTTTATATTTCTGTTTCTTAAGTAATGCAGGCTTGGAACATTTCACAAAACAGGCCAGCGATGCCACAGTGTTTTAGTCATATAGTCCAGGAACTATTTCTTTGACTTCTTTCACTTTCACCCGAATCCAGGGATTTTTCCACAATGCTGCTGCTTCCGCAATTGCTCCTAAACTGTTCCCAAAACATGTAAAGCTTCTTCCCATATGGTTCATCTTAGTGGCATTTTTTAATATAAATACTCCTCCAAGAGGAACCACACGGACCCCTCATAGCGATAAAGTAGTCTCTGTGGCCAACCTTGAGAGTGGCTGGTGGCATGTAAAATCTTTGGGATCCTGTGTGAGTCCCAGGGAGCTCTCACAGATAGCCATTTTGGTGAAGCTGATCAGTTGTGAATAGATCAGAGCCTGGATGGGAAATCTAGAACCTCAATCTAGGCTGCTTTGAGCTTCCAGAAAGGAACCATAATCTCTGCTCTCCATCATTCTCCTCTCCTCCATTTTATCCTTGACTTTCAGGACCCTGAACCACAGGTGTCAAACTCGTGGCCCTCCAGATGTTATGGACGACAGTTCCCACCATCCCCATGCTGGCAGGGAATGATGGGAACTGTCGTCCATAACATCTGGAGGGGCGCGAGTTTGACACCTGTGCCCTAAACGGTCTGGAGCCATCGTTTCTGTGGGGCCCCCTCCCCCTGCCAGGACATCTCCTGATGGATTCTCTGATCATCAAATAACAATCTACTGGTAGTCCATGACCTGAGAGTTGTCCGGCTACCCTTGATCGGGGCTAGAGTGTTCTCCATCCTGGCCCCTATCTCTTGTCTACCAAGATCCAGGCCTTGTGGGTCCTTATGAAATTTGGCAGGACCTCTAAGACTGACCTGTTCCACCAGATGCAATGTTGAGACAACTATGGCTGTACCCTCCAAATGGTCTCCCTCTTCTCTTCCCCTCTTTTTTATTTTACCGGGATTATTAAATTATATTTTGAATGGGATCTGATTTTATCTGCCATCTCGGTTTTGATTTTTATTTATGGTGTTATATTTTGAGTGCATTTTAAATGTTGGAAGCTGCCCCGAGTCTGCAGGAGGAAGGGGAACATTTGCATATAATAAATAAAACCCTATGAGATAGGATGGGCTGAGGCTGTTCAACCCCTATACAGTTACTCCGGGGTGAGCATTATTTCAGTGGGACTGGAGTAACTGCATCGTACTGCACTGGACGAGACCAAATAGTGTAATTCTCACCACAGAGAGCATTAAATCAGACTTGTAAGAAAACCTGGGTCATCAAAACCGGGGTCATCAAAAGGCGCCGTTTACAAGAGCGCCAGGAATGACGCGCGCTGAGGGGGCGCGACGGTGTCAGCGTCGGGGCGGCTGCATTGTCGCCGCCCCTGTAGTGGGGAGTGCCGGGGGACCCCACGCTACTTGAGGAGAGTAGCGCAGGGCTTATGGTAAGTGGGGAAAGGAAAGTCAGATGTACGAAGCAGTACCTTATTTATTTGCTGTTTTTGTAGGGAATCAGGGAGGATTGCCCAGTGAAAGCTGATGCACAGATGCGTAGTAGCTTGGGGTCAGCGCTGAGTCCGCCCCTCTCTGTTCCTCTGTGTGACACCTCCCGGGGTTTAGTATCGGAAGTCATCCGCCTAAATAATTAATTATGGAAAGGTTACTGCTGCTGCTGTTTTATTGTATTTATTGTTTCAATTGGGATTATTCGATTGTTTTAGCTGCAATGTATTGTGTTTGATTGCCTGTAAACCGCCCTGAGCCCTTCGGGGGTAGGGCGGTCTAATAAATCAAATGAATGAATGCTTTTTTAAAAAAGATCCTTGCAAATATTTCTGATATCCCAATCCAAAGGGGTGGATAAATCCCAGGCGGTCGGGTTGCAGCGCAACTCCACCTCCTTCTAAGGGGTTTCAGGCGGCGCAGAGGGCTCCAAAAAACTCTCCAGCCAACCTGAAAACCCTTATTGCTGTCCAATGGGCTACTCCACACTAAAATGTGGGGTATGTCCCCAGGCGGCATAGGGACTGTTCTGGAGCCAAAGCCTTGTGGAAGCTGTCTGAAATTGGCTCCACCCTTGGGAACACCGCCTGACTGCCACCAACCTGCGTCAGTGTGGGCTCTCCTGTGGAGGGTCACCAGTGCACGCAGCAACTTCTGGATTTGGCACTGTACAGTTGCACTGTGCCTCACTGCTGGAGTAATAGCTCCTCTGGTGGCGTAACCACCTCTAATGTTGGCATTGTGGGAACCTACATCAGCGTAACTTCATGCTGTTTCCAGGGCTCTATTTGCGCCCCCCCCCCCCTTAAATTGCATTCTTAGTTTCTAAGCAGTTCAGAGACTTGGACAGAACTGTGGAAGTGACACTATTTGTTGACATGTGCAATATTTTTTTTTTAAAAAAACAGGTTTTTGGTTTACTAGCTTGTGTTTGTACAAACTTTGCTCTTTGCTCTTGGGAGGAGACATCACTTGCAGATACTTGTGTTTTTAAATAAATCGAACTCTTAAATTGTTGCTTCCAGAGGCTGGGTTTTTTTCTTGGTAAATATGCTGCCACTTGTGTTAAGTGCCATGTGTCTACTGTTACTACCGTGTTTCCACGAAAATAAGACAGTGTCTTATATTAATTTTTGCTCCCGAAGATGCGCTATGTCTTATTTTCAGGGGATGTCTTATTTTTCTGTGTTCTGTTCATCGGGCATGCTTCCAAACAAAAACTTTGCTATGCCTTACTTTCAGGGGATGCCTTATATTTCGCACTTCAGCAAAACCTCTACTATGTCTTATTTTCTGGGGATGTCTTATATTCGGGGAGACAGGGTACCTGCCTGGGGTACTTGCGAAAACCCCGTTGACTAGCCTACCATACCCATAGCAATATGGTAACCTCGTTTAAAACCTCTGACTGTACATTTGCTAGATGAAGCTTCCATCACAAGGACTGTAGTGAGTTTCCCAGCTGCTGGCTGCATTGCAGTTAAGATATCACTAGTGTTGTGTGGTTTCCGGGCTGTATGGCCGTGTTCTAGCAGCATTCTCTCCTGACGTTTGGCCTGCATCTGCGGCTGGCATCTTCAAAGGAGATTCCTCAGAGGAAATTTCTCTGAAGATGCCAGCCACAGATGCAGGAGAAAAGTCAGAAGAGAATGCTGCTAGAACACGGCCATACAGCTTGGAAACCGCACAACACTCCAGTGATTACGGCCGTGAAAGCCTTCGACAATACAGTATCACTGCAGCTTATCTTGTGTATCAGTCAAATTCTGTTACATAAACACTCCCTCACAACTTAACCATAACAAATCAACAAAGTTCTACATGGCTTAGAATCAACGACCCCCCTAATTGTGCGGAAATTCCCTTCCTTTGCGCGGAAGCGATCTGCCTTGGGGGAGCTCCCCCTGCAGCCACCCGAGCTGTGTGGCACCAATATGGTTCAGGCGCAGCTTACAGGGAGGGTTGCTTAGGATCTCTAAACTCAATCTATGTGACTGCACAAAGCTGTAGTACTGAGCAGTACTATAAGTCTTCCAGTAAATATCAACAGAATCCAATGTGGCTTAGAAACTTTAAACTCAGTATATGCCAATCAAGAAAACTGCAGTTTTGAGTGATGCTGTAAATCCTGGTAAGTTGGCTAGTTCCGCATGCTACAATGGACCATGTAGCAGTTTTATAAAAAGATTCTCTAAATATAGTACATTCTTCCATGGTCTCTAGGTTGGAGCTTCAATGCAAGGGATGGAAACTACTCTCCAAAGTCCTGGAGGTGAGAAATGGTGCCTGCAGACCAGGATTTCTGTGGTCGCAGTAACGTGTACACTGTCGGACACTCGCCCAGAGCTGGACAACTTCCTCGGTGTTCTGGCCTAGAAGAGAGAGAAGAGTATATCTCCCCCCCCCTTTCTCTCCTGTAGGAGACTCAAAGGGGCTCACAATCTCTTTGCCCTTCCCTCTCACAACAAACACCCTGTGAGGTGGGTGGGGCTGAGAGAGCTCCAAAGAACTGTGACTAGCCCAAGGTTACCCAGCTGGCGTGTTTGGGAGCGCACAGGCTAATCTGAATTCCCCAGAGAAGCCTCCACAGTTCAAGCGGCAGAGTGGGGAATCAAACCCGGTTCCTCCAGATTAGAATGCACCTGCTCTTAACCACTACGCCACTGCTGCTCCTAGTGATATAGGTTTCTAAATTTTCAGATTCTATATTTTTCAGTGGAAAAAATTTCTTCCCCACATATATAAATATAGTCTGTTTATTTATATGTCAGGCCTCTTGTGCGGCAAAGCAATCATGTCAGACACACTAACTGTGGGACGTGAAACATGGACAAATCCCAGTCCTTGTGCACGGTCCAGGTTTTTGTGTAGCATATTTGCCTTATTTTGCTGACACTATTTAAATGTTGCTCTCGGTTAATTATAGCTTCAGAGGGCAGACATTTTGCTCTTTGGGTCCAGTAGAACGTTAGAAGCAGCAGCAAGATTTTTTGGGTGTAAGCTTTCAAGAGTCACAGCTCCCTTGGTCAGACTCCTGGTGAATGGAACTTTGACTCTTGAAATCTTGTTGGTCTCTAAAGTGCTCTTGGACCTGAAATTAGTTCAATATATAAATTATTTATATATGTCTGGAAAAGCCACACTGCTGATCGGATCCATCTGAATAGTACTATACCTTTTCCCACCAAAAGATAGAAGTGTGGTCAGTAGTGGTGCGACAGAAAAGCGTGCTTTTTGCCCTTATGAGCTGTTTTGGAGTGGGAGGGGAGCGAGGGGTGGCATGCAAGGGAGCGGAGGGAAGAGGACCCAGCATCTGGACCTGGTCCGCCCACTCTAGCAGAGGTGGTGGCATGCAAGGGAGGGGAGGGGAGGGGTAGTGGAGCCCCAGTTTCTGAGGGGGTGGCATGCAAGGGAGGGGAGGGAAGGGGGTAGGGGAGGGAGGGGAGAAGAGGGTGGGGGAGAGGAGGGATGGCATGCAAGAAAAGGGAGGGAGGGTGTAGTGGAGCCCTAGTTTCTGAGGGGGTGGCATGCAAGGGAGGGGAGGAAGGGGGAGAGGAGGGGTGGCATGCAAGGGGGGGAGGGAAGGGATTGAGGGGTGGCATGCAAGGTTAGGGAGGGAATGTGATTATAAATTGGTTATTTATAATCAATAAGTAAGCCATGATCAAGTCACAGAGAGTGTGGCTCAAGCAGTTTTGAATCAGACTCACCTGAGCTCAAGCTGGCAAGAGGCATAAGCGCTTCAGACAGTCCCGTTGAAACTGAAGGTGCCCTTAGCGAAAGTTAAATTCTGCCAAAAATTAATGGCTGACTAGCCACAGCTGTTGGCCTACGCTAAACGTACTATATTCACACTTTTCAGTGCCCACTTTTACTTTTTTTAAAAATCAAGGGTTCTCCTGTTTGTTTGCAATCCCTTGTAAAATATTCTAAGTGTTAACCTTTTAAAACAAAGCTTTGGTTTTGTTTGTAGGTGACATTTAAACCATATTAAGTGCCTCTGGTTTTTCCCTCTGGCTGGCTTTGCCGTTCAGCTACTCGAAGCTGTCGGGGTTTAAGAGCGGGGGAGAACTTTCAAAGCACTTCTGCAGTGTGTAAAATTAACATGCTGTACTTTTAAAAAGTTTTACTAAATGTAAGTAGAATGGACTCCCTTAGTCAGTTTGCGCTTAATTCCCTTGCGTCACAAAATGTACTGGGGAGCCAGCCTCTCTCTCTCTCCCCCCCCCCCCCAATCCACATAGGGAAAGGAGACCACCGGCATTCCTGAGATTCTACGTAAGAGTTGAAGGGTCCACAAGGTCAGGGAAAGGTGGCGAATGTCAACAGGGAGCCCTGATGGCCGATCTGAAGCCGGAAGCTCCGATAGCTTGCTCTGACCTTCACAGCTTCATTATTAAAAGATACTGATGTTAAGTGCATGTTCTTCTCTCTCTTAGCGGGGTTGTGGTGTCAGCTGTCTTCGCACAAGAGTCTCTTGGTGGCAGAGTGCGTGGAGAGTTGACTGTCTCAACCTGGAAGTAGAGTTCGGTGGTTTTGCCTCCACATGGAAGCCAGGTGCTCCGTTACCTCTATAGAGGACGGGCGTCATTTGTGGTCCTGTTAGCCGTCTCGTGAATCCAAAGGTTTATTCTTGCATGGATCATAGAGTGGGCATTGAGTGGAAACGCTAATTACAATTGGGGTGCTGTGTGGTTACTGGGCTGCATGGCTGTGTTCTAGCAGCATTCTCTCCTGACATTTGGCCTGCATCTATGGCTGGATCCTCTGAAGATGCCAGCCACAGATGCAGGCGAAACGTCAGGAGAGAATGCTGCTAGAACACGGCCATACAGCCTGGAAACCACACAGCACCCCAGTGATTCCGGCCGTGAAAGCCTTCGACAATACGCCAATGGCAATTGTTTGCTCATGGGTCTCTTCTAGGCTGCTTTCTTATGTGCCCGGTGGTCCTGGGCATGGCCGGCTAGTCCGGAGGCTTCCCTGGATCAGTGCTGTGATAACTAAAACAGATGGCCCTCCTGTTAAAGTCACGTCGGCCACTTGCTCCTTTATGGGCCAGAACAATATCGGGAAGAACTCTTCTCTAAATATTGTCTTGCAGGTCTGCCACTGGCTGAAGATTGATTAAAGCAATTTGCTTCTGTTTAGACCATAAACTTTTACATTCCCCGCAAGGAGATTCAACTGTAATGAAGGTACGCAGGAGTACCCCAGGATGTTCTCCTGTTCTGCGTCTCCATAATTATTTGGAGACGTTCGCTTGCTTGCGCTGTACTTGCTTCCTCCCCACTATGGAGAATCGCTTCCCAGAGAGGAATTAATCCTCTTCATAGTGGAAAGGGAATTGGGAGTTGTGGATCTAGAAAGGTTGTTCTCTAAACGCTGTTCGGCAAATGAAACTGGACCGGGGAAAACGGCCATCTCCCTGTCCCTTCCTCAGTCTAGGTGAGAAAAGAAGGGAGTTGAAGCTCTCTAAACCCTTGTCAAGTTGAAGCAATTGCTTGTGAAAGTGTGAACTTGTTGATGTTAATTTTCTTGGGTAGCTGTGGGTAGGAGTGAGCGCGAAACTGGCATTCCAGTATTTGAACTTAAATGGATCCCACTTTTAATGTGGGGGAAGCCACGGCTGAGTGGTAGAGGTCACGCTTGGCACATGGAAGGTCCCGAGTTCAATCCTCGGCATCTCCAGTTGAAAAGATCAAGTAGGAAGCGATGTGAAAGACCTCTGGCTTGGATTCTGGAGAGCTGCCTCTGGTCTGAGTAGACGGAACTGAAAGAGATGAACCAGTGGCCTGTTCAGTGTCAGTGGGATTGCCAACCTCCAGGTGGTGGCTGGAGACCTCCTGCTATTTCAGCTGATCTCCAGGCAACAAAGATCAGTTCACCTGGGGAGAAAATGGCTTCTTTGGAAGGTGGACTCTTTCCAGCGTGGTGTAGTGACTAAGAGCAGATGGATTCTAATCTTAGAAGAAGCAAGCCTTTATTGGCATAGACAACAGTACAACAGTAATAAAAAAACAGATTAAAAAGCATATACAATACAGGTCGAAGGAAATCTACTGGTGTTTAGTAATTTCCAGGAGAAAGTCTGCCACTATCATACGGAGAGAAGGATCAGGGTTGTCCAACAAGTAGTGTAATCTAATTAAATCGGGGAGGTGGGGTAAATGTAAAGGAGTAAGATTCACATACTTGGATCTGATTTCCTTGAATCTGAGACAGTATAGTAATTGTTGGGCCAGAGATTCAACTGAGCCATCGTTGCATGGGCACAATCTTTTAGCCTTTTCTTGGTTATTAAATCTGCCATGTAACAAGGCAGAAGGCATAACATTAAACCTGGATTCTAATCTGCAGAACTGGGTTTTGATTCCCCATTCCTTCACCTGTGTGGCAGAGGTTTATCTGGTTCACTAGATGTGTTTCCGCACTCCTCCATTCCTACTGGGTAAACTGGGGCTAGTCACAGTTATCTTAGAACTCTCTCAGTTCCACTTACCACCTCCTCCTCTTCTTGTTTTTGTTCTTTCTCCTCTTTCTCCTCTTCTTCCTCCTCCTCCACTGAAGACCCTCCCCTTCTGCAATCTCAAACTCCACCCTCAAGACTTCCAGGTGGCAACTCTAAATCAGGCAAATTCATGTGCCGCTGCTTTGGTCTGCTGCAGACGTAAACCACGGATAAGAGATTATCAGTGTAGTCCTGCAAACAGGTTACCCCAGTCTAAGCTTTGCATAAAATTGCCCTGTAACAGCTGCTTGTAGGGATATCAATTGCTCCCTTCTGCGATCACAGAGGTCATACCAACTATTTCCCCCCTTGAACCAGGTTATTAAGGAGAAATCCAGTTAACTGCAAGTTAATGTGGGTATTGAAGTAACTTTTAACTGAACAGGGGAGAAGTGCCTGGGAGGCAGGGCTGCATGATTTGGTGACCTCTTCTCATTCTCCCACCTGTGCTGAAGAGAGTCTGCCCTTATATAACGCCATGGTGCGACCGCACTTGGAGTACTGTGTCCAGTTCTGGTCGCCACATCTCAAAAAGGATATTGAAGAGATAGAAAAAGTGCAGAGAAGGGCAACGAGGATGATTGAGGGATTGGAGCACCTTCCTTATGAGGAGAGGCTGCAGCGTTTGGGACTCTTTAGTTTGGAGAGGAGACGGCTGAGGGGGGATAGGATTGAAGTCTATAAAATTATGCATGGGGTAGAAAATGTTGACAGCGAGACATTTTTCTCTCTTTCTCACAATACTAGAACCAGGGGGCATTCATTGAAAATGCTGGGGGGAGAGAATTAGGACTAATAAAAGGAAACACTTCTTCATGCAATGTGTGATTGGTGTTTGGAATATGCTGCCACAGGAGGTGGTGATGGCCACTAACCTGGATAGCTTTAAAAAGGGCTTGGACAGATTTATGGAGGAGAAGTCAATTTATGGCTACCAATTTTGAACCTCCTTGATCTGAGATTGCAAATGCCTTAACAGTCCAGGTGCTCGGGAACAACAGCTGCCATTGCTTTCACCTCCTGCATGTGAGCTCCCAAAGGCACCTGGGGGGCCACTGCGAGTAGCAGAGAGCTGGACTAGATTGACTCTGGTCTGATCCAGCTGGCTTGTTCTTATGTTCTTATGAGTAACCTTGTCATGCCGCAAAGAGCTTGTTATCTTGGTCGCAATCTGCTGCAACAAGGCATGTGTGTTCTTTTATATTCCCCATCAGTCTTTCCTTGCCAACTCTTGGGCGAAATTGTGTTCAGCCGCAGAAGTGCTTTGAGTGCCACACCTGTCGGTTAAGTAAGACTTATCCGTTTGTATCCGATTCAGGTCTGGCAGGCTTCGGGCACTTCAACCAATGGCAGGTTTCTGTGCTGAATGAAGCCAAAGCACATGCACACAAACCGATGCTCTCAATTGAAGAATGGCGGCTGAAGGTCTTAGGGCTGGTGGAGAAGGCCAAGTTAACTTCGCTGCTTAAGGAAAAGAACGAATTAAGTTAATGGGCAGTTGAAAAGCCTTGGTAACGCATCCAGACAAAACAGGAAAAATAAGCAAATGGGTGATTAGTGGTTTTGCAGGTTGAGGACTGTTAAAATAAGATCCGACAGAGAAAAATGAGACTTTAAAAAAAAATTAGTAATGACACTTTAATTTAATTTTGCTGCTTAGGGGCTAAGGGCTGAAAGTTTAGAGTTTAAAGGTTAATGTTCAGATCATATCATATCCGATTCTTATATTTGGTTATTTGACCAGCATAAAAGATCAGTCTTTGATGCACAAGAAACTGGAAGTCTCTATGAAATAAGTATTGTATAGTTTGGTGAATGTTTGTCTTGGTGTGTGTTTTGGATTTTGAAGTACAATTTTTTAAAAAATTGCTGAAAATTTTAAAAACGCACACCTGATGCTTCTAATCTCAGTGAGACCCCTGAGCAGAGGCATATCAAGGCGGCAAAGTGCCCGGTGCACCAGTGCGTCCTCCACCGCCACCCCGGAACCCACATCCCCACGGGGCGCGCGCCCGGTGCATTGTGCACCCCCTGTCCCCTTGGAGCTACACCTCTGCCCCTGAGGTCTTTCACAGCGGTAAGAATGGATTCCACACCCCACCTAGAGAAGACGAAGAGTTTTGGATTTATATCCCACTTTCTCTCCTGCAGGAGACTCAAAGGGGCTGACAGTCTCCTTGCCCTTCCCCCCCTCACAACAAACACCCTGTGAGGTAGGCGGGGCTGAGAGAGCTCCGAGAAGCTGTGACTAGCCCAAGGTCACCCAGCTGGCGTGTGTGGGAGTGTACAGGCTAATCTGAATTCCCCAGATAAGCCTCCACAGCTCAGGCGGCAGAGCTGGGAATCAAACCCGGTTCCTCCAGATTAGATACATGAGCTCTTAACCTCCTACCCCACTGCTGCTCTACCCCAAGCTTGGATTGTAGAGGCTACAATTTAAGCACGAGCCTGTTTAAACACACTCCATACAGCGACGTTGTCACTTAAAGAAATAAAATAGGAAATCGTATGTACAAAAAGTACGTTTGGTTCATTACTGAGGAGTAGCTGGATATACTTTCAGTTTCCTGCCTCCAAGTGTATTTTAATTGAGATACTGGTGCCTGAGATACTTTATCTCCGAGTTCTCCTGCGAAAGTCTGTTTGTGAGTCAAGGTGTACCCCCGAAGGTGCTTATGCTATGAATATCAGTCCAGCCTGGCAAGTAAATAGAACATGCAATGAAAATATCTATAAAGCTTGGGACTGCCTATCATTACTCTGTAGTGAAATACTGCTAAGTTTTGCCTGACGCTAAGAAGCTGTAGGTGGCCGCTGTCCTTGCTGATTCCATTACGGTGCCATTTTGCTCTTTGTGTTAAAGTGGCATCCAAAATTATTTTTCCTTCTAGGTTCTGCTGATCTGTCTTTTGTTGATTCATGCTACTGCAGCCTGATGTCTGGGCTATACACTCTACTTGGGGTTGTCCCTAAAGTTAGCTGAACGCAGAAGCTGCAATTAGGGTAAAATTGCTTTAGTTAAGTTAATGGACAATTAACCTGTCAATATGCATAAATGCTGTCTGTTCTAAAATAGTTTTCTGTGTTGATTATTGGCTTCCTACCTTTTGAAGCGTGACACTTCGCTCAAGGCTGGTCCGTGTCCACGGGGCCCCATCAAGTTCTCCGCTTCCAATACCTCTTTCTTGACGTGTCATCCTATAGGGCTGTGTGCTGCTTCTTGACTTGGCCGTGGGCGGCTTTGGTCACTTCCTGAACTCTCTGATAGGCTTACTGGAAGAGGTGGGTGGGGGTGCCTTAATTATCAGTCTTATTTCAAGCAGTTTGGTTTCAAAATGCATTCTGCCATCAAACCATCTTGTTTCTGAGCAAGTTCTGCTGAGCTGTTGATGGGCTGTTGATTTATATGCTGCCTTGAGTAGGTCTCTGGAGAGGCAGCATTATTTATTTACTCCGTTTATATCCTGCCTTTTCCCCCTCAATGGGGAACCAAAACAGCTTGCATCGTTTCTCCATTTTGTTCTACAGGAACCTCCACACTAGAGGTCATCGATCTCTGAATCCCAATTCTGAGAATCAACGTTGGGAAGGCCTTGTTGGTATGCCCTCCGGAGTAACTGTTGGCCCTCCAGAGTAACTGGTTGACCTTTGTGTGAAAGAGGATGCTGCACTAGATGGACCACTTGTCTGATCCAGCAGGACTCTTCTTCTTACGTTCTTATGAAGGTCTCTGCCTTTCTGCCTGTTCGTTGGCTCTTCATAGTCATTGGTCGGTCTCTCTGTGTGAGATGGGATGAGGTCTAAATGGGCCACTTGTCTGAGGTCTAAATGGGCCACTTGTCTTCTTGCATTCTTGCATTCTTATGAAGATCTCAGCCTTTATGCCCGGTTGTTGGCCCTTCATAGTAACTGGCTGGCCACTCTATCTGGGAGGATTCTGGGCTAGATTGAGCTCTGTTCTGATCCAGAAGGGCTCCTCTTGGATTCTTAGTTTACTATTTGTGTAGGAGCCGCATGGCGTAGTGGTTAAGAGCTTGCACTGCCACTCACACAGTCAGGAGTTCAAGCCCCCTGTGGGTCAGATATCCTGGCAGCTGGCTTAGGGTCAACTCAGCCATCCATCCATTCCTTGGTCGGTAAATGAGTACCTAGCACATAGCTAGGGGGTAAAGAATAGCTGGGGAAAGCAATGGCAAACTACCTCACAAAAACGACTTGCCTATGAAATCACTGCTTGCTGTGGTACCCCAGGGTCAAACACGACTGAAGGGGAAACTTTACCTTTATGGTGTAAGTCGACTTAGTTTCCTTTGTGGGGGGCAGCAGGATACAAGTATTCTAAATCAGTGGTCTGCAACCCTTCCAGACATGGCTGTTGAAAGCCGTCCCAGGCCCCCATACGACCCCAATTGAAACCCAACATAACAAGGAAATAATTTGGCCTCCTGATACCACGAATAGACAAATGATTGTTTATTAAACTTGTATTATTAAACTTGTATTATTAAACTTGTTTGTTAAACTTGTATTAACCGCTGTTTTAAGTGGGGAGCTGGTAATTTATTTATATTGGATCTTAATTGTTTAGTTTTGATTGTACTTAGCCGACTTGTGATTTAACTTTGTTGTACGCCGCCCAGAGCCCTTCGGGGATAGGGTGGGTTATAAAACTAAACAATAAGTAAGTAAGTAAGTAAGTAAATAAATAAATAAATAAATAATAAAAATAAAATAAATAAATAAATAAACAAATAAAATATTAGGTAAGAAGCTAGAAAGGAAAATGGGCAGAATTATTAAAGAATAGATTGTATTTAAATTGTGACTTATACTACACAGAGTTCAGCAGGATATGGTGCAAGAAAAGAAAAGTGCATGCAGATTTGGAAAGACTCCCAAGCCAAGAGAACCAGCCAGAGTATTGCAGCGCACTATACATTAAATACAGATGACAGGCAAATAATTGGGAACGAAGTCCCATTGACTGCAGTGAGACATCAGTCTCAAAGTCTTCAACGGAAAAAAACTTATTTATTATTTTGTTTTCTGTGCCATCCTTTTGCTCACGGGCTCAGGGTGGCTTCCGGAATTTTATGTTAAACAATAAAATCGATTTACAGCAACATAATAAAACCCGTTTAAAACTACTCAATACATCGATGGAAGCAGTTTATTAAAGTACAGTACTAAAGCCACTGCTCTCCCAAAACAACCCCCCCCCCCCAAACTCACAGGAAAGTAAAGGTGCTCAGTGGGCAAGGCAAATAGGGGAAATGTGAAAAGTTCATGGGGAGGGGCATGTTAGTGAAGACCTCTAGCTTTTCCTCGAGATGGTCCCAGCGGTGACCATTTCCTCTCCCCAACACAGGAGGCTTAATTTTTTTTAAGTTGACACTTGAATATGGTACCAACATAATCTCATATAAACATGTACAGTGGTACCTCGAAAATCGACGCCTTCGATAATCGTCGTTTTCAGTAATCAACAATTGCTAGGTGCTGATTTCCGCACTCGAAAATCGTTGGCCCCCTTGATTTTTGGCAGCCGCCAAGGGTACGCAGCCGCCGTTGCGTGTACGCAAACACTGTTGCGCGTGCGCAAACGGCGTCCCTCGAAATACGCCGTTTTTGGAAATCGCCGATAATCTCTGGAAGGATTATCGGCAATTTTTGAGGTACCACTGTATTAGTTTCTCTGAACACTGCCCCCCTTCAATATTTTAAAACAAGTCTCTGACCCCTTTCTTTGTGGAGGTATAAGGGGAAAGGTATACCTCCACCACAGGAAGGAGAGACTTAAGAAAAAAAAGTTGGAAATTCAGAAGACCTGGTAGATGAGGACTTCTGGAAATTTTGTTCCCTCCTTCCCCTGTGAGTGGCCCTTATTCCAGAACCATGACCTACTATTAAGCCCAGCAAGTAGATCACAGGAACTTGCACGATATTACAGTTATGTGGCAAGAAGGTGAGGAGCCAGACTTTCCTGTGCATCTTCCCTGCTGAGGGACTTTACCTTGCAGTTCTGCTGCTCTTCTCACTACAAAAACCACAGTCAGGAAGTATGATGTTCTTGCTCTGTATTCTTGTGCACAAGCAGCAGGTCCTTCGAAATATCAGCCCCCCCCCCCCCATTGGCGGCTTTATAGGGGTTTGTGCCCGCAGTGAGGCGTGCTTGCACTCTCGCCGTGCAACAGGCGGGGATAAACTTGAAAGCAGGGCTAAGCGGTAGGACAGTGGTGGTGAACCTTTGGCACTCCAAAGGTTCGCCACCACGGCGGTAGGATTTCTCTCGTCCAAGGAGTCTTCTGATAGAAGAGTCTCTTTTTCCAGAGGAATTCTCCTTGAACTTATGGAAGGCTCCTCAGTCAGTGGATGTAGGTTGCAACTCAGTAGATCTCTGAGCGGCCACCTGCTCTAACTGCAGCCATCTATGAACATACTATTATTTTTTTAAGTAGCTTAATTTGTTCCGATTTTTTTCCTCTATTAAAATGCTACCACTGTAGGCTGACCTTAGCAACCCAGGATCAATGCCAAAGAGAAGAAATCTTCAGTGAATCATTAACGTTGCTGGCAACATTATGTAACTTTGCTATATATAAATGTTAAAATAATTCATTAATAATTTTTTTAAAAAAAGATTAGCACAAGTGTGAAGATTGTTGATTATTCCAGTATCCTTTCTGTGTTTATTTTCAATAAAATGAATATTTTAAAGATGCTTGACTATACTGGTTGTTGTGGGCTTTCCGGGCTGTGTGGCCGTGGTCTGGTAGATCTTGTTCCTAACGTTTCACCTGCATCTGTGGCTGGCATCATCATCTGATTATTATACTTGTTTACATTGCTTATTATACTTATTTACATTGCTTATTACATTGCTTATTACATTGTTTATTTACATTGCTTATTATACTATGTAATTTGTAGATTGTATTGAGTATTGTATTAGTATGTATTGATTGTATATGTGGACTGTGTGCAAGCCACCCTGAGCCCGGCTTTTGGCTAGGGTAGGGCGGGATAGAAATCCAATTAAGGTAAGAGTAAAATTACTTTGGAATGAAATTCCGGAGTGAATCTTCTTCAAAGCCTCCTCCTCGAGTGATCCTTTGCATGGAGCAATCCCTGCAGTCCAAGTTGGAGAGTGGATCCTTGCTTTCATTCTGAGACTTATGGGACCTTGAAGCACTAAAGACCATAGGATGTTGTACTGTAAAAATTTTGAATCTGTCCACAGGACTTATTCAAAAAATGGGCTTACAAAACACTTCCATGTGATATGTTTGTAGGCTTATTTCAGCCTTCTCCCTAGTATTTTGGAGCACTAGAACAGTTGGTAAAATCCCCCCCCCCCCCCCGAGACATGAATTTCCCTCCATTCCATGCATAATGTTCATGTTCTTTTTATCTTTAAAAAGGAGAAAAGAGTTGGTTTTTATATCCTGTTTTTCTCTACCTTTAAAGAGTCTCAAAGTGACTTATAATTGCCTTCCCTTCTCCTCTCTGCAACAGACACCTTATGAGGCTTAGAGAGTTTGGGAGAGAACTGTGACTAGCCCAAGGTTACCCAGTCGAGTTTCTTGGAGAGGAGTGCAGATTCAGATAGGAGGTGGAGAGAGACATTTGTAACCTGGTTTGCATAAAGCGGTTTGGGGTGGTGTGGCTATTAAGTGACAGAGAGCCACAGACAAGAACAGGGAAGAAGGCACCGTGTGGACTTCAGAGCCTGTCTGGAATACGACGGTCGACTGACCTCCTCCCTTCTTGTGAGTAACGAGGAGCTCTTGAGGCCCTGCCAGTGCAGAACTCAGGTGCTGGCACTAATGGGTCTAACCTGCACATTCTCTTAGCCTCCCTGCCCTTCTGCAGTATTTAGCTGCTTGGCCACGTCCTCTTTCTGCCTCCGTGGCATTCTAGTAGCTTCTGTCCAGACCTTTGAAGCTGGAAGTGGATCCTTGGTTAAGGAAATTGCAGTTTGTTGATTCATTAAAAACATTTACACCTTGTCTTTCCCCATGGTTCAAGGCGACTTAAAAATAAAAACATTTCCCATTAAAATAACCATCCCCCAACTCTCTTGGCTACAAATCCTTTGTATATCACCCTCCAAAGCTAAGGGTGAAGCCACCATAGCGCAGGCTATCTGTGAAGCCACCATAGCGCAGGGTTGTTATTTCCTCAAGCCAAGCAATATACACGGGACTATTTCGACTTCTGGTCCAGATTCTAAAGCAGTGTTTCCCAACCTTTTCGAGGTCAGGGTACCCTTGACCTCACTCTTCATATCTCACAGTACCCCTGCCGCCACCCTCCACCTTCCCCTCCCATTGCCCCTGCTTGCCACCCCCCCCACCTTCCCCTCCTAGGGTGAAGGGTAGCACTGGGGGTGGTGGCGGCTGCTGACCTTGTGGCAGGCCCTGCCCCATGGGCCAGCTCCATGTCCTTGCTGGCGCCGGTGGGAGACACCACAAAAATGAGGGGGGGTAGTGTTGCCGCGGTACCCCTGGGACATGCTCACGGCACCCCAGGGTACCAGGGAACCCTGGTTGAGAATGGCTGTTCTAAAGGGTAGTTGACATAGCGTTGTAAAAAACAGGGTAGAGCAAGATTTTCTCTCAGCCTCATCAGCTTCATGCCCTTGTATGGTAAAGTGGGTAAGAGTTTTGGTCTAGTACACAGGTGTCAAACTCGCGGCCATCCAGATGTTATAGACTATAGTTCCCATCATCCCCTGCCAACTGGCAGGGGATGATGGGAACTGTAGTCCATAACATCTGGATGGCCGCGAGTTTGACACCTATGGTCTAGTATTTGGGAGACTTGGGTTCGACTCCACTCATGAGCTGTGGAAACTCACACTAGTTGACTTGAGATAGTCACGCTCTCTCAGCCTAACCTACTTTACTGGGCTGTTGTGAGGATCAGATGGAGGAGAGGAGAATGGTGGAAGCTGGTTCTAGTTCCCTTGGGGAGAACAGCGGGGCATAAATGAATTAAATACATAAATGATTGAATCGTGCCAATTTGCAGACTTGACAAGTGGTAAATGTATACTTGGTTTAAATAAGTGGTTCTCAACCTTCCTAATTCTGCGACCCTTTAATACAGTTCCTCCTGTTGTGGTGACGCCCAACCCTAACATTTATTCGTTTTACAGATGGAGAACACTAATGCAGAGAGTCTTAGGCGACCCCTATGAAAGGGTCGTTCGACCGCCCAAAGGGGTCCCGACCCACAGGTTGAGAACCACTGGTTTAAATTGTCTGTTGTTGTCTGTGCAGTTGGGACTTCCTTGTCAGCGCACCCCCCATGCTTTTTTGTGTAGAACAGTAGATTTATTTATTGAATTTGTACCCCAATCGATGTGCAAGCTCTCTACAACATTAAAACATCCCCACACATAAAACCATCTCTTAGACACTACCACAGACAAAAATTAAAATCCCAAGCATAACCCTCACCCCCCCCCCCCAAATCAGCAGCATCATAGATAAGTACATAAGAACAAGCCAGCTGGATCAGACCAGAGTCCATCTAGTCCAGCTCTCTGCTACTCGCAGTGGCCCCCCAGGTGCCTTTGGGAGCTCACATGCAGGAGGTGAAAGCAATGGCAGCTGTTGTTCCCGAGCACCTGGACTGTTAAGGCATTTGCAATCTCAGATCAAGGAGGATCAAGATTGGTAGCCATAAATCGACTTCATAAATCTGTCCAAGCCCTTTTTAAAGCTATTCAGGTTAGTGGCCATCACCACCTCCTGTGGCAGCATATTCCAAACACCAATCACACGTTGCGTGAAGAAGTGTTTCCTTTTATTAGTCCTAATTCTCTCCCCCCAGCATTTTCAATGAATGCCCCCTGGTTCTAGTATTGTGAGAAAGAGAGAAAAATGTCTCTCTGTCAACATTTTCTACCCCATGCATAATTTTATAGACTTCAATCATATCCCCCCTCAGACGTCTCCTCTCCAAACTAAAGAGTCCCAAATGTGCTGCCTCTCCTCATAAGGAAGGTGCTCCAGTCCCTCAATCATCCTCGTTGCCCTTCTCTGCACTTTTTCTATGGGGCATCCAAGGAGACTAACCCAAATTGCCTGGGAGAAGAAGAAAGTCTTCACCAGGTACCTAAAGCTATAAAGAGTGGGGGCCTGACTAACCTCTGAGGAGCAGTTATTCCAAATCCTGGGGGCAATCATGGAGAAAGCCCTCCCAGGCCCCCCTATCCCCCACATATTGGTGGGGGGTATCACTAGGAGAGCCTCGCCCTGTGACTTCAGGGCCCGGGCAGGTACATACACGTATCCTTAACCCCCAAAATGTGACATATATTGTATGCTGTATATATATCCATACAGCATGTGAATACACATGAAGTTGGTTTATTATTGAAGCTGATCATTGGTCCCTCAAGGTCGGTGTTGTCTACTCAGATGGCAGTGGCTCTCTAGGCAGGATCTTTCACGTCATGCAGTGCCTGATCCTTTCAGCTGGGGATGCTGAGCACTGAATCTGGGAACTGATGCAGGCCAGCGACAGCTGGTGTCATCGGAAGGTTTAGTTGCTGATCTACGCTTCTGTGGATACGTCGTAAGGAATGTGTTTAATTTTCAGATGTAAATGTCATGTAAAATATTAATAGAAGACAAAATATACTGAGATGCTGTTCTTCTTGTTAATATCACTGTGTACATTCAAAACTTAATTTTGGGTTTATTTAGCGGTTTCTGGGCTTTCTGTTGCCGCTTACTGCCGTTTTTTTTCTGTTATTACCTTTAAAGCAACCTACGGCGGCTTAAAAATAGCTAGATCTTTTAAATAAAAGCAACAATTTGTATTGACTTGTGTTTTAGGTATGAAGTCCTCATTGCAACGTGAGACTTAATGGGATTAACTTTAAAAAAATCCTCAGATAGCGACAAAAGTCATTGACAAAGCCAACACTGGAATTCCACCAACAGGGTGCCCTATGTAGAGTCCTGGACCAAAAAGACCTTGTGTGGTTGTGATGTTTACCACGTGATCTTTGCCTGATCAGCATCATAACAATTCCACATTTGTTGCGAAGCTAAAATGTAATCATCTCAAAATAAGGTGCCCTGGAGCTCCTTGGAGAAAGGCTGGCTGTATTGGTTGGCCAAATGAATTCAAGAATCTTGAGACTCATTGAGATATAGCCATAGATATTGGTCCTGTAAGTCTTGTTTGTATCTGGATGAGCCTGCGTGCATTTATTAATACTTTTGATTTGTTTTCTGCACAGATGACCCCAACAGGGTCTTCCTTGAGAGCTTCTTTTGAAACTCGATGGTGCAAAAATAGTGAAAAATAGTGAAAAAAGGGTGCTCATTTCTCAATTAGGTCCAATTATTTTCCCTCTTGGGCTTGTAAGGTAAACCTGAAAATATATAGCTCCAACCCAGTAATGATTAATTCTTGCAGTGACATAGCACAGAGCGTTATCCTGTGCTGTACTTTCCGTAGAAATAAATTTCCATCCGTAAAAATGCATTGTTTCATAAACATAATTAGTATCATAATGAATAGGAACAATACCAGCCAAGTGGGGCAGCTGACAATTGAGCTCCATTGAAGTAAAATAGTGGATAGTATTGGCATAGCTTGCATAGTTCTTTATGCATGTCAAAACTGACACCATTACAGTTTTTTAGTAGCTTAGTTTTTTTAAAAAATAATTAATAATATAAAAGGAATACTATTGAGTTGTCATGTATTAAAATATTTACAAGGAGTCCAATAAAAATAACTTGGAAGTAGCTTTTTCTTGTGATTTGCCTTGGTTTTTTTTTTCATTTCAGAACATTACAGTTCAGCTACTTCTTGTAACTGTGGAGGAATTCAACCTGGCCTACATAAGTGGCCCCCTTCAAAAGAAAACTAATTTTATGTTATTTTTATTAGATTTACTAGGCCGCCCCTCCTCTTCTGGGCTCAAGCCGGCTTACAACATATATATACAACATATTACAACACATATTACAATATAAAACATAAAATCATCTAAAATTTTAAAAAACATTTCAATAAAAATTCCAATAATTTGAAATTACATTAGTCAAGATGGTGAAACATACAATATTCTTGTGAGGTGAACTCATAACGGTCACTTGGAAATGGCGAAGAAGAAGAAAGGAGGGAGGCCAGAGTGTACTAAGACTGCCTCAACCATATGCCTGGTGGAACTGGTGTGTCTTACAGGCTCTGCAGAACTTCATAAAGTCCCCACCAGATGGAACGTTCCATTACGCTGGGCCCAGGGCCGAAAAGGCCCTGACCCTGGTTGAAGCTAACCAAACTTTTCTACTGCCAGATAAACATATATCAGATCCTAGTTGATTTAGAGTATTCAAAAACTCTGCAGAACATTTTCAGATTCAAAACTTTTGTGAAAACCCATCTCATTGGGCACTCATGCAACAGAGAGACTTTTAGAAAACCTGGACTGGACCATTGGATACAGTAGCTTGGATCATATTGGCATTTGTGGCCTTGATCTGACATTCTTGTAGCTAAGGGCCTTATTTTGAGAGGTCTCAGTAGTACAGACACCCTTTTTCTTGACAGTCATCTGTTTGATGTCATGCAGCTCTTTGAATGCTATTTTCTAAAGATACCGTTTATCTAAGCCTAGTTGTCGACTGATGGCTTTCAGGTTCGTCACTGGTGAGACCATGTGCAGAGGCAGTGTGGTATAATGGTCAAGAGTGGCAGACTCTAATCTGGACAACTGGATTCGATTCCCTTCATCTCTGTATGAACTGTGGACTCTCCTCTAGTGAACTGGGTTTGTTTCCCCACTTCTAAACATGAAGCCTGCTGGGTGACCTTGGACCAGTCATAGTTCTCTCTGAACTCTCTCAGCCCACCAACTTCACAAGATGTCTGTTGTGGGAAGAGGAAGGGAAAGTGATTATAAGCCACTTTGAGACTCCTTAAAAATAGAGTACAGTGGGGTATAAAAATCAGCTTTTGTTCATTTAAAGCAGGGGTCTTCAAACTATGGCCCTCTAGATGTTCGTGGACTACCATTCCCATCAGCCCCTGCCAACATGGCCAAGTGGCAGGGCTGATGGGAATTGTAGTCCGTGAACATCTGGAGGGCCATAGTTTGAAGACCCCTGATTTAAAGCATCAGTCTGTGAGCTAACCGGTGGTATAGTACTGACATATACCAATGTGCTGGTACAGGAGCAGTGACCATCAGCCCCGTTTGCATAGTGGTATTTTGCTGAGCTGTCGTGTCAGTCATAATAGAGTTGCTAGAGATGTGTGGTCGCATCCTGAGAGCATTTCTTTCAGCACAGAGCCAGTTACAATGGGGTAACTTATACACGTGTTCCAGTTAGATTCCTGGATGGCCCAAGGCAGAGGTGTGGCAAAGGTTAACGGCTGGTCTCTAGCTCAGCAAAAGCAGATCTTCTGGTTGCTTGGGCCACTGAGCAATACTAACCCCAAAGTTTTACTAACCTCAAAGTTTTCACAGGAGGGAGGGAAAGTGTGACTCAACCTCTGAAAGCAGCAGAGGTCTCTGGAAACAGGGGACATACATTGAAAATGCTGGGGGGGAAGAATTAAGACTAATAAAAGGAAACATTTCTTCACACAACACGTGGTTGGTGTTTGGAGTATGCTGCCATAGGAGATGGTGATGGCCAGTAACCTAGATAGCTTTAAAAGGGGCTTGGACAGATTTATGGAGGAGAAGTCGATCTGTGGCTACCAATCTTGATCCTCCTTGATCTGAGATTGCAAATGCCTTAACAGACCAGGTGCTTGGGAGCAGCAGCAGCAGAAGGCCATTGCTTTCACCTCCTGCATGTGAGCTCCCAAAGGCACCTGGTGGTCCACTGCGAGTAGCAGAGTGCTGGACTAGATGGACTCTGGTCTGATCCAGCAAACTCTTTCTTATGTTCTTATGAAAGGTGTCTTCTAACTTTCTGTAGTCTATCGAAGCAAAGAGGCTTCTCTGGTCAAGGCAGCTGATTTTCCTGGTGGCAGGGGAGGCTGTGATATCCCTTGGATTTCCAGTTCAAGAGCAGGTACAAACTGGAGTGCTGACGTAAGTGTAATATTTGGCAGCAACCTTGCATCATATGTTTACAAATCACAGATGTGAGTCCGCCAGCCACGAGATGTCACTCCAGCTACAGTAAGTGTCCCTTCAGTGTGCCCTGGCACCTATGCAATCAGGACTCTGCTTCCATGAAAATCTGTGCTCCCCTTATTTTTATGACTGTGGTTATAACAGATTATTTTCTTTCCAGAATTTGAGATAATTGAAAATTAATATATAGCAAAAGAAACATGAAACTCTTCTGCAAGGGAAATGAATCGATAAGTGTGTATTTTCCTACTCAAATTTATCCTAATGTAGAAATTTACATGAGAGTCAGCCTGGTGTAGTGGCTAAGAGTGGCGAACTGTAATCTGGAGAACTGGGTTTGATTCCCCACTCCTCCACATGAAGCCTTCTGGGTGACCTTGGACCAGGCACAGTTCTCTTAGAACTCTCTCAGCCCACAATGGCAACCCATCTCCCAATGTCTCTTGGGTATGTATTTACTTATAGTGCACTTTTATCGTTTGAGAGCCAAAGCAACTTGGACAATGTAAGTCAATAACAGTCCCTACAAAGAGACATCTAATAAGTGTAGTGTAGGTTGATATGATCAATATGAAGAGTCTTCTGGTGATTAGGTTATAGGTAGACAGAACTGCAGTGAGTGGTTTTTTTGTGGTTTTGCTTGACCTCTTAAGTGGCTGCTTTGTGTAAAATGTATCATTTATTAGTATATAAAATTATACTGTTTTGGCATATTTATGGAATTCATTTTCTGTAAGAAAAATTGCAGGAATACCCACTACTTGAGAAAGAGTTACAAACAGGTACACACTCTGCTACCATAGCACGTGTATCTTTAATTTTTACCACCTGGGAGTAGGGAAAAAGTAAACGTCGAAGATCGAAAAATTCTGCACTAAATGGAATTATGTTATTTGGCCAGAAACTGGGGGGAAAAAGTCCTGGTAAGGAGAACGGGAAAGATATAAAGCCCTCCCCTCAAATATCCCCCCCCCCCACATATGTAGAGGGGGGTAGCTTCTCCCCCAGTTCCAAGGTCCTGACTTGAATCAGGTCCTGTGATATTTAGGGAAGCGTTTCTCCTGTATCTTCCATGTGGCTGCAGGAGAGCAGGACAGGGTCACCTGAACACGACTTGTTAAATATATCCCATAGTTTGTACCTAAGAGGAAAAACTCTTTCCTTGGAGGGAAGTTGAAATAAAATTGTAGTCATTTTGGACAGGGATATCTCTGTGATTTCCACTTGGATAATTGCAGATTGGTGATTGCAGCGAAAATACAGTTTCGGTGAAGAAGAAATAGAAAACTGCTTCGTTCCACAGAAGTAAAAGGACAGGAGTTACGATTGATGGTGTGGAATTCAACAACAGATGTCTTTTTAAAGGGAGAAATGAACTTGGTTCATTGTTTCAGCAAAGGAAGTCATGCTAAGTTTACACATTGAAGCCTGGGTCTCCAGTCTCCCAAAACCTTTCCTCTCTTTCTCAACATACTAGCTGTGTTGTACAGCACACAGTGTTAACATACTCAATGCAGGCTTGCTGAGATATGGCCAGAATTGGCCTACTCTTCCTAGCTTGGAAGCAGTTGTCCGTACCAAAACTACCATTAAAGCGAATATTTTAATGGTCAGATTGTTCAGATAAAACTACGTCCATGCAGAAGTAAGAAGAGGGGAAAGAGATTTAGAGGGTTTTTTAAAAAAATTGATAGTGACACCCTTGTACTGAGAACGTGATGTACATTTTGGCTACAGTCCAAAGAATCTCACAACTGGTTCTGTGTGTCTACGGAGACACTTGACTTTTCAAACTGCAACCCCCCTTCCCCCTTCTGAGCCATATAGCCGATCACTTTTGGAATTGAAGGGACTTTCAAAAGCAGCATGTGATGCGGTCAGACCTGTTGTTCAAAGAAGAAAAGTTTACAGGGCATATCCAAGTTGTCTTTGATTTCTGAAGTATCTCTTTGTTTTCTTCCATTGGTCACTTGGACCAGAGTTGAATGGTATATCTTGGTTCTGTTTTTCAGAAGAGATCGAAGATCTTTTGATGCTGGAAAGCAGTATATGTAGTTGATAACTTTACGATATGTCTTGACGTTCAAGTAATCTTGAACATTGGTGGTTGTTGAGGATATACGTGGGCGTACTGTCTACTTTGTCTTCATCCAAAGGAGAGACAGGGCGGATGGACGTGCATGATTTACTGGTATGTTGAATAGATTTTTAAAGAATTATTGTAAGCCATATGAAATTCTTGGACCAAATGAAGTTGAGATCCTGGTTTAATTTGAATATTTTTGAGTTCTTTACTGTATGTTGGTAAATTCAGTATTCTACTGTAGGTGTGGGGCATCTTGTATGGGTGTCTTCTCCACAGTATTTCCCTGCCTCTGCAGAGAGCAGACGTGTTTTTTGGAGACTCTGGCAAAAAACCCTCTGTTTGTTTTGTGTCGTTTTGTGTGTCTGTCTGAGAGCTGTCTCAAAGCCGGGTGAGTGCTGCGTTCCGGTTTAGGGAAGGACCTCAGCGTAGCTAGGGGATCTATTGCAGAGTCGCCCCAGGGCAACCACTAACTTTAAAATCGCTGACTTTAGAACAACCCCAAATGGAAGCGAGATCCTTCTCCCCAGAACGGGAGACGTTCGTGGCCTCCGCGGCCGAGCGCACTCGCTCCGCGAACCCCGGGAAAGCTAAAAAGAAGACGGGGGGAGCGAAAACCGCCAAAACGTCGGGCGCGGGAGAATCGAGCGCCCAGGAGCATGCGCAGTCGGCAGTGGATCCTGAGATGATAAATCTGTATATCAGTTTTTTCAGAATGTTTTTTCAGAATGAAGATGGGAGTTCACATGATTCATTATTCCTCTGTCAGTTTTTTAAATCTTTTCATGTAGGTTCACCCATGGTGGCGAACCTCTGGCACTCCAGATGTCCATGGACTACAATTCCCATCAGCCTGATGGGAATTGTAGTCCATGAACATCTGGAGTGCCAGAGGTTCGCCACCACTGCTCTACACCACAGGTGTCAAACTCGCGGCCCTCCAGATGTTATGGACTACAGTTCCCATCATCCCCTGCCAGCACCATGCTGGCAGGGGTGATGGGAACTGTAGTCCATAACATCTGGAGGGCCGCGAGTTTGACACCTGTGGCTTACATGGACGGTGGTGGTCTACCATTCACAGACCGGGATGAGTAGCAGTTCAGCATGTTTGCGAATGAGTGAAGGGATGCAAATATCTCTTTGTTTAAATAAGAGAGATTTTAAAATACCAACAACTAACAAAAAACTGTCAATTTCTCTAGGCCACCACAGAACAACTTTGGGTCCACTTCTGCATTAATATAAACTATCCTGTGGCGTACAAAAGCCGCTCACAAAGCGGTGATATGTACGTCACCAATTGCTTATCTGCACTTTTGGAATCTTTTTCTTTCACTGGTAGGTTTTTCATGCACTATCCATTGCACGAATCAGTGTCGCGATAAAAATTGGCACACATCCTTCCTGACGCTGTCCTACATTTCAAGTACGTACAGTAATTCCAGCCTTTTCCAGGGCTGCCACGAAAGATGCAAAAAACATCCTTTGCAGTAACTCCGAATATGTTCAGTGGGCAGAGAAATTGTTTCTTTTTAGCAAACACTTATGGCAATGATGGCGAACCTTTTCGAGACCAAGTGCCCAAATTGCAACCCAAAACCATGCTTTACTCGGGAGTAAGGTTGGTGGTAGTCAGTGGCTCTGCTTTGAAGCAACTGTGCAACTCTTCCAACGGGTGAATCACGACCCTAGGAGGGCTTACTCAGAAGCAAGCCCCATTGCCAGCAACCGAGCTTACTCCCAGGTTTAGTTCTTTGCATGAAAATCAGTGGGGTTTAACAGCACTTATCAGGGTTACCTACACTGCTTCCCCAAAACTAGGTCTTAGGTTTAATGCTAATAATTGAGCCCAGCGGCCCAGGCCAATCTAGATGTGTGGGGGAGGGTGGAGGGACTCTGCATGTGCCCACAGAGAGGGCTCTGAGTGCCACCTCTGGCACCCGTGCCGTAGGTTCGCCACCACTGACTTATGGTAACACTTACAAAGCAAGATCTCTTGCACAAAACTACATGAAATTATTCTAAGGCATAGGTGTCAAACTCGCACCCCTCCAGATGTTATGCTGGCAGGGAATGATGGGAACTGTATTCCATAACATCTGGAGGGCCGCGAGTTCGACACCTATGTTCTAAGGACTCTTTCATGGGTTTTACCCCCTTTATGCATGAACTTCCATCTTGTGCTTTGATGAGATGGAGTAGTGTATATGTATGTTGGGAAGGCATGGCATATTATGTGGTCTAAATATACTTCTTACAGAGCAGGCAAACCCTAGTAAAATTATGACATTTCCATCCTCCCGTCTCCTTCGCTAGTGCAAGTGTGCTATAAAATGGGCGGGTAGCGTTTTTCCAATTTGACTTGTAGGAAAAATGTCAAGAATTGCTTCTGGCTTGGACATATGTTTTCTGGATGGTAGCGGCGGATCTGCCTTAAAGAGGAGGTGTGGGTAACTTCTGAAGCAAATACAGTTGCATGTTTTCTTTTCGAGATTCTTATGAATTAGTTGGGACAGTGTGGATACAGCGGAGAGCCCATAGTGGGCCGGTTTGGTTTACGCTTTGTCTTGTGACCCCCCTTCAATTCTAGCTGAAAAATATATCATTCCCTAGGGGGATGTTTTTGTCTACATATTGCATTTTATCCCACACTTCCCTCCACACTTCTCTCAACCAAGTATTCTACTGCTTTGCCCCATTTTAGCCTCACAGATAGGTTAGGCTGAGAAACTGTTGCTGGTCCAAGGGGAAGAGGGATGGCTCAGCCGTAGAGCTTCTGCTTTGCATGCGGAAGGTGCTAGGTTCAATCCCTGGCATCTCCGTGGAAAAGGATTGGCAGTAGACAATGTGAAAGACCCCTGCCTAAGACCCCAGAGATGGTGGTCTGAATAGAATCATAGAATCATAAAGGTGGAAGACAATTTCTTAGAGACCGCATTACCCCATATGCCCCTACTCGGCCCCTGCGTTCAGCAGAGACCAATTTGCTGGTGGCTCCTGGCCCCTCAATGATGCGGCTGGCCTCCACACAGGCCAGGACCTTTACGGCCCTGGCCCCGGCCTGGTGGAACACCCTTCCTCCAGCTGTCCGGGCCCTGCGGGCCCTTGGTGAGTTCCGCAGGGCCTGTACGACTGAGTTGTTCCACCGGGCCTTTGGAGGGTCCAGTCGCTGAGTGGCGCCCCCCCCCCCTTATGCTTTTATGCATTTATTACCATCTTAAGTCTGGTTCCATCTATGCTACCCTCCTAGAGAGGGATCTGGCCTCTCCTTCCTTCTTCCTGGGCGATTTTAATGAACTGGGTATAGGACGCCTACCATGGTTACGTGGATCGCTGTTTTTAAATAGATTTTATTGGATTTTAGCTAATGTGTTGATTGTTATGTGGTCACTATTGTGAACCTCTATTTATTGTATATATATGAATGTTGTGCACCGCCCAGAGCCCCTTGGGGATGGGGCGGTCTATAAATCAAACAAACAAACAAACAAACAAATAAATAAATGTGAAAGACCCCTGCCTAAGACCCCAGAGATGGTGGTCTGAATAGAATCATAGAATCATAAAGGTGGAAGAGACCCCCTCCAGATGTTCATGGACTACGATTCCCAGCAGCCCCTGCCAGCATGGCCAATTGGCCGTGCTGCATGGGCTTATGGGAATCGTAGTCCATGAACATCTGAGTTTGACACTTGTGCCCCAAGGGATATATTTATCTTGAAGGACCAAGGATCTGATGTAGTATAAGGCAACTTTGTGTGTGTCCTGGCTGTAACTTAGGTCTCCCTGATCCAGTGTTAGAACACAGCTTGGTACTGAGGTCAAGGATTATTACAGCAAATCTAGGCCTAGATAAAATCAGTTGTGCTTGAGAGGGATGCTGGAATATCCTGCCAAATCTTGCCAACAATCATGAGAGATCTTAAGGTGTTTTTTAAAAAAGAAAAACAACAACAACATGAATCGGGCCGGTTTATCATTGGGACACAGTTAAATATCTGTTTCAGTATTCATTTAGGGCAGGCCCAGGATGACTAAAAACTGCCTGCAAGCCATTTCTCGGGGCTGCTTTTACAGACTGCAAGGGGTTTAGAGTCCTTTACGCTGTTGATGTACCACCAACGTGTTAAATTGGTGTGTAAACCTTTTGAGGGCTTTGTAGCGACTTTTACGAACCCATTTGCAAGGCCGTTGTAGAGACAGGAGAGGTAAAATGGCATGTTTTTGGACGGCATGGGCACTGCCCCTATTGGTTGGCCCACGTTAGTCAACTCAGGTGGTGAACGAACACAACGAGAGGCTTTCAAACATTTCAGGGCAGGGTTAAGTGATGAATTGACATGCTGTTGGGGGAAAAAAAAACACCAGTCCGTATTTCTTCAAGCTCAGCTTTTCAATCTGATGGGCAGCGGAAAGATGTTCAGCAGGAAGATTTGACCTGGAATCTTCATTCATGTAATGAGATGTTTGGTTCCTGCGTTACCTTTTGGCAAGGCAACGGAGCCATCGTTTCTGGCTTGAAAGAGCCTGAATGACAAAGCTTTGCTTTAGCGCTTTCAGATATTTGTGTAACAAGAAATTGGAGTACGACGAGATCATAGTATCCACCCTCTTTTATTCGTCTTTTTCCAGGACTCTCTCCAAGCAGACTTTCTTTGCTTAAGTCCCATGTAGTGGTGTGTGCGGGGGTTTTTCCAGGAACTCTTCACACGCTTATTTTTTAAAAAGATAGTCACCTAAAAATGGAAGATGGAACTGCTTCAAGCACATCGTTTGTTATAAGCACGTGTGTCTTACAAGACCAATTTTCAGTGAGCTGGGACCTAGTTAGATTTGGGCTAAGGAATAATGTCAACAACTGGTTGTGGTGGGTTTTCCGGGCTGTGTGGCCGTGGTCTGGTAGATCTTGTTCTTAACATTTCGCCTGCATCCGTGGCTGGCATCTTCAGAGGTGTATCACAGAGGGAAGTCTGTTTCACGACTGAAGATGCCAGCCACAGATGCAGGCGAAACGGTAGGAACAAGTTCTACCAGACCACGGCCACGCAGCCCGGAAAACCCACCACAACCAGTTGAGGCCGGATGTGAAAGCCTTTGACAATTTCAAGAACGCCTGCATTTGGTGGACTATTGATTTGATGTTGGAGAAGACTGTGGAAAGCAAACCATGGCATATAAGGGGGGAGGGTAGATGGGTATGTGTTGGGAGCTGGTTGTGGGAGGGGAGGCAGTGCTCGGGCATGGGTCCAAGGGTGGGGTCGTTGAGGGGATTTTTGAAAAAGTTAGTCCCATCGTGGTTGGATAGCAAGGGGTTAATTGCTGGCGATATTCCTAGTGCTCTCTCTTTTTCCTTGTGTGCGTCCTTTCTCTACTGTTAAAACAACCAGCGTGGTGTCATGGTTAAGAGCTGTGGACTGATCCGGAGAACTGGGTTTGATTCCCCAGTACTCTGTATGAGGCCTCTCTCAGCCTCACCTAACTCATAAGATGTCTGGTGTGGGGAAAGGAAGGGAAGGAATTTCTCAGCTGCTTTCAGACTCCTCGCGGTAGAGAAAAACTAAGTATAAGAACCAACTCTTGTTAAGGAGAACGCTCCCAGACTAGGGTTGCCAGCCCCCAGGTAGGAACTGGAGATCTCCCAGAATTACCGCTGATCTCCAGACTCCAGAGATCAATTCCTCTGGGGAAAAAATGGCTCCGTTGTGAGGGCAGTGGGGCTGAGAGAATTCTGAGAGAACCGTGACTGGCCCATGGTCACCCAGCAGGCTTCATGTGGGAAACAAATCCAGTTCACCAGATAAGCTTCTGCCACTCAGGTGGAGGAGTGGGCAGTCAATCTTGGTTCTCCAGATTAGAGTCTGTTACTCTTAACCGCTGCACCCCGCTAGCTCTCAAAAGTGTGCTACACCGTGTTGTGATTACAGGAATACAGGTTCTCCTTCCACCTCCTCCTCCTGTAGGCATTTCAGCATGAATTAGACTTATCGTTCTCCCAGAAGCTTCCTAAGAAACAGCTGTCCGAAGCTTCCAGATATCAAGAGACTGAGCTGAGCCATTGTATTATTTTCCAGTTTCATTTCCACCTGTCCCTCTGCCAAACTGCCCTGCTTTATCAGCTTGCTTCCAGCACTCCTGACATGTTCATTTTTTTGTTGCTGTTTTGCTGAGCTGTGTGATCCTTCAATGATGGCCTGATATGAAATAACTTTAAACAGAGTAATGCCACGTGCTTGTGTTATCAAATTGGCCCATGTGATCAAACGTAGAGACCCTTGCCTTCCATGAGGACGGCCACGCCACTTTGCAACGAATGTATATTTTTCAATTGACCAGCTTAATTGAACAGAAGCGTTTGAACGAAAATCGAACAGAGTGCAATTTTGGCATGGATCGAACAGCCAATTCTCAAGGATATCCCAATATCATAAAAACGGGAATGTGCGTGCTTCATCTTGAGTAAATTATGTGAAATAAGATGTCCTTATGTTGGATCAAATCAATAGTCCACCCAATCCAGCATCCTTCTTCTCAAAAGAGGCCAACCAGATGCCACTAGAAACCCTTCAAGCAGGGAATGGAGTCAGCCCCCCTGTTGCCCCCCCCCCCCCGGGCACTGGTATTCCGGGGGTTATTGCCTCCGAACTGAAAGTTTCATTTAATAATTATGGGTAACAGCTGCTGTCGGATTTGGCGGGCCCCACGAAAGGTGACAGCAGGTGTCATAGTGTCCTTGGACACCTTGGGGGGGACTCCTGGGCTAAACCCCACTCTATAAGGTCTACTATAAGATAAAAAGTACTTTTCCATGAAAAGTCTTTCTGAAGTTGGCCCTCAAGGGTGTGGAAGAAGCAGGTAGCTGAATAGAACACATTGCATACAGCGTTTTCACTCAATTTCAGATGTTGCTGTTGTGACATTTTGGGGCGAAGCAACGTGTGGAAGCGACTGCAGCAATGGGACAAGCAGTTCACAACGAAAGAAAAATGTTGTGCTGTATAAAAAAAGACAACTCTGGCGGTTAAAATGAAAGACTAATCCAGTCCGATCTGAGTTTTTTTCCTTTTTAAAATAAACTGCACGAGATGATAAAGTATTGTAATAATAATGCCTGGTCCAAGTATGTCTCCGCAGTGTCTGCTTAGTTCTAATGAAAAGGATGGATTTGATCACTAAAAAACCTTCTTTCCTGTTTGAGCTTTTATTATCTTTTTTACAGAAGGGGGAACACTGCCTTGGTGTTCAGATTCAATTCAGCAAATATACTGCCGATCTGCATGGCTAGCACAGGAGCCAACGACAAGGGGTAGAGGTTGGAACCTTCCCCTGATGTCGCCTTCTGGCACTGGGATTCAGAGGTTGATTGCCTCTGAAAGTGGAGGTTCCCTTTAATCACCATGGCCAGTAGCCATGTCTAATCCCCTTTTAAATCTGCGGCTATCACTACATTGTTTTGCCGAAGGCTTTCATGGCCGGAATCACTGGAGTGTTGTAGGGTTTCCGGGCTTTATGGCCATGTTCCAGTATCATTTTCTCCTGACGTTTCGGTTGCTCCAGAGACCAGGACCAGGAGTGATGGGTTCAAGGTGAAGGAAAAGAGATTTCACCTAAACATCGAGAAAAACTTCCTGACAGTAAGGGCTGTTCGACAGTGGAATGTGCTACCTTGGAGTATGGTGGTGTCTCCTGCTTTGGAGGTTTTTAAGCAGAGGCTGGATGGCCATCTGACAGGAGTGCTTTGATTGTGTGTTCCTGCATAGCACGGGGTTGGACTGGATGGCCCTTGGGGTCTCTTCTAGCTCTATGATCTAAAATGTTCCGATATATTCCTTGTATAATTCAGAAGGTAGCAGTATCGGCTACTTCCTAATTTTTACACATCATGTGGGTGGGAGAAAATTGGAACTTGCCTTACTTCTAGGCAGCTTGCCTACCCTAGAAACAGCCCATTGCTTGATGCTATTTTGCCCGCAACTCCCTGTGCCCTCTTCACTGTTTACTCTTTGAGGCTACCCTAACATTTTAGCAACCATATGCCCAGTCTCGGCTTGGCTCCTAACCCTTTACCCCCGACTGCGGTTGTGGAGATTACAACAGTCACGACTGTTTCTAAAGTGCTTCATGTTTAAAGCTGTTTTCTTAACAAGGTGGTAATTAATTTTTTGGCAGAGCGTGCCAGCATTTGGGTTACGCAAAGCTCTCCCACGAAGGAAAAATAAAAAGTTGTTTACAGGCGCCGCTGGAAATAGTAATATAATGGCTAAACGTGTAGAGGTGGGTGCCCTAACCTGGATGTCCCGGGCTAGCTCGATCTCGTCAAATCTTCAAAGCAAAGCAGTCAACCCTGGTTAGTATTTGGATTGAACACCAGGGTTGCTAGCTTGAGCCAGTCAACGGCAAACCGCTTCTGTTTGTTTCTTGCCTCGAAAAGCCAGTTTATGGCTCACAACAAGTCCCTTGTGATGTTACAGCATGTTCCACCATACTGATGAGCACCTCATTCTTCTCAATGGAGGGAGTGGCTTCCTACCCACTACGGGATGGATCCCCCTCCGCACCCCATCAAGTCCATTCCCTTGTTTTAAAGGTCGAAATAAGGGCAAGCCAGCAGTTTCTCAAACCATTTCCAGATGTGTTGTCTCCACTGTTAAATTAGCCTATAAACTGGGGGAAGGCCTAGCCTAATCCGGGTTATAGCACACTCTACCTCATCAGCTTCATTCATTCATTCATTCATTCATTCATTCATTCATTCATTCATTCATTCGACTTATACCCCACACTCCCCCGAAGGGCTCAGGGTGGTTAGCAACAAGCAAATAACAAATAATCAAATATCAAACCTACCAATATCAAACAAGAAAACCACAACATCTATAGGCATAATCCCAATTATCAAATATGAAAGCATCACCAAACATGGCTTAACAACTTTAATAATATTTCAAAACACAGTAGCAAAAACGTCATAACAAAACAGCAGCATCATAAACATAATATGACTATGAAATAGCATCTAACAGCAAAAAATTCCTGGGCAGTGATGATCTTCTGACACAGTCCCAAAGCTCCCCTCCATAGATATGGACTCCTGGAGTGCGGGAAAGCAATGTTACAGTCATCTTTTCATCGACTGGCCCACACCCACCTCCCAAGTAAGTGAGCTTGCTAATCTCCTATGGACTGAAGACACGACCATGAAAACGGTGTTGCACCTACCTGTCGCTGTTCTCCATCAAGTGTCTTCTGTGCAGGCTTTCATCCCTTTTCCCTGCTTTGGGCACATTTGGCCTTGGATGTACGCTCCATGGCAGAGGGAGAGGATTCTCTGCCTCCATCACATGACCACTAGGATGAAAAAACCTAGGTTTGAGACAGAGGCCCCTTCCGCACATAAAGAATAATTCATTTTCAATCCACTTTCAATGTACTTTGCAGCTGGATTTCACTGTGCAGAATAGCAAAATCCACTTGCAAACAATGGTGAAAGTGGATTGAAAGTGCATTATTCTGCATGTGCGGAAGGGACCAGAGGGTGGGGAAAAGCGTCTCAGGAGCTAAAAACCTTCTAGAAGCTTGGTACTCTCAACTCGGCGGCTGACCTGTATCTGTGCATTTTTATATATATGCACATTTTATATGTGTATTATTTATTTATTTATATATGTATGTATATATGTATGTATATGTGTGTGTGTATATATACACACACACATACACATACACCTATACATATATACACATACATATATACTTATACAGATACACAGGCACATACGTACGTACGTACACACATACGTACACACATATGTACATACATACACACATACACACATACATACATACATACATACGTACACACACATACACACACATACATATATGCATACGTACACACACATACACACATATACATATATGCATACATACACACATACGTACATACACACACATACATACATACATACATACGTACACACACATACACACATATACATATGTGCATACATATACACACACACGCACACATATATACACATATACATACAAACACGCACGCGCGCACACACACATGATAGATCTCCCACCCCTGAAGGGCTCTAGGCGGTGCACAATACATTCATTAAAACTATAAAATATAAAACAAATTACAGTAGCATAAAACTAGGAATACTGAACATCAGTTACAGGTAAGTACAACATTACTCTACACTATATGATTAATGCTGAACACTTTAAAATGTAATGCAGCGCCTTAGCACGATTATGGCTCAATTGATCTTACAGTATTCTACAAAATCTTCAGTAGCGCTGTTGAAGTGTGTGGCAGGTGTTGTAACTATTAATGTTATTAACACTATTTTTATAGCATCAGAGGGAGTTCCAGGCCATTTGCTTCCCCCTCGGGAAATGGCTCAGGAAGAGTATTTTGTTTTGACAACTGCTTTGTGACCCAGCACATTCTTTGTACGTAGAAGATCCCAGCATCAATTCCCAGAATCTCTAGTTAAAGGATTTTGGCTGGTAGAGTTGGGAAAATCCCTCCTGTGCTTGAGGCCCTGGTGATAAGAAGAACAGGAAGAGTGTGGATTTATACCCCACTTTTCTCTCCTGTAAGGAGCCTGAAAGTGCAGTCAGCGTGGTGTAGTGGTTAAGAGCAGGTGCACTGGAATCTGGAGAACCGGGTTTGATTCCCCATTCTGCCACTTGAGCTGTGAAGGCTCATCTGGGGAACCAGATTAGCTTGTGCACTCCAACACATGCCAGCTGGGTGACCTTGGGCTAGTCACAGTACTTCTGAGCTCTTTCAGCCCCACCCACCTCACAGGGTGTTTGTTGGGGGTGGGGGAGGAGATTGTAAATCCCTTGAGTCTCCTTACAGGAGAGAAAGGGGGGATATAAATACAAACAACTCCTCCTCCTCCTCTTCCCCCTTCTCCATTTCTCTCCCCATAACTTCTCTCCCCACAACAGACACTTTGTGAGGTAAATGGGGCTGGTAGAGGTCTGAGAAAACCGTGACTAGCCCAAAGTCAACCATCAGGAGTCAAACCTGGCTCTCCAGATGAGAGTTTGCCTTTCTTCACCATACTGGCTCTCAGACCAAACAAGGCTGATCTAGGTGGACCTGTGTGTGGTTCAGATTAAGGCAAGTTCAGGTATCTGTGTATTTGGAGAGAGGGCTCCTGTTTAGTGTAGTGTTGTCAAATTACCATTTTAGAGGATTGGGATGGTTGGGAGACATGCAATAATTTTACAAAGGAAGAAAAAATCAGGATGAAATTAAGACAAACTACTTCAACACAAGGTATGAGTCCAGTTAAAGACCAGCAAGATTTCCAGGGTACGTAAACTTTAACTCTTGAAAGCTTACACCCTGGGAATCTTTTTGATCTTTCAAATGCTGCTGGATTCAAGATTTGTTCTTCTGTTGCAGTCTATTGTTTTAAAGTAGTTTCAGGTGGGTAGCAGTTTTGGTCTACTGGGCTGGAATCTTGTTTTGAAGTAGTTTGAATATCTAGGTAAACTTTTCTGTTTGCCAACCCGTGCATAAATGGCATAATTAACAAGTCATTTATGTTAAATGTTATAATTAGTAAATCATTTATATGTACTCAAATAAGAAAAGTCCCATTGACTTTAAAAGCTCTGTCAGGTTCTTCAGTGAAAAGGTCACTAATGGAGAATAAATTTCCTTGCAGGAGAGTTTTGTTTCCTAGGCAAGTTTTCAATTCTTGCAGGCAGGTGGTGTTTCCTGAGAACCTGCCCAATTGCTTGAGTGAACCAAGCATGTACACTAGTATATACCCTAGATCTGTGGTGGCGAACCTTTGGCACTCCAGATGTTATGGACTACAATTCCCATCAGCCCCTGCCAGCATGGTCAATTGGCCATGATGGCAGGGGTTGATGGGAATTGTAGTCCATAACATCTGGAGTGCCAAAGGTTCGCCACCACTACTAGAGCCCTCTGCAAGGGACTAGGGTTCCGTGGCCCCTTCCGCACATGCAGAATAATTCACTCTCAATCCACTTCACAATTGTTTGGAAGTGGGTTTTGCTCTTCTGCACAGTAAAAATCAACTGCAAAGTGTGTTGAAAGTGGATTGAAAGTGCATTATTCTGAATGTGCGGAAGTGGCCTCAGGGTTTCTTCAGCAGACAAGGTAGTATGGCAAGGCAGAAAGTTTGATAAGCCTGCGTAAGACAGATGTGAGAAAGTTACCCTAAGTTGTTATGATCTTTTGGGCCAGTTTTCAATGGACTGTAACTCTTTACTGTTCGTCTTTCGCCTTTCCGGAGTTTATCGCGCTTGCATTTTTCTCTTAGCTCCGTTAGTTTTGCTTTTTAGGAATTGCTTTCCACTCTCTCAGCCTTCAGCAGTTGCGATGAATTCTTGGAAGTGGCACTTGAATGTGGTACTTGATAGATACTTCCGAGGGCGGCAGGTGTTTGTTTTCAGTTTTAAGTATGTTGGAGATCTCTGCTGATTCTGTGTTTCTTTCTAGGCTTAATCAATGTACGATTGAGACCCACAAATGGCAAAATGTTTGTATGACTTCATATTTGTGTGCTGGAATGAAATTACCGCTCTCCAAGAGTGAGAGGCACTTAAGTTTTGGTATCGATAGGTCTGAATTAATGCACTCAATGAGCATGATCCAGCCAAAGTGAAACAGTTTCCAATTCCCATTGATTTCAGTCACAAAGAGTCTTGTGGCACCTTAAAGATTAAAGAATTTAGCGTGACACAGGCTTTTGTGAGCCAGAACCCGTTATGTCAAATGCATTGTGGAACTTCCTGGATTGATTTCAATGGGGAAGATAGGCGTGTGCTGCACATTCCCAGTGGGACTTAAAAGTGCTTATTTGAAATGTGCCTTGTATGTCCTGATAATTTGTTGCTAAAAGGCAAAGCAGTTTTAATTTGGTCTGAAGGAGCCATAGTGTGAGTGCTGTGTGTATATGTGCTTATAAGGCGAAAAAAAGTCTTAAAATATGGCATTTGTTAAAAATTAAAGATAATGCTTGGATTCTCTGTTTTGAAAGATTTTGCCAGCCATGCACTAGAAAGCCGCCTCTGTAGTAACTTACTGGTTTTACAGAATGTTTGTCTTTTGGGGGGTGCTGCAGTGGTTCAAGAAAAAGCTCTTCGTTCCTAATTTATCACTGGAACAAGAGACATGGGGCAGAGGCTGAAAAGCACGAAATGCAACCCTTTCCCATGAAGAACGAGAACTTGTTAAAATTCTTTAAATCGAAGCTTCCTGTGAATAGGTGTCAAGCTGTCATGGTTGGGGGTGAGAACCTTATAAGATAAATTATTACTTATGTGGTCAGTGTGTATAGTGGAGGCAGAATTAAACAGGAGAAGGATCATGTATATGAATCTGAGCAGCTTCCAGAATTCATGAGCAAATTAACAACTTCTGGGTGGTTTGTCAGAAGAATAAGCCCGGTCATGTCCTCTGTCTGGCACCTCCTCTTCCTGTGTCACTTCCTTTCATGTGCAGTGATGAGATTAAATACTTCCTGGATTGAAAGAAACCACTTGTAGTTATGAGGCCCTTACTGGTCCACTGATGGCAAATCATGGCTTGCTTTTACCTACAAACTGAACTGCTGAACCATTGTTTGAATCAGGAAGTCTTCAATCTCAACTGTGTGCCCAAGGACAGTGCTAGAAAAAGGACCCCTGAACCTGACGATAAACCAAAGTTTGTTAAGTTTGAATACAACCTTTGTTCTGTAAGACATGGAGCTTAAGGGGTTGTACCAAAGGATTTACAGAGAATGTGAATGCTGAGGGGAGACTTGAAAGAAGTGATAGTTGTAGTCTGGAAAGCATTGTTTGTATATCTGCAGCATTGGTATGATTTAATTATAGTACACTTTTAAAAGGTTTGTACCTCTCTTTTCCTACCATTCAAACTGGTTTGCACGGCTTAGAACCAGAAAGGAGAAATAACATAAATCCTAAATCCATCGCTTTCCAGATCACATTCCATAGCTATTCTATGATTTTTCATGAAGTCTGAAAGCTGCCCAGATTCAGGTAAAATGGCTAACTGTAGCCATTTGTATATTGTGTATAAATAGTTACTTAACAAATGTGGCACCATTACATTTACGTCTTTGCATCATTACATTCATCCAGATGGTATGCATTATTATGTTAATTGCACATCATTGGGGAAAATATGCTGTCTGGGAACTTCCAGATTATGGTATATTTCTCATGTGACCTCTGTGCAGAATATGTTGCTAACTCTTGTGTTAATGATTTAAAAATTACTGTGTAGATAAATTTCATGTTAATCTAGACCAGTGGTTCTCAACCTTCCTAATGCCGCGACCCTTTAATACAGTTCCTCTGGTTGTGGTGACCCCCAACCATAAAATTATTTGTGTCTCGGTTCCTAAGATCATCGGAAATATGTGTTTTCCAATCGTCTTAGGCGACCCCTGTGAAAGGGCCGTTCGACTCCCAAAGGGGTCACGACCCACAGGTTGAGAACCGCTGATCTAGACCTTTCCAAGGAATACATGATTAATGTTTTTACAACCTTTTCAACTAGAGGTGAATTGTTGTGCACATTTACCTGGGAGTAGGCACCGATAGCTGGACTTACTCTTGAGTAGACAGATACAGGGTTGTGCTGTAACTGAGTTGATTGATTCTCCACTGTCCAGTGGATACAAATTGGTTCAATGGTAGATCTCAAACCTTGAAGCAACAAATGGACTCAGTAGTGTTTATTGATAGGCATTGAGCTGAACAAAGCCAGTTCTGGAGAACCTGGCTTTTGCTACCTGTTTTATCTCAATGTTAATTCCCCCTCCCTTTTTCCTAAGGAATGTGAGGAAGAGTTAGTGTTGGTATCGAGGCACATTTGGGCGATAGATAGCGATAAAGCCTCCTGGCATCCTACCTCCACAGGACAGCGGAAACAACCTTATTTCCAATGAGGCTAAAGTGTCAGGGGAAAGCCTAGTTATCTACACAGCATGTGAAGCCATAAAGCAAAGATCAAGGAAAGAGGACCCCAGAATAGCAGCAAGGTTGATACATATATCTTGAAGCAGTTCCATTGAGTTAGGAATGCCTTTCAGTCACCAGATACAATCTCCCTGACACTCATCACTTGACGATGCAAGACTGTAAACCTGGAGCTCTAGCTTCCGGGGTATTGACTCTGCTGGAATGATTAATATCACTTTCTTACTGATCAGTCAGTAAGTATCAATCTCTGATAAACAGTATCAATCTCTGATAAACTGATGAGCTCAGACACTCAGAGCTCGTGTTAACCGATTGTGTTGAAATGTCAGTGAATTTCCACAGAACAGGAAAGAAAGATACTGACTAAATAACTGTAAAAGCTTTAGGGGAGCAGTTTTAACCACATTCTTTTCACGCTGAAAATGGAGAAGTGGTGCCACTAAATGACGTGGGTACTGCGGGATCCTAAAAGCAGCTGAGTAACATCTACCCCGTATCAGAATTGAGTTGCTTGCAGGATAGAATCCAAATTATGATCCCTTCGGGGTGGTGGTGGAGTGGTTTATTAAATTGAATATATAAATAAATAAATAATAAAATTCTCCGTCAAAAAAATCTGGTCCGTGTAATGGTCATGAATTAATATATAGTTATGTGGGAGGAAAAGAATATTGTTTGTTTATCGCATTTTAATCTCATCTTTCCTCCAAGGATCCGAGCGTTTTTCTCACCACAACCACGTGCAAAAGGTCAGTTTCAGAGATAAGTGGCCCAAGGACACGTTTCGTGGAAGAAAGGCTGAAGAGTCTGGGGCGTCTCAGTTTAGAAAAGAGGTGGCTAAAGGGGGGCATGGTAAAGATTAATACAATTCTGCGGGGGTGAAGAGGGTTGATAAAGATAACTTTTTTTCCTTTTGCCAAAATACTAAAATATGAAGCTTTTGAGCAGCTTTTGAGCAGTAGATTTAGGGTAGACAAAATTATGGGCAAAAAGAGCCAGCGCGGCATAGCGGTTAAGAGCAGGTGGATTCTAATCTGGAGAACCGGGTTTGATTCCTCCTCCATCTGAGCGGCAGAGGCTTATCTGGTGAACCAGATGTGTTTCCACACTCCTATATTCCAGCTGGGTGGCCTTGGGCCAATCATGGTTCTCTCAGAACTTTCTCAGCCCCACCTACCTCACAAGGTGTCTGTTGTGGGGAGAGGAAGGATAAGGAGCTTGTAAGCCACCTTGAGAGAAAGGCGGGGTATAAATCCAAACTCTTCTTCTTCTTTCTTTTTTCTTCTTTCTTCTTCACACAGAGAGTGATTTAGAATTTACACAGAGTGATTAAAATATGGAGACTTACAACGATTCATGGAGGAGAGGTCTATCAGTGGTTACTAACCACGGTAACTAAGGAGAACCTCCATATTTAGAATCAGTCAACCTCTGAATCCCAGTGCCAGGAAGCAACATCAGGGGTTGGCCTCTATCTCTGATCCTCATTATTGGACCTCCAGTGGAACTGGTTGGCCCCTTTGTGAGACAGGATGCTGGACTAGATGAAGCACTGGTCTGATCCAGCAGGGCTCTACTCATGTCCCTATGTTCTGCCATTCCACAAGGTGAGAATGCACAAGTAGGGTAGTTGCCAGTTTTACTCTGTCAGGTGGCACCCTCAGAGGACTTTGCTCAGGTGGAACATAGAGGAAGAATAATAATTTGGATTTATACCCCCCTTTCTCTCCTGTAAGCCTCAAAGGGGCTTACAATTTCTCTTCCCCCCACCCTCCCCACAACAAACACCCTGTGAGGTGAGTGGGGCTAAGAGAGCTCCGAAGAACTGTGGCTAGCCCAAGGTTACCCAGCAGGCATGTACTGGAGTGTACAAGCTAATCTGGTCCACCAGATAAGCCTCCACAGCTCAAGTGGCAGAGTGGGGAATCAAACCCTGTTCTACAGATTAGATGGCACCTGCTGTTAATTACTACACCATGCTGGCTCTCCACGTAGCTAGAGAGTTGGTCTTGCAAATGTGTGGTACCAAGGCCATTAAGGTATTTGTAGATAGTAAATAATATCTTAAATCGAACCTGGTAACTTGTGTCAGTTGCCAAATATGGACGTGCATGTAGTCTTCCTGCATTACTTTCCTGACTTTAAAGCCCTCATTCAAGACAGCTAAATTTTAGCACTGTTCACTTTGCTTATTGCAGGTTCAAGAATAGCTCTCGTTAAAATTTATGTTTGATGGGCCCTGTTTTGCTGAGCATGTTGGCAAACAGATTCACAGCCTTTTCAGTTCTGTTACATGCACACGAAAAGGAAGTTGGGAAGGAGAAGGCCTCCATACATAAATCAATCCGGCGAATATCTTTTCATGTTACGAAAGCACTCAAAGAAATATACTTCTTCCTACTCTTCTTGGCGACATTTGTCTGCAGAACAAGATGCATGCCACCGTTTGAAAGGGAGCAGAGATTGCAGATAGCGAAACAGATACCCATCTGGAAGTGATAAATTGGCTGTCTTAACTCTTAGTGTCACACTATTACAGAAAAGCTTACTCCACATCCTTATGCATCCCAGTCTCATTGTTTATTCCCTCACTTCCCATTTTGGCTTTTCCTTACATATGCTTGAAATGCTGATTCCAAACATCGACATCCCTGAGCAATTCATGCTCTTACCCACAGAGGAATAAACAGGAAGGCAGATTTCAGTAAGTGCCTAGGTCAAAATGAAAGTGAAAAATTGCGTCCCGGCATCTTTTTGATCCTTATTTCCCCAGATGGTCACTTTCGTGTCCAGTTCTGAACCTGGGGTGCCGCCTTCTTCCCCTTTCCATTTCCTGGGCTCTATTGGAGGTATCATTCATAAACTGTCAGATTATCGAGGAGGAGGAGGAGTTTGGATTTATATCACCCCTTTCTCACCTGTAGGAGACTCAAAGGGGCTTACAATCTCCTTGCACTTCCCTCCTCACAACAAACACCCTGTGAGGTGGGTGGGGCTGAGAGAGCTCTGAGAAGCTGTGACTAGCCCAACTTATATGCAACTTATCCCTGAAATCAGGCTCCATCCCTGAAGACTGGAAGATGGCCAATGTCACACCAATCTTTAAGAAAGGGTCTAGGGGGGACCCAGGAAATTACAGGCCAGTCAGTTTGACATCTGTTCCTGGTAAATTAGTAGAATCTATCATTACAGATAAAATTATTAAACATGTAGAAAAGCAAGACCTGCTGAGGAAGAGTCAGCCTGGCTTTTGTAGAGGCAAGTCCTGTCTTACAAACTTACTAGAGTTCTTTGAGGGTGTAAACAGACATGTGGATAAGGGGGAACCAGTGGACATTGTCTACTTGGATTTCCAAAAGGCTTTTGACAAAGTTCCTCACCAGAGCCTGTTGAGAAAACTGAGCAATGAAGGAATAAGAGGGGAAGTCCTCCTATGGATTAAAAACTGGTTGAGGAACAGGAAACAAAGGGTGGAGTATAAATGGGAAGTTCTCACAATGGAGGAGAGATGTAAGGAGTGAATTGTCCCAAGGATCCGTTTTGGGACCAGTGCTCTTTAACTTATTCATAAATGACCTGGAAGTAGGGGTGGAGTAGTGTGGTGGCCTAAGTTTGCAGATGATACCAAAATTATGTAGGGAGGTAAGAACCACAAAGGATTGCGCGAAAGAGCTCCAAGTGGACCTTGATAGGAATTAGGTGAGTGCTGGGCTAAGAAATGGCTTAAAATGCGGTTCAATGTAGCTAAATGTAAGAGTGATGCACATAGGGGCAAAAAAATCCAAACTTCACATATACACGCTACCAGGGGTCAGTGCTATCAAGTCACAGGACCAGGAAAGGGATTTGGAAGTCTTAGTTGATAGTTCCCATGAGATGTCAACTCAATGCATGTGCAGCTGTGAAAAAAAGAGCAAACTCTATGCTGGGGATCATTAGGAAAGGAGTTGATAATAAAACTGCAAGGATTGTCATGCCCTTACCCCCCCCCCCCCCCCCCCCCCCCCCCCCCCACCCCACCCCCCCCCCACCCCCCCCCCCCCCCACCCCCCCCCCCCCCCCCCCCCCCCCCCCACCACCCCCCGCCCCCCCCGCCCTCCCCCACCACCCGCCCCCGCACCCCCCCCCCCCCCCCCCCCCCCCCCCCCCTCCCCTCCCCGCCCCCCCCCCCCCCCCCCCCCCCCCCCCCCACCCCCCCCCCCCCCCTCCCCCCCCCCCCCCCACCCCCCCCCCCCCCCACCCCCCCCCCCCCCCACCCCCCCCCCCCCCCACCCCCCCCCCCCCCCACCCCCCCCCCCCCCCACCCCCCCCCCCCCCCACCCCCCCCCCCCCCCACCCCCCCCCCCCCCCACCCCCCCCCCCCCCCACCCCCCCCCCCCCCCACCCCCCCCCCCCCCCACCCCCCCCCCCCCCCACCCCCCCCCCCCCCCACCCCCCCCCCCCCCCACCCCCCCCCCCCCCCACCCCCCCCCCCCCCCACCCCCCCCCCCCCCCACCCCCCCCCCCCCCCACCCCCCCCCCCCCCCACCCCCCCCCCCCCCCACCCCCCCCCCCCCCCACCCCCCCCCCCCCCCACCCCCCCCCCCCCCCACCCCCCCCCCCCCCCACCCCCCCCCCCCCCCACCCCCCCCCCCCCCCACCCCCCCCCCCCCCCACCCCCCCCCCCCCCCACCCCCCCCCCCCCCCACCCCCCCCCCCCCCCACCCCCCCCCCCCCCCACCCCCCCCCCCCCCCACCCCCCCCCCCCCCCACCCCCCCCCCCCCCCACCCCCCCCCCCCCCCACCCCCCCCCCCCCCCACCCCCCCCCCCCCCCACCCCCCCCCCCCCCCACCCCCCCCCCCCCCCACCCCCCCCCCCCCCCACCCCCCCCCCCCCCCACCCCCCCCCCCCCCCACCCCCCCCCCCCCCCACCCCCCCCCCCCCCCACCCCCCCCCCCCCCCACCCCCCCCCCCCCCCACCCCCCCCCCCCCCCACCCCCCCCCCCCCCCACCCCCCCCCCCCCCCACCCCCCCCCCCCCCCACCCCCCCCCCCCCCCACCCCCCCCCCCCCCCACCCCCCCCCCCCCCCACCCCCCCCCCCCCCCACCCCCCCCCCCCCCCACCCCCCCCCCCCCCCACCCCCCCCCCCCCCCACCCCCCCCCCCCCCCACCCCCCCCCCCCCCCACCCCCCCCCCCCCCCACCCCCCCCCCCCCCCACCCCCCCCCCCCCCCACCCCCCCCCCCCCCCACCCCCCCCCCCCCCCACCCCCCCCCCCCCCCACCCCCCCCCCCCCCCACCCCCCCCCCCCCCCACCCCCCCCCCCCCCCACCCCCCCCCCCCCCCACCCCCCCCCCCCCCCACCCCCCCCCCCCCCCACCCCCCCCCCCCCCCACCCCCCCCCCCCCCCACCCCCCCCCCCCCCCACCCCCCCCCCCCCCCACCCCCCCCCCCCCCCACCCCCCCCCCCCCCCACCCCCCCCCCCCCCCACCCCCCCCCCCCCCCACCCCCCCCCCCCCCCACCCCCCCCCCCCCCCACCCCCCCCCCCCCCCACCCCCCCCCCCCCCCACCCCCCCCCCCCCCCACCCCCCCCCCCCCCCACCCCCCCCCCCCCCCACCCCCCCCCCCCCCCACCCCCCCCCCCCCCCACCCCCCCCCCCCCCCACCCCCCCCCCCCCCCACCCCCCCCCCCCCCCACCCCCCCCCCCCCCCACCCCCCCCCCCCCCCACCCCCCCCCCCCCCCACCCCCCCCCCCCCCCACCCCCCCCCCCCCCCACCCCCCCCCCCCCCCACCCCCCCCCCCCCCCACCCCCCCCCCCCCCCACCCCCCCCCCCCCCCACCCCCCCCCCCCCCCACCCCCCCCCCCCCCCACCCCCCCCCCCCCCCACCCCCCCCCCCCCCCACCCCCCCCCCCCCCCACCCCCCCCCCCCCCCACCCCCCCCCCCCCCCACCCCCCCCCCCCCCCACCCCCCCCCCCCCCCACCCCCCCCCCCCCCCACCCCCCCCCCCCCCCACCCCCCCCCCCCCCCACCCCCCCCCCCCCCCACCCCCCCCCCCCCCCACCCCCCCCCCCCCCCACCCCCCCCCCCCCCCACCCCCCCCCCCCCCCACCCCCCCCCCCCCCCACCCCCCCCCCCCCCCACCCCCCCCCCCCCCCACCCCCCCCCCCCCCCACCCCCCCCCCCCCCCACCCCCCCCCCCCCCCACCCCCCCCCCCCCCCACCCCCCCCCCCCCCCACCCCCCCCCCCCCCCACCCCCCCCCCCCCCCACCCCCCCCCCCCCCCACCCCCCCCCCCCCCCACCCCCCCCCCCCCCCACCCCCCCCCCCCCCCACCCCCCCCCCCCCCCACCCCCCCCCCCCCCCACCCCCCCCCCCCCCCACCCCCCCCCCCCCCCACCCCCCCCCCCCCCCACCCCCCCCCCCCCCCACCCCCCCCCCCCCCCACCCCCCCCCCCCCCCACCCCCCCCCCCCCCCACCCCCCCCCCCCCCCACCCCCCCCCCCCCCCACCCCCCCCCCCCCCCACCCCCCCCCCCCCCCACCCCCCCCCCCCCCCACCCCCCCCCCCCCCCACCCCCCCCCCCCCCCACCCCCCCCCCCCCCCACCCCCCCCCCCCCCCACCCCCCCCCCCCCCCACCCCCCCCCCCCCCCACCCCCCCCCCCCCCCACCCCCCCCCCCCCCCACCCCCCCCCCCCCCCACCCCCCCCCCCCCCCACCCCCCCCCCCCCCCACCCCCCCCCCCCCCCACCCCCCCCCCCCCCCACCCCCCCCCCCCCCCACCCCCCCCCCCCCCCACCCCCCCCCCCCCCCACCCCCCCCCCCCCCCACCCCCCCCCCCCCCCACCCCCCCCCCCCCCCACCCCCCCCCCCCCCCACCCCCCCCCCCCCCCACCCCCCCCCCCCCCCACCCCCCCCCCCCCCCACCCCCCCCCCCCCCCACCCCCCCCCCCCCCCACCCCCCCCCCCCCCCACCCCCCCCCCCCCCCACCCCCCCCCCCCCCCACCCCCCCCCCCCCCCACCCCCCCCCCCCCCCACCCCCCCCCCCCCCCACCCCCCCCCCCCCCCACCCCCCCCCCCCCCCACCCCCCCCCCCCCCCACCCCCCCCCCCCCCCACCCCCCCCCCCCCCCACCCCCCCCCCCCCCCACCCCCCCCCCCCCCCACCCCCCCCCCCCCCCACCCCCCCCCCCCCCCACCCCCCCCCCCCCCCACCCCCCCCCCCCCCCACCCCCCCCCCCCCCCACCCCCCCCCCCCCCCACCCCCCCCCCCCCCCACCCCCCCCCCCCCCCACCCCCCCCCCCCCCCACCCCCCCCCCCCCCCACCCCCCCCCCCCCCCACCCCCCCCCCCCCCCACCCCCCCCCCCCCCCACCCCCCCCCCCCCCCACCCCCCCCCCCCCCCACCCCCCCCCCCCCCCACCCCCCCCCCCCCCCACCCCCCCCCCCCCCCACCCCCCCCCCCCCCCACCCCCCCCCCCCCCCACCCCCCCCCCCCCCCACCCCCCCCCCCCCCCACCCCCCCCCCCCCCCACCCCCCCCCCCCCCCACCCCCCCCCCCCCCCACCCCCCCCCCCCCCCACCCCCCCCCCCCCCCACCCCCCCCCCCCCCCACCCCCCCCCCCCCCCACCCCCCCCCCCCCCCACCCCCCCCCCCCCCCACCCCCCCCCCCCCCCACCCCCCCCCCCCCCCACCCCCCCCCCCCCCCACCCCCCCCCCCCCCCACCCCCCCCCCCCCCCACCCCCCCCCCCCCCCACCCCCCCCCCCCCCCACCCCCCCCCCCCCCCACCCCCCCCCCCCCCCACCCCCCCCCCCCCCCACCCCCCCCCCCCCCCACCCCCCCCCCCCCCCACCCCCCCCCCCCCCCACCCCCCCCCCCCCCCACCCCCCCCCCCCCCCACCCCCCCCCCCCCCCACCCCCCCCCCCCCCCACCCCCCCCCCCCCCCACCCCCCCCCCCCCCCACCCCCCCCCCCCCCCACCCCCCCCCCCCCCCACCCCCCCCCCCCCCCACCCCCCCCCCCCCCCACCCCCCCCCCCCCCCACCCCCCCCCCCCCCCACCCCCCCCCCCCCCCACCCCCCCCCCCCCCCACCCCCCCCCCCCCCCACCCCCCCCCCCCCCCACCCCCCCCCCCCCCCACCCCCCCCCCCCCCCACCCCCCCCCCCCCCCACCCCCCCCCCCCCCCACCCCCCCCCCCCCCCACCCCCCCCCCCCCCCACCCCCCCCCCCCCCCACCCCCCCCCCCCCCCACCCCCCCCCCCCCCCACCCCCCCCCCCCCCCACCCCCCCCCCCCCCCACCCCCCCCCCCCCCCACCCCCCCCCCCCCCCACCCCCCCCCCCCCCCACCCCCCCCCCCCCCCACCCCCCCCCCCCCCCACCCCCCCCCCCCCCCACCCCCCCCCCCCCCCACCCCCCCCCCCCCCCACCCCCCCCCCCCCCCACCCCCCCCCCCCCCCACCCCCCCCCCCCCCCACCCCCCCCCCCCCCCACCCCCCCCCCCCCCCACCCCCCCCCCCCCCCACCCCCCCCCCCCCCCACCCCCCCCCCCCCCCACCCCCCCCCCCCCCCACCCCCCCCCCCCCCCACCCCCCCCCCCCCCCACCCCCCCCCCCCCCCACCCCCCCCCCCCCCCACCCCCCCCCCCCCCCACCCCCCCCCCCCCCCACCCCCCCCCCCCCCCACCCCCCCCCCCCCCCACCCCCCCCCCCCCCCACCCCCCCCCCCCCCCACCCCCCCCCCCCCCCACCCCCCCCCCCCCCCACCCCCCCCCCCCCCCACCCCCCCCCCCCCCCACCCCCCCCCCCCCCCACCCCCCCCCCCCCCCACCCCCCCCCCCCCCCACCCCCCCCCCCCCCCACCCCCCCCCCCCCCCACCCCCCCCCCCCCCCACCCCCCCCCCCCCCCACCCCCCCCCCCCCCCACCCCCCCCCCCCCCCACCCCCCCCCCCCCCCACCCCCCCCCCCCCCCACCCCCCCCCCCCCCCACCCCCCCCCCCCCCCACCCCCCCCCCCCCCCACCCCCCCCCCCCCCCACCCCCCCCCCCCCCCACCCCCCCCCCCCCCCACCCCCCCCCCCCCCCACCCCCCCCCCCCCCCACCCCCCCCCCCCCCCACCCCCCCCCCCCCCCACCCCCCCCCCCCCCCACCCCCCCCCCCCCCCACCCCCCCCCCCCCCCACCCCCCCCCCCCCCCACCCCCCCCCCCCCCCACCCCCCCCCCCCCCCACCCCCCCCCCCCCCCACCCCCCCCCCCCCCCACCCCCCCCCCCCCCCACCCCCCCCCCCCCCCACCCCCCCCCCCCCCCACCCCCCCCCCCCCCCACCCCCCCCCCCCCCCACCCCCCCCCCCCCCCACCCCCCCCCCCCCCCACCCCCCCCCCCCCCCACCCCCCCCCCCCCCCACCCCCCCCCCCCCCCACCCCCCCCCCCCCCCACCCCCCCCCCCCCCCACCCCCCCCCCCCCCCACCCCCCCCCCCCCCCACCCCCCCCCCCCCCCACCCCCCCCCCCCCCCACCCCCCCCCCCCCCCACCCCCCCCCCCCCCCACCCCCCCCCCCCCCCACCCCCCCCCCCCCCCACCCCCCCCCCCCCCCACCCCCCCCCCCCCCCACCCCCCCCCCCCCCCACCCCCCCCCCCCCCCACCCCCCCCCCCCCCCACCCCCCCCCCCCCCCACCCCCCCCCCCCCCCACCCCCCCCCCCCCCCACCCCCCCCCCCCCCCACCCCCCCCCCCCCCCACCCCCCCCCCCCCCCACCCCCCCCCCCCCCCACCCCCCCCCCCCCCCACCCCCCCCCCCCCCCACCCCCCCCCCCCCCCACCCCCCCCCCCCCCCACCCCCCCCCCCCCCCACCCCCCCCCCCCCCCACCCCCCCCCCCCCCCACCCCCCCCCCCCCCCACCCCCCCCCCCCCCCACCCCCCCCCCCCCCCACCCCCCCCCCCCCCCACCCCCCCCCCCCCCCACCCCCCCCCCCCCCCACCCCCCCCCCCCCCCACCCCCCCCCCCCCCCACCCCCCCCCCCCCCCACCCCCCCCCCCCCCCACCCCCCCCCCCCCCCACCCCCCCCCCCCCCCACCCCCCCCCCCCCCCACCCCCCCCCCCCCCCACCCCCCCCCCCCCCCACCCCCCCCCCCCCCCACCCCCCCCCCCCCCCACCCCCCCCCCCCCCCACCCCCCCCCCCCCCCACCCCCCCCCCCCCCCACCCCCCCCCCCCCCCACCCCCCCCCCCCCCCACCCCCCCCCCCCCCCACCCCCCCCCCCCCCCACCCCCCCCCCCCCCCACCCCCCCCCCCCCCCACCCCCCCCCCCCCCCACCCCCCCCCCCCCCCACCCCCCCCCCCCCCCACCCCCCCCCCCCCCCACCCCCCCCCCCCCCCACCCCCCCCCCCCCCCACCCCCCCCCCCCCCCACCCCCCCCCCCCCCCACCCCCCCCCCCCCCCACCCCCCCCCCCCCCCACCCCCCCCCCCCCCCACCCCCCCCCCCCCCCACCCCCCCCCCCCCCCACCCCCCCCCCCCCCCACCCCCCCCCCCCCCCACCCCCCCCCCCCCCCACCCCCCCCCCCCCCCACCCCCCCCCCCCCCCACCCCCCCCCCCCCCCACCCCCCCCCCCCCCCACCCCCCCCCCCCCCCACCCCCCCCCCCCCCCACCCCCCCCCCCCCCCACCCCCCCCCCCCCCCACCCCCCCCCCCCCCCACCCCCCCCCCCCCCCACCCCCCCCCCCCCCCACCCCCCCCCCCCCCCACCCCCCCCCCCCCCCACCCCCCCCCCCCCCCACCCCCCCCCCCCCCCACCCCCCCCCCCCCCCACCCCCCCCCCCCCCCACCCCCCCCCCCCCCCACCCCCCCCCCCCCCCACCCCCCCCCCCCCCCACCCCCCCCCCCCCCCACCCCCCCCCCCCCCCACCCCCCCCCCCCCCCACCCCCCCCCCCCCCCACCCCCCCCCCCCCCCACCCCCCCCCCCCCCCACCCCCCCCCCCCCCCACCCCCCCCCCCCCCCACCCCCCCCCCCCCCCACCCCCCCCCCCCCCCACCCCCCCCCCCCCCCACCCCCCCCCCCCCCCACCCCCCCCCCCCCCCACCCCCCCCCCCCCCCACCCCCCCCCCCCCCCACCCCCCCCCCCCCCCACCCCCCCCCCCCCCCACCCCCCCCCCCCCCCACCCCCCCCCCCCCCCACCCCCCCCCCCCCCCACCCCCCCCCCCCCCCACCCCCCCCCCCCCCCACCCCCCCCCCCCCCCACCCCCCCCCCCCCCCACCCCCCCCCCCCCCCACCCCCCCCCCCCCCCACCCCCCCCCCCCCCCACCCCCCCCCCCCCCCACCCCCCCCCCCCCCCACCCCCCCCCCCCCCCACCCCCCCCCCCCCCCACCCCCCCCCCCCCCCACCCCCCCCCCCCCCCACCCCCCCCCCCCCCCACCCCCCCCCCCCCCCACCCCCCCCCCCCCCCACCCCCCCCCCCCCCCACCCCCCCCCCCCCCCACCCCCCCCCCCCCCCACCCCCCCCCCCCCCCACCCCCCCCCCCCCCCACCCCCCCCCCCCCCCACCCCCCCCCCCCCCCACCCCCCCCCCCCCCCACCCCCCCCCCCCCCCACCCCCCCCCCCCCCCACCCCCCCCCCCCCCCACCCCCCCCCCCCCCCACCCCCCCCCCCCCCCACCCCCCCCCCCCCCCACCCCCCCCCCCCCCCACCCCCCCCCCCCCCCACCCCCCCCCCCCCCCACCCCCCCCCCCCCCCACCCCCCCCCCCCCCCACCCCCCCCCCCCCCCACCCCCCCCCCCCCCCACCCCCCCCCCCCCCCACCCCCCCCCCCCCCCACCCCCCCCCCCCCCCACCCCCCCCCCCCCCCACCCCCCCCCCCCCCCACCCCCCCCCCCCCCCACCCCCCCCCCCCCCCACCCCCCCCCCCCCCCACCCCCCCCCCCCCCCACCCCCCCCCCCCCCCACCCCCCCCCCCCCCCACCCCCCCCCCCCCCCACCCCCCCCCCCCCCCACCCCCCCCCCCCCCCACCCCCCCCCCCCCCCACCCCCCCCCCCCCCCACCCCCCCCCCCCCCCACCCCCCCCCCCCCCCACCCCCCCCCCCCCCCACCCCCCCCCCCCCCCACCCCCCCCCCCCCCCACCCCCCCCCCCCCCCACCCCCCCCCCCCCCCACCCCCCCCCCCCCCCACCCCCCCCCCCCCCCACCCCCCCCCCCCCCCACCCCCCCCCCCCCCCACCCCCCCCCCCCCCCACCCCCCCCCCCCCCCACCCCCCCCCCCCCCCACCCCCCCCCCCCCCCACCCCCCCCCCCCCCCACCCCCCCCCCCCCCCACCCCCCCCCCCCCCCACCCCCCCCCCCCCCCACCCCCCCCCCCCCCCACCCCCCCCCCCCCCCACCCCCCCCCCCCCCCACCCCCCCCCCCCCCCACCCCCCCCCCCCCCCACCCCCCCCCCCCCCCACCCCCCCCCCCCCCCACCCCCCCCCCCCCCCACCCCCCCCCCCCCCCACCCCCCCCCCCCCCCACCCCCCCCCCCCCCCACCCCCCCCCCCCCCCACCCCCCCCCCCCCCCACCCCCCCCCCCCCCCACCCCCCCCCCCCCCCACCCCCCCCCCCCCCCACCCCCCCCCCCCCCCACCCCCCCCCCCCCCCACCCCCCCCCCCCCCCACCCCCCCCCCCCCCCACCCCCCCCCCCCCCCACCCCCCCCCCCCCCCACCCCCCCCCCCCCCCACCCCCCCCCCCCCCCACCCCCCCCCCCCCCCACCCCCCCCCCCCCCCACCCCCCCCCCCCCCCACCCCCCCCCCCCCCCACCCCCCCCCCCCCCCACCCCCCCCCCCCCCCACCCCCCCCCCCCCCCACCCCCCCCCCCCCCCACCCCCCCCCCCCCCCACCCCCCCCCCCCCCCACCCCCCCCCCCCCCCACCCCCCCCCCCCCCCACCCCCCCCCCCCCCCACCCCCCCCCCCCCCCACCCCCCCCCCCCCCCACCCCCCCCCCCCCCCACCCCCCCCCCCCCCCACCCCCCCCCCCCCCCACCCCCCCCCCCCCCCACCCCCCCCCCCCCCCACCCCCCCCCCCCCCCACCCCCCCCCCCCCCCACCCCCCCCCCCCCCCACCCCCCCCCCCCCCCACCCCCCCCCCCCCCCACCCCCCCCCCCCCCCACCCCCCCCCCCCCCCACCCCCCCCCCCCCCCACCCCCCCCCCCCCCCACCCCCCCCCCCCCCCACCCCCCCCCCCCCCCACCCCCCCCCCCCCCCACCCCCCCCCCCCCCCACCCCCCCCCCCCCCCACCCCCCCCCCCCCCCACCCCCCCCCCCCCCCACCCCCCCCCCCCCCCACCCCCCCCCCCCCCCACCCCCCCCCCCCCCCACCCCCCCCCCCCCCCACCCCCCCCCCCCCCCACCCCCCCCCCCCCCCACCCCCCCCCCCCCCCACCCCCCCCCCCCCCCACCCCCCCCCCCCCCCACCCCCCCCCCCCCCCACCCCCCCCCCCCCCCACCCCCCCCCCCCCCCACCCCCCCCCCCCCCCACCCCCCCCCCCCCCCACCCCCCCCCCCCCCCACCCCCCCCCCCCCCCACCCCCCCCCCCCCCCACCCCCCCCCCCCCCCACCCCCCCCCCCCCCCACCCCCCCCCCCCCCCACCCCCCCCCCCCCCCACCCCCCCCCCCCCCCACCCCCCCCCCCCCCCACCCCCCCCCCCCCCCACCCCCCCCCCCCCCCACCCCCCCCCCCCCCCACCCCCCCCCCCCCCCACCCCCCCCCCCCCCCACCCCCCCCCCCCCCCACCCCCCCCCCCCCCCACCCCCCCCCCCCCCCACCCCCCCCCCCCCCCACCCCCCCCCCCCCCCACCCCCCCCCCCCCCCACCCCCCCCCCCCCCCACCCCCCCCCCCCCCCACCCCCCCCCCCCCCCACCCCCCCCCCCCCCCACCCCCCCCCCCCCCCACCCCCCCCCCCCCCCACCCCCCCCCCCCCCCACCCCCCCCCCCCCCCACCCCCCCCCCCCCCCACCCCCCCCCCCCCCCACCCCCCCCCCCCCCCACCCCCCCCCCCCCCCACCCCCCCCCCCCCCCACCCCCCCCCCCCCCCACCCCCCCCCCCCCCCACCCCCCCCCCCCCCCACCCCCCCCCCCCCCCACCCCCCCCCCCCCCCACCCCCCCCCCCCCCCACCCCCCCCCCCCCCCACCCCCCCCCCCCCCCACCCCCCCCCCCCCCCACCCCCCCCCCCCCCCACCCCCCCCCCCCCCCACCCCCCCCCCCCCCCACCCCCCCCCCCCCCCACCCCCCCCCCCCCCCACCCCCCCCCCCCCCCACCCCCCCCCCCCCCCACCCCCCCCCCCCCCCACCCCCCCCCCCCCCCACCCCCCCCCCCCCCCACCCCCCCCCCCCCCCACCCCCCCCCCCCCCCACCCCCCCCCCCCCCCACCCCCCCCCCCCCCCACCCCCCCCCCCCCCCACCCCCCCCCCCCCCCACCCCCCCCCCCCCCCACCCCCCCCCCCCCCCACCCCCCCCCCCCCCCACCCCCCCCCCCCCCCACCCCCCCCCCCCCCCACCCCCCCCCCCCCCCACCCCCCCCCCCCCCCACCCCCCCCCCCCCCCACCCCCCCCCCCCCCCACCCCCCCCCCCCCCCACCCCCCCCCCCCCCCACCCCCCCCCCCCCCCACCCCCCCCCCCCCCCACCCCCCCCCCCCCCCACCCCCCCCCCCCCCCACCCCCCCCCCCCCCCACCCCCCCCCCCCCCCACCCCCCCCCCCCCCCACCCCCCCCCCCCCCCACCCCCCCCCCCCCCCACCCCCCCCCCCCCCCACCCCCCCCCCCCCCCACCCCCCCCCCCCCCCACCCCCCCCCCCCCCCACCCCCCCCCCCCCCCACCCCCCCCCCCCCCCACCCCCCCCCCCCCCCACCCCCCCCCCCCCCCACCCCCCCCCCCCCCCACCCCCCCCCCCCCCCACCCCCCCCCCCCCCCACCCCCCCCCCCCCCCACCCCCCCCCCCCCCCACCCCCCCCCCCCCCCACCCCCCCCCCCCCCCACCCCCCCCCCCCCCCACCCCCCCCCCCCCCCACCCCCCCCCCCCCCCACCCCCCCCCCCCCCCACCCCCCCCCCCCCCCACCCCCCCCCCCCCCCACCCCCCCCCCCCCCCACCCCCCCCCCCCCCCACCCCCCCCCCCCCCCACCCCCCCCCCCCCCCACCCCCCCCCCCCCCCACCCCCCCCCCCCCCCACCCCCCCCCCCCCCCACCCCCCCCCCCCCCCACCCCCCCCCCCCCCCACCCCCCCCCCCCCCCACCCCCCCCCCCCCCCACCCCCCCCCCCCCCCACCCCCCCCCCCCCCCACCCCCCCCCCCCCCCACCCCCCCCCCCCCCCACCCCCCCCCCCCCCCACCCCCCCCCCCCCCCACCCCCCCCCCCCCCCACCCCCCCCCCCCCCCACCCCCCCCCCCCCCCACCCCCCCCCCCCCCCACCCCCCCCCCCCCCCACCCCCCCCCCCCCCCACCCCCCCCCCCCCCCACCCCCCCCCCCCCCCACCCCCCCCCCCCCCCACCCCCCCCCCCCCCCACCCCCCCCCCCCCCCACCCCCCCCCCCCCCCACCCCCCCCCCCCCCCACCCCCCCCCCCCCCCACCCCCCCCCCCCCCCACCCCCCCCCCCCCCCACCCCCCCCCCCCCCCACCCCCCCCCCCCCCCACCCCCCCCCCCCCCCACCCCCCCCCCCCCCCACCCCCCCCCCCCCCCACCCCCCCCCCCCCCCACCCCCCCCCCCCCCCACCCCCCCCCCCCCCCACCCCCCCCCCCCCCCACCCCCCCCCCCCCCCACCCCCCCCCCCCCCCACCCCCCCCCCCCCCCACCCCCCCCCCCCCCCACCCCCCCCCCCCCCCACCCCCCCCCCCCCCCACCCCCCCCCCCCCCCACCCCCCCCCCCCCCCACCCCCCCCCCCCCCCACCCCCCCCCCCCCCCACCCCCCCCCCCCCCCACCCCCCCCCCCCCCCACCCCCCCCCCCCCCCACCCCCCCCCCCCCCCACCCCCCCCCCCCCCCACCCCCCCCCCCCCCCACCCCCCCCCCCCCCCACCCCCCCCCCCCCCCACCCCCCCCCCCCCCCACCCCCCCCCCCCCCCACCCCCCCCCCCCCCCACCCCCCCCCCCCCCCACCCCCCCCCCCCCCCACCCCCCCCCCCCCCCACCCCCCCCCCCCCCCACCCCCCCCCCCCCCCACCCCCCCCCCCCCCCACCCCCCCCCCCCCCCACCCCCCCCCCCCCCCACCCCCCCCCCCCCCCACCCCCCCCCCCCCCCACCCCCCCCCCCCCCCACCCCCCCCCCCCCCCACCCCCCCCCCCCCCCACCCCCCCCCCCCCCCACCCCCCCCCCCCCCCACCCCCCCCCCCCCCCACCCCCCCCCCCCCCCACCCCCCCCCCCCCCCACCCCCCCCCCCCCCCACCCCCCCCCCCCCCCACCCCCCCCCCCCCCCACCCCCCCCCCCCCCCACCCCCCCCCCCCCCCACCCCCCCCCCCCCCCACCCCCCCCCCCCCCCACCCCCCCCCCCCCCCACCCCCCCCCCCCCCCACCCCCCCCCCCCCCCACCCCCCCCCCCCCCCACCCCCCCCCCCCCCCACCCCCCCCCCCCCCCACCCCCCCCCCCCCCCACCCCCCCCCCCCCCCACCCCCCCCCCCCCCCACCCCCCCCCCCCCCCACCCCCCCCCCCCCCCACCCCCCCCCCCCCCCACCCCCCCCCCCCCCCACCCCCCCCCCCCCCCACCCCCCCCCCCCCCCACCCCCCCCCCCCCCCACCCCCCCCCCCCCCCACCCCCCCCCCCCCCCACCCCCCCCCCCCCCCACCCCCCCCCCCCCCCACCCCCCCCCCCCCCCACCCCCCCCCCCCCCCACCCCCCCCCCCCCCCACCCCCCCCCCCCCCCACCCCCCCCCCCCCCCACCCCCCCCCCCCCCCACCCCCCCCCCCCCCCACCCCCCCCCCCCCCCACCCCCCCCCCCCCCCACCCCCCCCCCCCCCCACCCCCCCCCCCCCCCACCCCCCCCCCCCCCCACCCCCCCCCCCCCCCACCCCCCCCCCCCCCCACCCCCCCCCCCCCCCACCCCCCCCCCCCCCCACCCCCCCCCCCCCCCACCCCCCCCCCCCCCCACCCCCCCCCCCCCCCACCCCCCCCCCCCCCCACCCCCCCCCCCCCCCACCCCCCCCCCCCCCCACCCCCCCCCCCCCCCACCCCCCCCCCCCCCCACCCCCCCCCCCCCCCACCCCCCCCCCCCCCCACCCCCCCCCCCCCCCACCCCCCCCCCCCCCCACCCCCCCCCCCCCCCACCCCCCCCCCCCCCCACCCCCCCCCCCCCCCACCCCCCCCCCCCCCCACCCCCCCCCCCCCCCACCCCCCCCCCCCCCCACCCCCCCCCCCCCCCACCCCCCCCCCCCCCCACCCCCCCCCCCCCCCACCCCCCCCCCCCCCCACCCCCCCCCCCCCCCACCCCCCCCCCCCCCCACCCCCCCCCCCCCCCACCCCCCCCCCCCCCCACCCCCCCCCCCCCCCACCCCCCCCCCCCCCCACCCCCCCCCCCCCCCACCCCCCCCCCCCCCCACCCCCCCCCCCCCCCACCCCCCCCCCCCCCCACCCCCCCCCCCCCCCACCCCCCCCCCCCCCCACCCCCCCCCCCCCCCACCCCCCCCCCCCCCCACCCCCCCCCCCCCCCACCCCCCCCCCCCCCCACCCCCCCCCCCCCCCACCCCCCCCCCCCCCCACCCCCCCCCCCCCCCACCCCCCCCCCCCCCCACCCCCCCCCCCCCCCACCCCCCCCCCCCCCCACCCCCCCCCCCCCCCACCCCCCCCCCCCCCCACCCCCCCCCCCCCCCACCCCCCCCCCCCCCCACCCCCCCCCCCCCCCACCCCCCCCCCCCCCCACCCCCCCCCCCCCCCACCCCCCCCCCCCCCCACCCCCCCCCCCCCCCACCCCCCCCCCCCCCCACCCCCCCCCCCCCCCACCCCCCCCCCCCCCCACCCCCCCCCCCCCCCACCCCCCCCCCCCCCCACCCCCCCCCCCCCCCACCCCCCCCCCCCCCCACCCCCCCCCCCCCCCACCCCCCCCCCCCCCCACCCCCCCCCCCCCCCACCCCCCCCCCCCCCCACCCCCCCCCCCCCCCACCCCCCCCCCCCCCCACCCCCCCCCCCCCCCACCCCCCCCCCCCCCCACCCCCCCCCCCCCCCACCCCCCCCCCCCCCCACCCCCCCCCCCCCCCACCCCCCCCCCCCCCCACCCCCCCCCCCCCCCACCCCCCCCCCCCCCCACCCCCCCCCCCCCCCACCCCCCCCCCCCCCCACCCCCCCCCCCCCCCACCCCCCCCCCCCCCCACCCCCCCCCCCCCCCACCCCCCCCCCCCCCCACCCCCCCCCCCCCCCACCCCCCCCCCCCCCCACCCCCCCCCCCCCCCACCCCCCCCCCCCCCCACCCCCCCCCCCCCCCACCCCCCCCCCCCCCCACCCCCCCCCCCCCCCACCCCCCCCCCCCCCCACCCCCCCCCCCCCCCACCCCCCCCCCCCCCCACCCCCCCCCCCCCCCACCCCCCCCCCCCCCCACCCCCCCCCCCCCCCACCCCCCCCCCCCCCCACCCCCCCCCCCCCCCACCCCCCCCCCCCCCCACCCCCCCCCCCCCCCACCCCCCCCCCCCCCCACCCCCCCCCCCCCCCACCCCCCCCCCCCCCCACCCCCCCCCCCCCCCACCCCCCCCCCCCCCCACCCCCCCCCCCCCCCACCCCCCCCCCCCCCCACCCCCCCCCCCCCCCACCCCCCCCCCCCCCCACCCCCCCCCCCCCCCACCCCCCCCCCCCCCCACCCCCCCCCCCCCCCACCCCCCCCCCCCCCCACCCCCCCCCCCCCCCACCCCCCCCCCCCCCCACCCCCCCCCCCCCCCACCCCCCCCCCCCCCCACCCCCCCCCCCCCCCACCCCCCCCCCCCCCCACCCCCCCCCCCCCCCACCCCCCCCCCCCCCCACCCCCCATGGAAGGGGCTGATGGGAATTGTAGTCCATAACATCTGGAGTGCCAAAGGTTCGCCACCACTGTTATAGGGAAATGGTGTGGTGCTTTTAGAAGAAGAAGAAGAGAAGAGTTTGAATTTATCCCCCCTTTCTCTCCTGCAGGAGACTCAAAGGGGCTTACAATCTCCTTGCCCTTCCCCCCTCACAACAAACACCCTGTGAGGTGGGTGGGGCCAAGAGAGCTCCGAGAAGCTGTGACTAGTCCAAGGTCACCCAGCTGGTGTGTGTGGGAGTGTACAGGCGAATCTGAATCCCCCAGATAAGCCTCCACAGCTCAGGCGGCAGAGCTGGGAATCAAACCCGGTTCCTCCAGATTAGATACACGAGCTCTTAACCTCCGATGCCACTGCTGCTTCCGCCATTTTAGGGAAATGGTGTGGGTTGGTGGAGGAGGAAAAGGTTCCCATCTTGGGGCCCCTATTTGGGTGGAAAGGAAACATGCAAAACTTTTAAATAAATAAAAGAAATGTTTTAAACTGGCCTTTCTTGGGGACAAGGAACCCCATGGGGCAAAGTGGTAAGCTGCAGTACAGCAGTCCAATCTCCTCTTGACCTGAGTTCAATCCCGATGGAAGTCGGTGGCTCAAAATTGACTCAGCCTTCCATCCTTTTGAGGCTTGTAAAATGAGGTCCTGGCTCGCTGGGGATAAAGTCTGGAAGACTGGGGAAGCCGATGGCCAACCATCCCTTTAACAAAGGCTGACTAAAAACTCACTCATGGGACTGCCCCTTACTTTTCTTCGTAACAAGCCATCAGAGAGGTGGTGGTGAAAACCACTCTGCCCTTCTGCCAACACATATGAGCACTTCACACTCACTGAGTGGGATTGATCACTCTTCTGATTGGGTGTGGTTTTAGATCCCCCCCCCTTTCTTAAACCTCCCCCCCTTTTCTGTTATTTTGCATCCTTTAAGAATGGCTGCCTCATGCATCTAATGAGGAGAGCTGTGAGTCATGAAGAGCTTGGCTGGAATCAATTTTGTTGGTCTCTGAGGTTCCATTGGGCCTTCTGCTCTAGTCTGTGTAGACTTATTTCACGCTAAGTTAGTTGATTCCATTGGATGTAACCTGGAGTGGGTGCTGCCTAGGTGTGCTCTGTGGGTTTATTAAAATAGTTTCTGTATAGAGATTGGAACAGCAGTTTTCCATCAGTGTTCTGAGTTCGTTTATGAGGCTCCCCTTGAGAAGATCAGGTGGATGAGTTTCCCAGAAAGGTGTCTGCCACAGTTGATCTTCCCCTGCAAAAAGCTGCCTCAAAGTGCGTTCTCAGGTTACACAGGTGTGGGGTTGGTTCCTGGCTGGCATCCCATGCAAAAGGAGAGTTCACCTTAAGCCACGTATCAGAAATCCTCTGGAACACACTGGAATTGATCAGTAGACAAATCCAGGACTCAGAAGTTAGGAAGCCTGAATATCACTAATGTAAGACTTCCTTCTCCATCCTCTTGTGTATTTAATACATCGATACTCCAGTAATCACACAAATGTGCTTTGTGGTGCTGCTTTTATGGAGTGTGTGAATCCTCTGTTGTAGCGTAATCCGTTTCTGCCTTCCATTTTTAGTCCGTTACATCACCTAATGAAATTGGCACGAGCATTGTAACTACAGGCCTAATAAACCAGTTTATTGGCAATCCACCCTTCCGACCACCCCTTCAGCAATTAGCTTTTTTCCCCCCTGGATTAGTTGCACAAAGAAAGAATGAGGAGCGACAGTTAATAGGTGTCCGTAGACTTGTCTTTAAATTACTTGTTTTGAACTTGACAGACTGCTCTTTAGGAGGAAACTCAGCTTCGTTCAAAGTGTTTGTTCAAATGCTCGATTAAAAGAACTTTCTACCGGGAGCTGCAGAACCGCAGAGCGGAGAAAGGCGCTTTACTTCTCTGAACTGCAGTCGCAGGCGATTCTGAATTATCCAGCTGCTTTAGATCTTTGATAGCCATTAGACGGCAGGAGCCAGAGAAAAGGGTCTCTTTGCGATGGCGATTTCTTTGGGCACTTTTGCACATGCTGAATAATGGCCTTTCAATCCTCTTTCACAATTGTTTGAAAGTGGATTTTGCTATTCCGCACTGTAAAATCCGGCTTCAAAGTGGATTGAAAGTGGATTGAAAGTGCACTATTCTGCATGTGCGGAAGGGCCTTTGAATAAGATGTTTGAATTGCTAATACCCCTAAATAAGGGTTTTTAACACCTCGGAAAACAATGCGAAACTCTTCCCATTTGTATGTCTGCCAGTTATTGTGTGAACTCCTTCCTTGGTCTGTGCTTACACGCTGAGCTACCGATGTAGCAGAGAAGCAGAAGAGTGTTTTTGTGGGGGGGGGGGGGGGTTGTTTGCAGGGTTAATATCTGGTGTCTGTTGCGTGAACAGTATCCCTGTAAAACACTTGTGGGCAGAAAGTGAACGGGATTTATATGGCCCTGTCCAAAGTGTCTAGGTGATGTAACATAAGAACATAAGAACTAGCCTGCTGGATCAGACCAGATCCCATCTAGTCCAGCACTCTGCTACTCGCAGTGGCCCACCAGGTGCCTTTGGGAGCTCACGTGTGGTATGCAGCAATGGCCTTCTGCCGTTTCTGCTCCCGAAAATTCGGGTTCATATGCTATATTTGCAATCTGAGATCAAGGAGGATCAAGATTGGTAGCCATAGTATAGCAGCTATACCCTGTTCAGGATTAAGATGACAGGAGATCTGTAAATTCATCTCCCATTTCCTGGACCATCTTTGTCCTAGAATGTTCCGCTTGGGTCCTGGTGCCTACCTAGTTCTGTCCCCAGGGCACTAAGCCCAAGCGGAGCATTGTTGAACAGAGACAGTCTAGGAAATGGCGGATGAATTCCCAAATCAACTGCCATCTTTATCCTGAACACAGCATTGATAGTTGGACTTCAGTAAGGCAAAGGTACGCCTCAGGTGCCCATGTGTAATCTTGGAGCCTAGCCACACTCTGTGAACTCGACTCACCTTTTATAAGATTGGTTGCTTTCAGGTAAAGGGGGAGGGGTGTATAAGCTTCCTGGAGCTCCTAGGGATTGATGGACAGGCTATAGTGCTAGTTTGGTCCATTGACACAGGAGTCCTTGCATGGTTTTCCCTCTACCCCGTCTACCTTTTAAGCGAAATACCTGCATCCTTCAACCAACTTGCAGAGTTTTCCCATGTTGAATGTATAGTCCTTCGTGCCCCCTGGTGGCCATACCTTTAAACTGCATTAGGCTAGGTGGTTGAGCTACAGCATCTCTTGAGAGGATGGATTTTAACATCATACCGGGGGACAATCCGACAACAGTGACTGGTCCCCTGCTTTCCCACTCTCTGACTGCCAAATGTCTGTGTTTCTTGCAGCCTCAGATCGTACTGGGCAGTACGGCGCAAACGTCGGCGTTGGGAGCAGCCGCTGCTGTGCAGACTGGAACTGCTCAGAGGACGGTGCAGGCAGCCACCGCGGCCTCAACTGCCGCCACAGTAAGGATCTCGTTGCATATGATGCGTAGGTCCCTGGGATCCAGATAATCAGTTGCCTGTATCTAAGTGATCAGCCAAGGGCAGGCTGATCTCTGCTCTGGCATAGTGTTCCTTTCCATGGTCTAGCTTAACAAGTCTGAAACATCCCGAGTGGATGCGTCCTCTGGGGAAATGATTTGTGCAGCTGATCAACCACTAGGCTACGTGTAATTGATGCTGAAAAGTAAATGAAATAATTCAAAGTTCTGAACCAAGAGGACCCAGACTCTGTGCTAACAAAAAGTCTACTTTTGTATGATTGTTTTCCATAGAAAAACCCATTGGGCCACCCATTTGACTCTTGGAATTCACACAGCGTGAACCCTACCTTTGAATTCACAAGGGCTAGAAACTTGCGTACCCTGAACTGTATAGCCCATGCTTGTTGATCAGGTCAGATCTCAGAAGCTAAGCAGGGTTGGCTATGGTGAGAAGACCACCTGAGTTGCTTTGTGGAGGTAAGGGTGCAAATGGTGCTTCATTTTGCCCCGCCCCTGCAAAACCTCTTTTTAAGTCTGTACTTTCTCACCACTTGATTAAGAGAAAAGAAAGCAAAACCTCTTAAAAATATGAGTTTCTCAAGTGGGTCTCAATTCACTACCATCTTTGTTCTTTTGTATTTGAAAGGAAGAAATGCATCACCTTGATCTGTATATTTGAACAGCAATGAAATAGTTGCTGGACATACAAGTTTGGTCTGAGCTCTAGAATACTGAGGCAAAATTTAATTTTGTTAAAATCTCCCTCTCTGTCCCCCCCTCTCTGTTTCCCTGTTTTCCCTTCCAACAGGAAACCATGGAAAATGTGAAAAAATGCAAGAATTTTCTCTCTACACTAATAAAACTGGCCTCTTCTGGAAAGCAGTCTACAGAAACTGCAGCTAACGTGAAAGAATTAGTCCAGAACTTGCTGGTAAGGCGCACAGGGGGAAACTGTTGTGCAGTGTGGTTTCGGGTACAATTTCGTGAATGTGGGGATTTGATAAGGACCGGGCCCAGCAGATATTTTTGTGCACTTTATTGGCTGAACGGAGGGAAGCAACATTTTGAAAAAAAAAGAAAAGAAAAGACTCAGCAGCTTTAGATAGCCATTCAGAAAGTCTGTTTTTAGGAGGACAGGTAAGCCAGCGAGGAAGACTGTAGAAGGGCTGAACCTTAATGGTTGGTTTGCTAAATAAAGCAAAGTTGGGGAAAATAAATGGCAGGTTTTAAGCATTCACTTTGAACAGCCAAACTGAGTAGTTTTGAAATTTTTAAAAAGAGTTTTAGAGACTAATCCTGAGCAGGATTGCTTGTAAGTGAGTCTCATTGTCTTCACAGGACTTACTCCCAGGAATGTGTTTTAGGATTGCAGCTTTAAAATACTAAAATGTTGTATACTTTAAAAACAAAAAAATTCTGATTATGCTGAAATTATGGCTGGAGGAGTAGTTTATGTTTTCATTCATTCATTCATTCATTCATTCATTCATTCATTCATTCATTCATTCATTCATTCATTCATTGTTTAGTTTTATATACTGCCCTATCCCCAAAGGGCTCTGGGCGGTGTACAACAAAATTAAATCACAATACAACTAAACACAATCAAAACTAAACAATTAAATTTCAATACAGATAAATTACTAAATCTCCTTTAAAAACAGCGGTTAGTACAACATTTAAAATCGAAGTCGAAGGTGCCCAGCAAAACCCATTTTTAAAGCCCTCCCTAAACGGGAAGACTGCTGGCTCCATCAATAAAAAGATGTAAACAGAGGCGAGAACAGAAGGGGGCACCATTCAATAGCTGGGCACCGGTAAAGCGTCTGCGGACCAACTCAGTCTTACAGGCCCTGGCGGACTCCAACAATTCAAGGTCCCACAGGGCCCGGGATAGCTGGAGTGAAGAGTGTTCCACTAGGCTGGGGGCTGGTCCGTAATGGCCCTGGTCTGCAGAAGGCCAGCCAGATCATTGAGGGGCCTGGGACCACCAGCAGATTGGCCTTCGCTGGGAGCGCAGAGGCCTAATAGGGACATATGGGAGCACACCTCCGGTTGCAAGGTTTGAAGGTCCCAGGCCGCGTAAGGCCTTAAAGGTCAAAACCCATACCTTGAAGATGATTCGGAACTCGACTGGGAGCCAATGCAAGCGGCGTAACACAGGCTGGATGTGATCTCGGAAGGCGCTGCTTGTGAGCAGTCGAGCCGCTGCATTTTGGACCAGTTGTAGCTTTGTATTTCACTGCTCTATATCATGTTAGGATATATATCACGTTGGGGATTTAGTCTTTATCAAATGTTCCTTCCAATTGGTTTAAACAAATGAGGCCTGAAGAGCTATTTGAAAATTTTGATTTTTTTTTTTCACAGGATGGCAAAATTGAAGCTGAAGATTTCACTAACAGGCTGTACCGGGAACTTAATTCTTTACCTCAACCCTACCTTGTGCCTTTCTTGAAGGTAATAATGTCTTTTCATTCTCTCTGCATCTCTTACAGTGGTATGTCATGCCCTTCTTATCAAGGGAGTTACAGATCACACATATTAAAAGCGATACCTGACTTGTGTATTAAAGAGGACAGATTGACGACAATAATATGAATCTGTCTATTCATATTTTTAAATATGATTTTATATGCATTCCAAAGGAGTCTAGTAATGTAGAATCTCTATCAGAGAGTTCAGCAGGAAATCTGATATAATTCATGTTCAATCACAAACGAAACCTGTTTGGTTAGACATAAACTGTGATGTAATGTATACATATGCTCACTTCCCCTAATCTTTCCCATTCAGAAAAAGAATATGTTTGCAGGGAAATAGTTTAAGAATCTTGTCAGATCTTGGAAGCTAAGCAGGGTCAGACCTGGTTAGTACTTGGATGGGAGACCACCAAGGGCGTCCATGTTTGGTGCATCAAGGCAGGCAATGGCAAACAGCCTCTGTTCTTCTCTTGCCTTGAAAACCCTTCAGGGCCACCATAGGTCAGCGGTGACTTGACAGCCCTTTCCACCACCAAAAGCAGAAATAAGAAAGCAAGAAACTAGTCTCATAGACTGCCAGTGAGCCTCCTGGGGAAAACATCCGTTCGCAACCAGTCACCAAGTTATCAGAAAGCCCTCTTAAAAACGATAGCTGTCAAAATAGTTGAGTCTCATGCCTCCGTTGTCAGGCTGTTCCACAGGGTTGAGAACCACCTCTGAAAAAGCTTGGGAGCCGGCACAGTTTATTCTGACAGTTCCGGAACTCCTCACAGCAAGTAGTGACCAATCAGGGTTGTGGCCAATTGTCCCCAAGGTCTGTGAATCCTACTTGTGAAGGGCTTTAAAGATCTCCACTACCTCTCACTGAGCCCAGAAACAAACAGCTGCCTGGCAATCTTGTGGAATGAGGTAAGCACACAGGGCCGGCCAATGCATAGCGCGGACCGCGAGGGTATGGATGGAGAGCCAGCATGGTGTAGTCGTTAAGAGCGGTGGACTCTAACCTGGAAAACCAAGTTTGATTCCCCTCTCCTCCACATGAAGCCTGCTGGATGACCTTGGGCCAGTGACAGTTCTCTCCCCTGTTGACTCAGGCAATGGCAAACTACCTCTTTACTTGGAAACCCGATAGAAGATTTTGGATCGAGTCGCCATAAATCAGCTGTGACTTGAGGGCACTTTCTACCCACCACCACGTTATAGATTATGTATGCATTCTGTGTGTTTCTACCTTGGTCAGTGCCTCTTTCTCACGAGCATCTGAAGCTGCGTTAGCACTCACAGTAACACATGTATTTTCTCCCCACCCCACCCCCTTCTCTTTCCACAGCGGAGCTTACCTGCCTTGAGACAGCTGACTCCGGACTCGGCGGCTTTCATTCAGCAAAGCCAGCAGCAGCAGCCCACGACACAGGCCACGACCACTCTGACAGCGGTGATGCTGAACAGCCCCATTCAGCGTACGGCAGGGAAGACCACGGCCACCGTCACGAGTACCTTGCAGCAGCCGGTCATCAGCCTGACGCAGCCCACGCAAGTGGGGGTTGGCAAACAAGGGCAGCCCACGCAGGTGGTGCGTACATCAGAATGGATTACTAAGCATACAGCTGGCTCTGCCTGCGGCCAGAGCTTTTCCTCCCGTGAGCCCAGCCAGTAAGGGGTACCTATGAGCGCAAGTTAGAACCAAAGTCTTCCTGAAAAACGCATGTTGAAGGCCCACATACATGTGACTTATTAGCAAGCGCTGCTTTATCCCAACAGCCATGTGAAGTAGAAAATTATTTAAATTTCATCTCAATCAGACCTCACCTGCTACTTATGCTGGGGCTTTGTTGTCATGGAAAAGGGAACTCCTTCAGGCTACAGGCCACGTAATTGAGAGGAGAAAGTTATTTCAGGACTGCGCGAGACAGGTCAGAAACCCAGCGTCTAAAATGGCCCCCCCACATTACACCGACCCAGGCTAGCCCGATCTCTTCAGATCTCAGAAGCCAAGAGAGTCTTAGCCACCACCCCTTACAGGTAGGCACAAAAGTACATGCGATTTGATGTATGGTGTCCTGACCTGAATGACCCCTGCTAGCCTGATCTTCTCAGATCTCAGAAGGCAAGCATGGTGGGAGACCACCAAGGAAGAGCGGGGTTACTATGTGGAGGCAGGCAATGGCAAACCGCCTGTCTTTCTCTTGCTTTGAGAGCCATGTAGGGTTGCGATAAGTTGGCTGCAACTTGATGTAAGGCTGAAGCCACTCGGACAAAGTCTTGAATTGGCTCGCCCTAGCTGCAGGGTGCTGGAACTGAGGATTCCTTCCTTGGTTCCAGCATTTATTGTAGGTTCGTAGTGGAGGTGGTCCAATCACCTCTCCCCCTTTCTCCCGCCCTTGGCTCCCGTTGGCTAACGTGTTTCCACTTTGGGGCCAGTACGGCAGGAACTGGTGCATGCTGGGAGTCGTAGTCCTGACACTTGATGGCATGCCTTCAGTAATGTTAATATCTCTAAAGTGCCCTTACCAAATGCATTGCTTACCATTTCACTTTTACCTTAAGCAACTCGAAAGTTTCTAGACCCCCTCTGTTACTTGCAGATGAATCAGATGTTGGAAGCCCTTCAGAAGCAAAATAAATTAGCGACCATTCTTAGCAAGTCAGTCGCTTGCAAACAATCTCTGAGCAGCACTCCTTATATTGGATGTCAAGCAGTCTTTATGTTCTCACCTGCTACCGTAGCATTAATTTCTCTCCCCTCTCTCCGCCACCATTTTTTTCAGGTAATCCAGCAGTCTCAAAAACCGGGCACATTAATTAGGCCTCCGCAGGTGACGTTGACACAGACCCCTATGGTAGCCTTGCGACCGCCTCACAATCGTATTATGCTTACTGCCCCTCAACAGATTCAGCTGAACCCGCTTCAGACAGGTAAGACAGATGCTTTTCTCTGTAGGGCGATGGGATCTGTTCTGTTAATAGCAGGGCCCCACCTAGTGTTCAGTCCTGAAACTGCTGCACTTGGGAAATAGCAGTCATCTCTGAAAGCTCTCTTGACAATCCCTGATTCATTCAAGGGCAAAACATTTGCAGCTACGCTCTTGAAAAATGCAGCTTCTGCCCAGAAAATGTGTTGCTAGTAGGAGAAAGCGCGTTTTCTTTTTGAATGGCAGGTGGACATGTTGTTGTCAGTCTCAAAGTAGCGGCTGGATGAACACTTGTTAGGAATGCTCTAGGCCAGTGGTGGCGAACCTATGGCACGGGTGCCAGAGGTGGTACTCAGAGCCCTCTCTATGGGCTCTGAGCAAACAGAGTGCCCCCCTCCCCCACATCTAGGATGGCCTGGGCTGCTGAGCTCGATTATTAGCATTAAACCTAAGACCTAGTTTTGGGGAAGCAGTGTAGGTAACCCTGTTGAGCGCTGTTAAACCCCACTGATTTTCATGCGAAGAACTAAAGGGCGATCCTTTACCTGGGAGTAAGCTCGGTTGCTGGCAATGGGACTTGCTTCTGAGTAAACTCTCCTAGGGTCGTGATTCACCCATTGGAAGAGTTTCATGGTTGCTTCAAAGCAAAGCCACCAACCGCTGTAATTCCACTCTCCTGCAAGCTTACTCCTCCGAGTAACGACATCTCCCTGGAGCCAACTCGTTTTTTTTTCTAAAACTTGAAAACCTTCAAAGTATTCGGTGGGCTTAAATTGCCTGTATTGTTGGCACTTTGCGATAAATAAGTGGGTTTTGAGTTGCAATTTGGGCACTCAGTCTCGAAAAGGTTCGCCATCACTGCTTTAGGCCATAGGTGTCAAACTTTCGGCCCTCCAGATGTTATGGACTGTGCGACACATGTGCTCTAGGCTGATCCTGCAGTGAGCAGGGGATTGGACCCAGTGGCCTGTGTGGCTCCTCCCAACTATGAATCTATGAAAAAGAGAGAGAATATAATCTGTGCTTGACTCTAATTGAAGACTTGAGTCTGATTGATCAGCCTAGTAGATTCTGCTTGCCTTTGTATCTTGGCATTTCTTTTGGAAAAACAATTATATCCAACTATTTATATTTACTTCCTGAACCCAAACTCCGACGTGCAGGCTCCTTGGCGTGATGTAACATCTTTCCATCTTCCCTGAGATACAATAGGGAGATGAAAATATCACGCCATGAAAGGTTTTGCATTTGTAACATGAATTGTGAAGAGTCAATTCATCATATCCTACACCGTTACCCTTTATATAACGCAGCTAGGAGGAAGTATCTGGCAACTTTGTTGATTGACAGCAGCATTCTCACGGGCCAACAGAAAACCCTCTTCCTTCTGGACAACGGCTCAAGAGAAGTCTTAGAGTTGACTGTCAGGTGCCTCTGTATTGTAATTGCAAGGCGCTCTTAATGTAACCATTGAAACGCTTTGTTCAGTTTTTAATTTATCATTTTAGAGGGTTTTTTTTAAAAAATATAGATCCTTATTTTGTTATATGCTCTTTTATAAATTTGTATTTTTTTTGTAGAATTTGTATTTTTTAAAAAGTGTGTATTATCCTTGTTATCCTTGTTATCTGAATGCCATTCAAGGTTTCAGTTCAGTTTATTTGAACTTGACCCAAACTTCATGTTTTCAGACCGGTTTTAATTTCCAGTGGAAAAAGAGCTGTTACAGTTGCCCGTGCTTGAAGCTTTCTTGTATGTTCATGTCTAGTATGAGGACCCTGGATGTATCAGCTCTGAAAATTATTTAGTGAGAGGTCAAACTGATGTAAAGACACCTGGAACATAAAAAAAAAGATAGTGTTTGCATAACATATTATCTGTTCTCTTTCTTATGAAATAACTTGTAGCGGTTTCTTTCTGACTGTCGTGAATATTGTATGCGCTCTAGCATTTTGTGTGCAAACGTTTCAAATAGCTTGGCTACTCAGGTAACTGGCGCATTTGAGTCGACCATGTGCGCTCACACACTCAGCACCAATCCTTCCTCTTTTAAAATTCCTCCCTCCAAAACAGAACTCTTCAATCGGCACAAATTTGCTGCACTTCTCTCATTTTACATGGTTAAGAGCATCAATCTTGTTTTTTTTTCTCTCTCTCCCCCTTGCAGTCCCTGTGGTAAAACAAACAGTATTGCCTGGAACCAAAGCTCTCTCTACTCTTTCAAGTCAAGCTGCAGCTGCTCAAAAAAACAAACTCAAAGAACCTGGGGGAGGCTCTTTTAGGTAAGGAATCTCCTATGTGTGTTTATGCTGAAAGATCTGACTGAGCCAGAGGAGACCACAAGAGATAATTTTGATGGGTGCTGGCACTTGGCACTTTGTTAGTGGTCCTGGCCTCCAGGACTGCGTGGCTGGCTTCGACATGGCCCAGGGCTTTTACATCCCTGGCCCCCGGCCTGGTGGAACGCTCTCCCTAGTGAAATCCGGACCTTCAGCGAGGCTCCCGCCCTCTTTAGTTCCGGCAGGAGCCACCTTGCAAAAGCATAGCTGTTAGTTCTCTGGGCCGCAGGCCTTCTCTGTTGAGCCAGCCGGACATTCCCTTTCTCTTTAAACCATCTCTGGTCCTCGCTGGAGATGGCGCGTGCGTCTGTTTCTTCTATTTATTTTGTGCTCCCACGTTGAGGTTTTTATTCTATCTGTTGTAGTTGTTTTTAAACTGATGTAATTTTGATGCTTTAAATGTTTTATATATTTATTATATTTGTTGTATCTGTTATGTATGTTTTTACTGTGAGCCGCCTTGAGTCTTTGGAGATATGGCGGGATACAAATGCAATAGGTCAGGGGTCTGCAACCGGTGACTCTCCAGATGTTCATGGACTACAATTCCCATCAGCCCCTGCCAGCATGGCTAATTGGCCATGCTGGTAGAGGCTGATGGGAATTGTAGTCCATGAACATCTGGAGAGCCACCGGTTGCAGACCCCTGCAATAGATGGATGGAGGGTGGGTGGGTAGGTAGGTAGGTAGGTAGGTTTCTTGGTGGGATCCCAGGTTAGTTTGCCAGGCTATCTGCTTACTGCTTATGTGCACACTCTTTTATACTGTTCATTTTCAATTTGACTTCTTGCTCTGACACTTTGGGGTCCCAAAGTGTCTTGCATCATTCTCCTTTGCTCCATGTTATCTTCACAACAACCCTGTGAAGTGGGTTAGGCCGAGAGAGTATGACTTGCCCCTTGTCACCCAGTGGACATCCATGACACAAAGGGGGGGGGGGGTTGAATTTGGGTCTCCCAGGTACTAGTCCAACACTCTGAACCACCACACCGCAAATAGTTTATCCCGTCTTTTAATCCATTCAGAAAGCACGAGTATTCCATAACGAAAACCTTTCTAGCTTGCTTTTTTGAATGGAGATCTTCATCATTAATACCAGCTTTCAATGGCTTTGTTGGACGCAGTCTTCTTTCCCACTTCTTCTGTAATCTCAGTTGCTGACAATGTTTGAAAATCCTTTTCTTTTAAGCAGGTTTTAAGGGTAGTACCGTGTTTCCCTGAAAATAAGACAGTGTCTTATGTTAATTTTTGCTCCCAAAGATGCGCATAAGGGTCTTATTTCTTCAGGGATAGTCTTTATTTTTCACGCTTCTCCCACAGTTGGCTCGATGCAGTTCTTGAGCCTTAGAAGCGGGCATGCTTCCAAACAAAAAAACTTTACAAGCGCCTTCACTTTCGGGGATGCTTTTGATGCATTTAAAGTTAACTTCAGCAAAAACTCTACTACGTCTTATTTTCAGGGAATGTCTTATTTTCAGGGAAACAGGGTAGCGTTTCGAGTTAAAAAAATAACCCCCTTTCTTTTCTTAAGTTTGCTCAATTTTTGTTTTCCTAAATCCATTCTGCCATCCAGTGAATGCAGTTTGTGCCTCAGCACATGTTGATTTTAAATCTGGATTGCCTTCTTATTGGGAGGGGGGATGGGTAGAATTCAAGAATTCTTGGGGTTCGGGGTTTTGTTTTTAGACAACAGAAAATATCAATTTTGATATCAATATTTTCCGTTTCTGAAGGGACGATGACGATATTAATGATGTCGCGTCGATGGCGGGAGTCAACCTATCTGAAGAGAGCGCACGTATATTGGCTACCAATTCCGAGTTGGTGGGCACGTTAACTAGGTCGTGTAAAGACGAGACCTTTCTCCTCCCGGCACCTTTGCAAAGAAGGATACTAGAAATAGGTAGGTACCTGATGAAGGGCACAGCTTGACGTGTGCAGATTTTTAATTTTGGTATCAGCTGCTTAAGCTCTGGACTGTTGGGACCTTACAGACCACAAAACCCAAGTTTTCCACGAAATACATGCGCCGTGGGGGAGCTGCAGCTGGTAGTTGCTTACTGGCAGGTGTACCCGTATGGTGCGCAGCTTTCTAAAAAGGGAGCTCATCTCATTCAGAAATTGAACTTTTAAGTGTAAAAACTACCCCAGGCAGGGGTCCCCAGCGTGGTGCCCGTGGGCACAGTGGCATCCGCTGACACCTTTTCTGGTGCCTGCCAAGTGTTTTTAGGAAAGTTTGTGGGGTCAGGTAGGACTTCTGCCCAGCAAGCCTTCTGATTGACACTTATTTAATTAACTTTCTTTTAAAGAAAGTTTTAAAATATAAACTTTATTTAATAGATACAAAAAAGAAAAAAACCCAGACATTACAAACTAAACAATTCCAGAACAACACACATTAAGTAAATCACAATTACAAGTAACTTACTCAAGTTAAGGAACTTATGGAAGAATAACACTTTCATAACAAAAAAAATCAGATTTTGATAAACTTAATTGTTACTTCTGGCTAACTTTACATCAGGTTTTATCTTTCCTCATCTAGATCCAACATATTTCTTAAATTCTTTAAATTTATCAACTTTAATAAGAGGAAAAAACCCAACTCTTACTATATTAACGATGTAGCGATTAAATTAAATATTGCTATAATTTTTAAGACCTTTACATTCCTTCCTCTCATCAACAAACTCTAAAAGAAATTACATTTCTATGCCACTCTTCCCTTTGTGGGCCCAGGGTGGTTCACAACAATTCACAAAAACAAGATAAAATACAATAGCTATAAACCTATAAGACAGTGAGTCAAGTTAAAACCTATACTTCTTAAGCAATTCAGGTGGAAAAAAAATCTCATTTACAGCGAGGGAGAAGGTGGAAGAAATTTCCACCTGATAGATGGAGTGGCAAGAAGGTTGTGGGATGGTGAAGGGGGAAGCCAGAAATGTTAACCATCGCAGCGTGCATGCATGTGTCAACTCGCCCCAGAGCACCTTCCTTATGAGGAGAGGCTGCAGCGTTTGGGACTCTTTAGTTTGGAGAGGAGACGTCTGAGGGGGGATATGATTGAAGTCTATAAAATTATGCATGGGGTAGAAAATGTGGACAGAGAGAAATTTTTCTCTCTTTCTCACAATACTAGAACCAGGGGGCATTCATTGAAAATGCTGGGGGGAAGAATTAGGACTAATAAAAGGAAACACTTCTTCATGCAATGTGTGATTGGTGTTTGGAATATGCTGCCACAGGAGGTGGTGATGGCCACTAACCTGGATAGCTTTAAAAGGGGCTTGGACAGATTTATGGAGGAGAAGTCGATTTATGGCTACCAATCGTGATCCTCTTTGATCTGAGATTGCAAATGCCTTAACAAACCAGGTGCTTGGGAGCAACAGCCGTTTCCAGTAAGAGCCATTGCTTTTCTCCACCTCCTGCATGTGAGTCTCCCTGCGACCTGGTGGAGCCACTCATGTAGTAGCAGAGTGCTGGACTAGATGGACTCTAGTCTGATCCAGCTGGCTTGTTCTTATGTTCTTATGTAGAGTTAGCAGTAGTGACTTGCGTTGGTTACCAACTGCCTTTCCTTTGTACTTTGAAACTCAGGTAAAAAGCACGGAATAACGGAAATCCATCCCGACGTTGTTAGCTACGTATCGCACGCCACGCAACAAAGGTTACAAAACCTGGTTGAGAAAGTGTCAGAGACTGCGCAGCAAAGGAATATTTCTTATAAGGTAACTGTTTGGTTGTAACCTCATTCCGAATGGCAGGTGAAGGATCTCGCTCTTTCTTTCTCTCACCCACTCCATCCCTTTCCCCATTACTAGTACTTGGGCAGAGGTGTATCTAGGGCAGTGATGGCGAACCTTTTCGAGACCGAGTGCCCAAACTGCAACCCAAAACCCACTTATTTATCACAAAGTGCCAACACGGCAATTTAACCTGAATACTGAGGTTTTAGTTTAGAAAAAACGGTTGGCTCGGAGGTGCACGTTACTTGGGAGTAAGCTTGGTGAAGCAACCGTGCAACCCTTTGAATGGGTGGATCACGACCCTAGGTTGCCAGCAACCGAGCTTACTCCCAGGTAAAGGATCGTGCCCAGGCTAGCCTAAATGTGCGTTTGTGTGTGTGTGTGTGTGGAGGGGGGTGATTTTCTGCCCCCCCCATGATGAACTCTGTGCACGTGTGCCCACAGAAAGGGCTCTGAGTGTCACCTCTGGCACTCGTGCCATAGGTTCGCCACCGCTGATCTAGGGAAAATGTAGCCCGGTGCAAAATCTGAGTTTTCAGCTTTCCCTCCTTCCCAAGATGGGCAGCCGCCCTCCCCCACCACAACCAAACAATGGTTTTTTGCACCAGATCTTGAAGTCGGTGTATGGACCTGGGGGGGGGGGAGGAGAGGTGTTGGGGGGCTATTTCTCCCCCCCCCCGGTGACTAAATGGCCGCAGCCTGGGGACATTTGACCCCATACACCCCTGTTGGGTAACCAAGTCTGAAAGGATTATATTTGCTGTGCAAAGATAGCTAGTTGAGGAAGATTGTGGCTAGACCCACACCTTGCAAGAAACGCAGAAAGGAATCTGTACAGTAGTTTGAAAAATGACCTTTTCTTTAACAGCTATTCCATGTGTTTTTTCTTGAATATAAAATGTGCCCATCAGTCAGGTGGACGGGAAAGGAGATGCCGGCTTGGGTTTATTAATACGTTCTATTGACTCAGATTCTTAATTTCTTTTGGGATTGAGTGCCGTTAAATCCAGCTCATGCAAATATAAAGGTTGAGTTTAGACTGCTGCTAGGTTTAACTTGGCATGCGGCCCGCTTTGCAGTTGTTCATTCTCCTTCGAAGCGCAGACTTGTCGGTACTGTTGGGTACGCTGGTATTTTTATCCAGTAAATCAAGAAGACGTAGTACAGTGTGGACAGAAACAGGGAAAGGTTTATTATGAACTCAGGGAAAATTTAATCTGGGCAGAAGATTTAAATGCACACCGTGCTTTTGATAGAAGACTCTCCCTGCATTTTTTCAGATGGGTAGCCATGTGGATCTGTAGCAGAAGAGTAAGATTCCAGCGCAGTTGCACTCTGGAAACCTACAAAATTTCTGGGTATGAGCTTTCAAGACTCAAAGCTCCAGTGCATTGTTAAAGGCTTCCACGACCAGAATCAGCTGGCTGTTGTGGGTTTTCTGAGCTGCGTGGTCATGGTCTGGTGGTTTCGCCTGCATCTGTGGCTGGCCTCTTGAGGGGCATGTTATGGTAAAATATGACAGTCACGCCGTACAGTGGAGAGAAACACAACTTCCTGTGACATACCTCTGAAGGTAGCCCCAGATACAGGAACTAAAACCACCAGACCACGGCCACACAGCCCATACAGCCTACAACAGCCGCCCAAAGCTCCCCTTTGACTCTCAAAATCTTATACCTTGGAAATTACGTTGGTCTCTAAGGTGCTACTGGACGTGTATTTCTTATTTTCATCTCCTCAAGAAGGATTTTGAAAAGATGGAACGGGTCCAGAGGAGGGCAACCAACATGGTAAAAGGTCCGGAGTCCATGCCCTACGAGGAGAGACTTAGGGAACTGGAGGTGTTTAGTTTGGAGAAAAGGTTTAGAGGTGTTATGATAGCCATATTTAGATATTTGAAGATATGTCATGTTGGTGAGGGAGCGAGCTTGTTTCCTGCTGCTCCAGAAACTCGGACTAGGAGTCATGGGTTCAAGGTGAAGGAAAAGAGATTCCACCTCAACACCAGGAAAAACCTCCTGACAATAAGGGCTGTTCGACAGTGGAATGCACTACCTCGGAGTGTGGTGGAGTCTCTTTCTTTGGAAGTTTTTAAATTGAGGCTGGATGAACGTATGTCGGGAGTGCTTTGATAGTGTGTTCCTGCATTGCAGAGGGTTGGACTTTATGGTCCTTGGGGTCTCTTCCAACTCTGTGATTCTTCCTCATCCTCAAGAGCCTTTCAGTGTATTGACAGCTGGCTTGTCTCTCAAGGCAGCGGGGTTGTGATGTCTGCCACCCTTTGTGCCACGCCAGTGTTCTTTCTCAGACCAGAGGAGTGAAGCATACTTGGATCACTGACTGTTGGTTGGAGCTGTGCAACCAGTACTCAGTGGAACTGGAGCAAGGGCCGCCTCAAAGAATGCCACGAGCATTGGCCGAGCGTGTCAGATAGAGTGTCGAGAAAGCGGAGTGTTGAATTTGGCTTAGGACAGTGGTGGCGAACCTTTGGCACTCCAGATGTTATGGACTACAATTCCCATCAGCCCCTGCCAGCATGGCCAATTGGCCATGCTAGCAGGGGCTGATGGGAATTGTAGTCCATAACATCTGGAGTGCCAAAGGTTCGTCACCATGGGCTTAGGAGATCAGAGTTCACGTCTCACCTCTGCCGCTTGCTGATCGTGTGGATTTTCCATTTCTCATTGCTGTGAACGGAATTGTCTCATAGCATCTGGTCAAAAAGTGTGTCTTGGTGTCAAGAGCTTCCATGGATGAACATTGGCCTGGATCCAGCAGAAAATCTCCACTTGCAGTAGACCTCTGTGCAAGCAGACACACAAGAAGAAGACTGTATTACTCCCTGGTGCTAAGTCAAACCTATTGTACCCCCCTCTTGCATGTCTGCTTGCAACCAGTCTCTTGGCAGTATCACACACAGGGAGGAAAGTTCTAGGAATTGCACAAGGCCTTGGAGTGGCAACCAGAACTTCATTAGGTCCTTTCATGTTTCTGTTGTGCATCACTGGATCCAAGCACTGATCTGTGCATTACATTTCTACCGAGGGGGAGGGGGGGAGGGGGAGGGGAAGGAGGGGGAGGAGTTTATATCCCCCTTTCTCTCCTGTAGGAGACTCAAAGGAGCTCACAATCTCCTTGCCCTTCCCCCCTCACAACAAACAAACACCCTGTGAGGTGGGTGGGGCTGAGAGAGCTCTGAAGAACTGTGACTAGCCCAAGGTCACCCAGCTGGCATGTGTGGGAGTGCACAGGCTAATCTGAATTCCCCAGATAAGCCTCCACAGCTCAGGCGGCAGAGCAGGGAATCAAACCCGGTTCCTCCAGATTAGATACACGAGCTCTTAACCTCCTACACCACTGCTGCTCCTTCGCCACCTACCTTCCTTCAGTCATGGACCTCAGGGTGGCTTACATAGGATCACTCAAGGTTTGGGCTACCTGATTACTAGGCTAAGCTGGAGTTGATGATCAGGTGACAGCCTGTTACCTTTCTGTGTTATTAACGCGGTTTCTCAAGAATTTAGGTATGACCATTGTTGGATGCAGAACACGGGATCTGATTAACTATTTGTCTGACCGGGGGCCTTGTTCTTTTGTTCTCCAGTACTGAGGTTGGGGAAGGAACAAAATTCTGTAGGATGGTTATCAGATACAATTTCAGTGCGCTAATGGGATCCCGTGCTGTGAAGAACTGTACTTTAAATTAATCTCTGAAAGAGAAGAGTTATCTGAAAATACAGCCTAAAATGTGACGCCCCAATGAGATCATAAGCTGGGACAAATGGCTGGAGAATTAAACACGGGAAAAACGTCTTCGACCAGCTGTTTGGAGGGTGGCTAAGTGAACATTTGAACTCTGATGTATCAGGGCTTCTCTTTTCGCCCGCGTGGTGCCAGCGAGCAGGTTTTTGTCCCCCCTTTCAGCTTTCTAATGAGACGCGTTTTGTCGCATTTTGCAGGACGATGAAAGATACGAGCAAGCGAGCGACGTGCGGGCGCAGCTCAAGTTCTTTGAACAACTTGATCAAATCGAGAAGCAGCGGAAGGACGAACAAGAAAGGGAAATTTTAATGCGGGCGGCAAAGGCAAGTGCTTTGCCACTGACAGATTGGCGAGGTGTCACACTTTATGTCAAAAGAAGAGAGGCGCTTTGATTCTTCGGGTGGTGGCGTTAAGCAGGAAGCTCTGTTCCTTATTTATTTATTTGATTCGTAGCCCGTCCTTCCCAATAGGGCTCAGGGCAGCAGATGTCAATACAAAATCAATTAGAACAGTACGATATAAAACCGGTGTAAACACAACCATACAGTTTAAACCTTTAAAAACAGCAAAACAATAAAAGATGCCGATAAAATCCCAAAATAGGCACCCATGGGAGGTCATGGTGAACCGATCAGGCCGGCCGGCAAGATACAGAAGCCTGGCGGAAGAGCTCGGTCTGACAGGCCTCGTGGAATTCACCAATGTCCCGCAGGGCCCTGATCTCAGTTGGAAGCTCATTCCGCCAGGTAGGGGCCAGGGTTTATAGTCCCAATTGGGGAGGTAGGTGGGACATGAATGAATCAAATAAATAAAACTCAGGATGAAACTGCATGGGACACTGGGAGTTGTGTGAATGGGGCTGCCAGCAGGGTTCCTCCCCCCCCCCACTCTATTTCAAAACGAGGCCTGCAAGTGGTCCAGTTTTGAATGGAACCACAGTGTGTGCAGGGGATGGGGTGGGATAAGCATTCTCTCCTAGGGTGGCGGCCTCAGTGGCTTCATGAACTTGTTATTTCTGCCTTTGGGAGCTGTAGGTCTTGAATCCTGTCTGCTTGCCCAAGCAGGACAAATTATAGCTTGAAAGAACCATTTCACGTCATCTCAAAAAGGATATAGAAGAGATAGAAAAAGTGCGGAGAAGGGCAACGAGGATGATTGAGGGATTGGAGCACCTTCCTTATGAGGAGAGGCTGCAGCGTTTAGGACTCTTTAGTTTGGAGAGGAGACGTCTGAGGGGGGAGATGATTGAAGCCTATAAAACTATGCATGGGGTAGAAAATGTTGACAGAGGGACATTTTTCTCCCTTTCTCACAATACTAGAACCAGGGGGCATCCATTGAAAATGCTGGGGGGAAGAATTAGGACTAATAAAAGGAAACACTTCTTCACGCAACGTGTGATTGGTGTTTGGAATATGCTGCCACAGGAGGTAGTGATGGCTACTAACCTGGATAGCTTTAAAAAGGGCTTGGACAGATTTATGGAGGAGAAGTCGATCTATGGCTCCAATCTTGATCCTCCTTGATCTCAGATTGCAAATGCCTTAGCAGACCAGGTGCTCAGGAGCAGCAGCAGCAGCAGCAGGCCATTGCTTTCACATCCTGCACGTGAGCTCCCAAAGGCACCTGGTGGGCCACTGCGAGTAGCAGAGTGCTGGACTAGATGGACTCTGGTCTGATCCAGCAGGCTAGTTCTTATGTTCTTAAACAGCCATGCAGGGAGAGGGGTGTGTGTACGTGTGTGCTTAAACCTCTACCCAAACACCAAAATGTCTGTCTGAGCCCTGAGCCCGGAACGTGCACATGCATTGATGTGAAATGAGGTCTGCGTGTTCCGTCCTTTTAGCAAACCCGTTTAAAACTGCGCAGATCTATGATGTAGAGAGGTTGGCCTAGATCTAAGCATGTTGGATTTCTGTATTTGAGAGGGAAGCTTTCCTTTTGTTGTGCCTAATGGTTCTAAAGCAGCTCGGGGGCCTGAGAAATGTCAGAGTCTTGATGAAGGAGGGGAAATTGAACTCATTTAGCCCATTTCATGTGTTATATAGAACTAGACCAGAACTTGTCTGAGCTGGGAGAAAATGAACCTTGGAGGGGAGGAGGGTTAGTTGTCTATTTCTCCTGTTCCCAGTCTCACCTTGCTATTGATGCCCTTAACCTAGCCTTGAAGTTCAGTAGCCTACAGATCATTTTGCTGCTGATCTGTCTGATTTGAAAATGTTTCAAGTGTGGCCCTAGTGTTTTTGGAATGGCGCCCACAGTTTGATTACCACTGGGATGACCTCAGCTAGGTTTGTGCCATAGCCGCTGAATCTCTATCTTCAAATCATGATATTTAGTGATTATTATCATCATCATCTATATATATAAAAATCTATCAGTTCGTTTTTCTGCTGACAGGTAATCTCCCAAACTACTGGACCAATTGCTTTGAAATTTTCACACAACGTCACATTCACGTGCGGCCAGGTTTTCATACTGTTTCCACACTTCCTGTTGTGTACGTGTCACCACCATGCCAGTTATTGTGTACATGCTACACCTGTGACAGTTGGAACTACAGTTCTGTTCTGCAACAGCGCCATCTGCTGACCATCAAAGCAACACCCTCTGATACAAGGGAACCAACCATGCCTTCCTTGAAAACCACTTCTTTATGGAGTGAAAGGGATGCGGCGGGCTATCTGCACATGGCCCACCCACCCTAGCGGAGGAAGGGGAAGGTGAGGGAGGGTCCAGGGGTTTGCTTGAACACAACGTAGCTCATGCCTCCCAGCGTGTTTTACGCTAGATAATTCGCCTGCAAGGGAAGGGAGTGAAAGGGACAAGACCAGCCCACCTGGACATGGCCCACCCACCCTAGCAGAGGAAGGGGAACGTTAGGGAGGGACCTGCAGGGTTGTCATGCAAGGGAACGGGAGAGAGGGAGGGGAGCGAGGAGGGGCCCCTTGCCTCTCCCCTCCCTTGAAATCATTGTGCAATGACACATGTTCGAACTGTTCGCTTCCCCTTTTCTTTCTTTTCCACTTCACCAGACTCAGCCACAGCAACGCGTGGCCGGGCCCGCTAGTCATTATTATAAGTCAGTGCAGAGAATAAGGCATTAACGGTTTTAATATTTTTTTTTAATGCAAGGATGAAAATATATGGGAGAATATAAAATACTGATTAAGTACAGAATGTGGTAGGTGGGAAATCAGAGGCATCTAGAGAGGGAATAATGTTATTGGTGTTATTTTTAGTATAGACGGTTTGGTTCATAGGGAATGATGGTAATTACTCTGGACGAGACTGTTCCTGATGTTCTTCCAGCGTTAATATGGTCGGGGTCAGCGGTTCTTTAGGTCCCTCATGGGCCTCAACAGACATATTGTTTTCAAAGATGCCATTCTCTTTGAGTTCCTGGGCCCACGATTTACCCCCAGTATCCATTCCTACAGCTGTATGAAGCACTCTGCATGATCTCAAGTTTATATCAAGTTCCATCTCTGTTTCCTCTAGTCACGCATAGGTGTCAAACTCAGGCCCTCCAGGTGTTCACAGACTACCATTCCCAGCAGCCCCTGCTAGCATGGCCAATTGGCCCTGCTGGCATGGGCTGATGGGAATCGTAGGCCATGAACACCCAGAGGGCCTGAGTTTGACACCTATGCGTGTGTGGTCATGAATGAAAGATGGTGAGCATCCTTCACGTTGCTGAGGGTTTAATGCTTGGGATTCAGGAGGAGGTCCGTGAAATGCAAATAAACAACAAATGCAGAATATAATGAAAGGGTAAATAAATACAGCTTAAAAAGTTTTAAAGACATTTCTGCCCTGTCTTACCCATGTTCTTTTTATTCTTTCCTCTCTTCCCTTTCTCCCGAACGCTTGACCAACACAGTCTCGATCTAGACAAGAAGATCCAGAACAGCTTAGGTTGAAACAGAAGGCCAAGGAGGTATGCTTTCGAAGTCTTTGCATTATATTTACCATCGTCGTCTATGTTTACGATACCATTTTTCCACTGTACAAAAACTGCTCTGCAAAAAGGTAAATTTAAAAAAAAACAAACCCAACCCTGCAGAAATGGAAATTGTGACTTTGCTGTGTTTGATGCACACACACAGATGCAGCAACAAGAACTAGCACAGATGAGACAGAGGGAAGCCAACCAAACTGCTTTGGCGGCAATTGGTCCCAGGAAGAAGAGGAAAGTGGACTCGCCGGGCGCTGGACCAGGGACAGAGGTAAAGCCCGTGACCCCTTTTCTTAAATTAATTAAAGTATCATTAGCACTTAAAAGTCTTTACGTTGCCAAAACACACAAAGAGAAGTTCACCAAAGAACAAGGCATATATTCCGTAAGGACTGCCAGTTTCTTCTGCACTGGAGATTAATACTAAAAGTAACTTTTTTTACCACTTGGTCAATGGATCTTTAGAGCTACTACGACTAAAAAGTTTCATCTTTCTATATTGGTTCTTATTTTAACAACCTTTAGCCTTCCAAGCCAATAATCATCAATGTATTTTTTTCTACTCCAGCCAGATACTCATTAAGGGTTTCCAATTGTCCAATTGTTCTATTCCAGCCAAATACTCATCAAGGGTTTCCAATTGTCCAAAAACTTAATTAAGTTTTTTTTTAAAAGCTTGTGATTTCTTCTGAATAGGACACACTGATGCGTCTTAGGCTTTTTCATAGCGCAGGGGCCATTTTTTTTCCTGAATTTAAAATGGAGAGGTTCACTATTGCCTTCTGAAAAGGTTTACTCTTAGAGTGGGCAAGAATAGGAAACCACCTACCTGTAGCAGAGTTTCCCCTCTATGATCCCGTGTACTATTTTCAGGTTCTGTCGACTCCCCCCTGCCATAACCAGACTCTGGGGTGCGAAAATCGGTTCATTGAACAGGACCAAGGGCATTCAGCAGCAAGCAATTTACTGCTGCAACTAAAGTTCAAAACAGCAGCTCAGGGTTAAAAACTCCTTCCCCCTAACCTTGTCCCAGGGAGATGTTTATAATGAATGCACTTGACAGTGAGTATCTAAAAATGGGGAATTATGCAAAAAACAGGGGTCAGTAAAGGAGAGAGAGAGGAACTGGGGATAGGAGTGTGTATGTGTGTGAGCAAGAGAGAGAAAGAAGCAGGCAGAGAAGGAGACCGAAATAGCAATTACTGGCCAAGGAGGAAAGAGAGGCAGGAAGGGTTGCCCCCTTCAGTGGGTACCACTGGCATAGTGCGGGCAGGGGGGGGGGGACGCCCCGATTACGTGCCTGCGCAGGGGCCTGGCAGGGCGTTCCAGGGCATGGCAAAGTTGTGGCAGGGGCACGGGGCGCACGTGTACCCTGAGGCACAGTTCTCCCTTGCTCCGCCTCTGGTGGGTGCCCTTAACCCACCAACAGTTGTCTACAGCCTATTTTATTTGTTTATAAAATGGGGTTTACTCCTGTTAAGTATAATATAATGGATCACAAAACAGATCAGTGATTAAATATAAGGACTAGATTGGAGTCCAACAAGATTAAACCAATGAGATTTCCAGGGTATAAGCTTTCAAGAGTCCACACTCTCTTCATCAAATATAAATAGTTGTACCTTCCTACTGGTAACTGTTGAAGGGAGTTTTGCTTGGCTGTTGTGGGTTTTCAGGGCTGTGTGACCGTGGCCTGGTCGTTTTAGCTCCTGATGTTTTGCCCGCTTCTACGACTGGTGTGTTCAGAGATATGTCACTTTAAGACAGGGGTCTGCAACCTGCGGCTCTCCAGATGCTCATGGACTACAATTCCCACCAGCCCCTGCCGGCATGGCCAATTGGCCATGCCAGCAGGGGTTGATGGGAATTGTAGTCCATGAACATCTGGAGAGCCGCAGGTTGCAGACCCCTGCTTTAAGACATATTTCTCTTTGATTCTTGAAAGCTTATACCCTGGGAATCTCATTGGTCTAATCTTGTTGGACTCCAATCTAGTCCTTATATTTAATCACTGATCTGTTTTGTGATCCATTATATTATACTTATACTTAACAGGAGTAAACCCCATTTTATAAACAAATAAAATAGGCTGTAGACAACTGTTGGTGGGAATCAAATTTAGCTCTTCTTCTGCAGACTAACTGAATTTTTAAAAAAGAAAGATAGAAAGACTAGCCTTGTGCCTGGTAAAGTCAAAAGACTACTTAGCTGCAAGTTTTTTCCCAAATCAAAGTAATGAACAGCTCTTACGCATGTCTGATGAACCCTCGAGGTATAAGTGCCCCATCTGCTTCCAGATCCCTTTAATATGGACTGGGAATGAAATTCTGTTCTTGGTTACTGGATCACTTTAGAAGAGAAGAAGAGTTTGGGTTTATATTCCCCCTTTCTCTTCTATAAGGAGATTCAAAGGGGCTTACAATCTCCTTTCCCTCCCCCCCACAACAAACATCCTGTGAGGTGGGTGGGGCTGAGAGAGCTCTGAAGAACTGCGACTAGCCCAAGGTCACCCAGCTGGCATGTGTTGGACCGCACAAGCTAATCTGGTTCACCAGATAAGCCTCCACAGCTCAAGTGACAGAGCGGGGAATCAAATCCGGTTCTCCAGATTAGAGTGCACTGGCTCTTAACCACTACCCATTCTCAGCAAGATGAGGGAATGAAAAGGAGACTGACCCCTTAAGGAAAAGATTGAGCCACAAAGAGCCGTCTTCTGTTTTTCTTTTCCCAACTTATTGCCCACTCCCTACTTAGCAGACTAGAGGTGTCCTTCTGTGGTGAATCTATTCCCAATGAGGGTTTCTACCTACCCGTAAATAAGGTCTTCCATGTGCTTCTGACTCATGATGGAATTCTGTGTCCACATTCCCTATGTTGTCCCTGGCTCGAGGGTTCAAGCCACAGTTTTTCCTCGTGGCATGTTACAAGGAGGTGGTGATGGCCACTAACCTGGATAGCTTTAAAAAGGGCTTGGGCAGATTTATGGAGGAGAAGTCGATCTCTGGCTACCAATCTTGATCCTCCTTGATCTGAGATTGCAAATGCCTTAGCAGACCAGGTGCTCGGGAGCAGCAGCACCGGCAGCAGAAGGCCATTGCTTTCACCTCCTGCATGTGAGCTCCCAAAGGCACCTGGTGGGCCACTGCGAGTAGCAGAGAGCTGGACTAGATGGACTCTGGTCTGATCCATCAGGTTTGTTCTTATGTTCTAATTATGTCACAAGGCCCAGTTATCATTGTGTCTCTCTGGGATGGTTCATTGGCTGTGAAGTTTAACTTGGTGGTTGCCAAATCACCGAAAGTTGCTATCTTTCTCAAGTATTGTGCAGGCTTAGGATTCTCAAATATTCGCTCATGCGTGCACGCGAGCATTTGGCTTAACGTTGCCTTTAATGTATGGAATCTTGCTTCATGTTCCCCTCGGAAGTCTTGTTTGCACTTTGGCAAGCTCTGATTAATTTAGTTATCTTCGATTAATCAGTTACAGGACAGCCATATCAACTGCGGGCTTCCTGGATTGAAGCTTTTTGTTTGCTTAATTAAGAACCAGCTGCTTGGGATCTAATTGACTCACAGCTGTGCATCTGATGTTCCAGTTGACATTTTTAAACAGAGCCCCCCCCTCGCCTTTCTCTGGGCCGCCTGCATTGTTTTTGTAGCAAAGGTTTTTACCCAAACGGGTTGTTAGATCAGATTTGTGCACCGAGGAATGCAAAATTGCTAATTATACGTACAAGCACCTTTTAGTCAGAACTGTTCCACAACTGTTCAGCGATTAGCAAAGAAACACACCATAATTTCTGCACTGTTTCACAATTCACTAGAGGATGTGATATTTGATAATGAAAAGGACCCCCAGCCTCATAGTTCTTTCTTGGCAAATTAATGATTGCTGTTATTGTGTACACTTGTAGCTGCTTGGGCATTTCCGGAATCTTTGAAAATATATCTCCAGAATAATTAGAGGTCCCCATCAGAGTCACACTTAACCACAATCTTGGCATCAATCCATTAGGATCTAGGAGTGACCAAAATTGACCATATGCTATTTTACTTTCTCTTCCTCCTTTTCTAAGTGGGCAATCCTGGGTGGGATGGAATTCATGAAGGTGGTACAAGGGTGCACCTCCCCAAATGCCCCATTTGTTGGCATGCGGGGGGGGGGGAGCCATTCACATCAGTGCCAGGGTACCATGTAGCTCCGCATCAACCAAACGTGGAAGTTGCCCCTAGGTTGGTGCTGGATGGGGTGGTGGTGGTGGTCTGGGAGCATTCCCAGGATAGAACTGACATTAGTAGAAGAAGAGTTCGGATTTATATCCCCCTTTCTCCCCTGTAAGGAGACTCAACGTGGCTTTGCAAACTCTTTTTCCTTTCCTCTCCCCACAACATAGGTGGGACTGAGAGAGTTCCAAAAAACTGCGACTAACCCAAGAATACCCAGCAGTCTTTTTGTGGAGGAGCGAGCAAACAAATCCAGTTTACCAGATAAGAGTCCACCGCTCAAGTGGAGGAGTGGGGAATTAAACTCAGTTCCACTGCTCCTAAGCACTACACTACGCTGACTCCAAAGGCTTCGAAAAGGCTTTTAGCCCAAGAACACTGTTCAACTGTGTGTGTTTTTCAGGCAGCCGGGGATTTCTCTTGTTTTCTCTGCTTGCTGCGCTGTCTGAAATCCCTTTAAAGGCGTCACGGAGGCATCATCCCCAGCACTGATTGTGCTGTTGGGCCCTCTTCCCCTTCAACCTGATCCCCAGCACTATGAAATGAAGATCCAAAGAGGAAGTTGCTCACCCCCAGTTTCATCTTACAGCAGAGTTTGTAGCCCTTAAAGCATTTTTTTTTCAGTGAACCCAGGATCTGTCCCCAGGCTTCTGCGTCTTTGTACGTTTATTTTATCGAGGCATTTCTTGAACTTTAAAAACTCTATCCCATCCTCTTGTGGGTCCATCATAGCACTGTCCAGCAGGTGTGCCTACAATTATTTTCATGTACAATAATCATAGAATCATAGAGTTGGAAGAGACCACAAGGCCATCAAGTCCAACCCCCTGCCACACAGGAACACAGAATGAAAGCACTCCCAACATAAGTTCATCCAGCCTCTGTTTAAAAACCTCCAAAGAAGGAGACTCCGCCACTCTCTGAGGCAGCGAATTGCACTGTTGAACAGCCCTGACAGTCATAGAGTTCTTCCTGATGTTTAGGTAGAATCTCTTTTCTGGCACCTTGAGCCCATTTCTCCGTGTCCTAGTCTCTGGAGCAGCAGAAAACAAGCTTGCTCCCTCTTCGACATGGCATCCCTTCAAATATCTAAACATGGCTATCATGTCCCCCCTTGACCTTCGCTTCTCCAGACTAAACATCCCCAGCTCCCTAAGCCTCTCTTCGTAAGGCATGGACTCCAGACCCATTGCTATTTTGGTTGTCCTCCTCTGAACATGTGTTTGTCCAATACAGGGACCTGCAGATGGTATATATTACTTCATCACTGGCATTAGCAGAAGAACAGAAAAGAACATCTGATCTGATTTTAAAACCATCAATAAGGCCACCAATAATGGCCAATTGGCCATGCTGGCAGGGGCTGATGGGAATTGTAGTTCATGAACATCTGGAGTGCCATAGGTTCGCCACCACTGTTCTAGCACATGCCATGCTCGTAGTTAAGCTTTGAGGTCAAAATGCCACTGATCTTCATTTAATCAGTGAAGGAGAAATCTTTTGGGTTCTCATTAGAGGAAATTATTCAATTAGTGAGAGAACATCAAATCAATCACCTGCCCTAAAAATATCAGCTCGATTCTACTTCTTTTTTAAACAAAACCCATCTGAAAGTACTTTGAACATCACTGAGCAATTGTTCGTGATCCCAAACTTCTAATCCACCATAAAGGATTGCCGTGTCCAGCCAGCCGTTCTGTACAACATTAAGCTCGTCTGCAGCGTCTAGATGAGCCAGAAAGCTACAAGAAGGCACCGTTTTCAATCTCAGGCTTCTTTGAAAAATTCACTAGATTGTAACATCTCTCTTACCTGCCCACCCGCAAGTGCCTTGAAGCCACGGGGTAACTTTAATTGGAATGAATTGTCGTTCAGCCCAGTTGTCCGATGGTGAGATTGTTTCCGCTAATTCATCATGGAAAGGCTCCTTTGGCAAGACAGGCTGGGTTCAGTTTGCCGTGCTGTTTTCAGAAAACTTGTATTAGTTTTGGGGTTCTGACGAAACAGCCCTTTCGGGAAGTTGTGCTCCGAAACGGAAAACCAAGTAAGGGGGAAGGCAGGGACCACGAAGGGAAGCTGAGAGCGGTCAAATCCAGGAAGTTGGAGATGAAGTATACAGTCCTGCCTGCATTATGGAAGTTAGGCTGAAAGTCTAAGCCTTTAACCTCATTGAGAGTTGAGAGGAAAGTGTGACCCAACAGTCGTGCTCCATTCTGCAGGACTGGGGTCTTGAATGAGTGCACTGACTTCTGTTAGGCTACAGCAGTTTTTCAAGTTATGGCGGGTAGGAGGAATGATGAGGGCTATGGGATGCATCCCGGCGCCCTAAAATATTCTCTCTTGCTCCCAAAAGATGACCCAGCTAAAGAAGAATACCGGAGCTTTGGTGTTCAGCCTTCTCAGGCTGTATTTTCGCCGCACGCCAAATCTAGACTTGTCAATACTTAGCTTCTTTCTGAAAGTCAGAGCAGAGATGAATTCCCAAAAGTCCGCCTGTGCCACCTGCTGGTTATTGCTCATTACTGCCTCTTCCCATCTTTTGCTAGAGAACTTTACACACTTGTCTGTCTGCCCAATGCAATAATTTACTCTTCTCCTTGTAGCCATCTTTGCTGTTTTTACACCCAATCGGTAGTTTAGTTTTTCTAGTACTCCAGTTTGCTAACAAAAGTGAATGTTCTCCTTCTCCAGTCAACATGCTTAGACCTCTCTTGGATTTAATGCATGTGTTTTGCAACTCTGTCAATTATTTTTTTTTAAAAAAAAAAGCTTGAACCTCTCCAAATAATATTCCTGGAAAGAAATTCAGGCTTGGCCATCAATGGTTTCTGTTCAGGACAGGCAGTTCTAACTGTATGTCTCATTTATTTAGCTCTGGACTTTTCCAAGGTGCGTTACAAGGACAGGAGGGTATTTTTCTTCCTCAATCCGTGTGACTTAAGAATCTGTGGGTGTGGGTGTGCAGATCACAGGTTGTGTGGATCACAAGTGCAAAGAAGAAGAGTTTGGATTTATATCCCCCCTTTCTCTCCTGCAGGAGACTCAAAGGGGCTTACAATTTCCTTTCCCTTCCCCTCCCCACAACAAACACCCTGTGAGGTGGGTGAGGCTGAGAGAGCTCCAAAGAACTGTGACTAGCCCAAGGTCACCCAGCTGGCAGGTGTTGGAGCTCACAAGCTAATCATGCATACATAAGCCTTTATTGGCATAGTCAGAAAAAGTTACATGAATTGGGAACAATTGCATGGATACATGATAAGATGTTATCCTAACGGGAGTTGGGCCAATGAGAACAAATAATCGCTCTACTGAGGAACTCCTCCAATTATCTCCGCGAAAGTAATGAAATTCATGCGATCTCTTCACAAAGACGGGGGGTCCGAAAGCTTGTTTTAACAATAGAGATAACCCCGTCAGATCAGGGCAGCCCAGATTGGAAGAAGAAAAAATGTAGGTTGGTATATTTAGATCTGATGTTATCAAATCTGGTGCAGTGCAAGAGGTGGTGAGTCAAAGGTTTCCAACCACATTAAGTTTCTGGCAACTGCATAACTCTTGCGGATTTATCTAAAATGCTGAACCCAATACCCTTTGGTAATAGAGGGCAGAGTGGGCATAACGCTAAAACAGCCAAATGCAATGGTAAGGCGCGGCCTCCTTGGCGCTGGGTTAGATTGGAGTATGGAGGTAATGGGCCGCGGTTCGTTAAGGTATGGAGGTATTTCAGCGTTAATTTTTTTATACCAGATAAGTTAATTGGACTACCAGGATCATTCCCATCAGCCCCTTCCAGCATGACCAATTGGCCATGCTGGCAGGGGCTGGTGGGAATTGTAGTCCATAACATCTGGAGTGCCAAAGGTTCGCCACCACTGTAATAGGCCATACGTCTCTGCTCAAATGGAATTAGGAGTTGTGTACAGGCTAATCTGGTTCGCCAGATAAGCCTCCACTGCTCAAGCGGCAGAGCGGGGAATCAAAACCCAGTTCTCCAGATTAGAGTGCACCTGCTCTTAACCACTGCACCACGCTGGCTAAGTGATCTTGTGGGGAGGGGGCCTGACTCAGGGGTAGAGTATCTGCCCGGCATGCAGGTTCCGGTTCACTCTCTAACATCTCCAGTTGAAAGGACCAAGCCGTAGGTGATGAGAAAGACCTCCCCTGGAGACTCCGGAGAGCCACAGGGAGGACCCATGGCTCAGTGGCAGAGTCTCTGAATGGCATACGGAAGGTACCAGGTTCAATCCCCGGCATGTCCAGTTAGAAAGAACCAGACAGGAGGTGATGGGAAAGACCTCAGTCCAAGAGCCTGGATAGCTGCTGCCGGTCAGAGCAGACAATACTGGCTTTGATGGACCGAAGGTCCGATTCAGCATAAGGCTGCTTCACGTGTTTGCGCAGGCGGGAAATTTGACAGGCAGCCCCTGCATCTGCTTTGGTTTCAGGCGACCGTGCCCCTTCTTCCCTGTGAGGGTTTGGATTGGCTCAGTAAGTTGGGGTATGTTGAACCTCAAATAGAATCGGTTCACAGAGCAGTTCTTTCCCTCTTCTCTGTCCTGGCTTTCCACCTATGCAGCGGTTCACTTGAGCAGATAGTAAGCCAAAGTTGTGCTGCAGGACAGCAGTGCGTACACTGAGTGTCGCCATGCTGCGGCTGCTCGGCGGAAGTAGTTGTTTGCAGGGCTATATTAAGCCTATGCTATTCTGTCGCCTCTCTGGCAGTTACTTCCCCTCAGGGCCCTAAACAGCTTGCCGCTGGCACCGCAAGCAGCTGCCATTCTTGGCAAGGTCGTGCAGAGAAGCCTGGGGTCTAATCACCCCGCAAAACTGTTACCGTAACGTTTTTGAAAAGGGAAGACTACTGAGAGAGAGAGCGCGCGGTAGAAACGATGAATAATTGGAGCCCTTGCTGTTAAGATGCGGCAAACAGCACCGTTACCTAGCAAGGGCTGTGCTTTCAAGGGAAAAGGAGAGAGAAGCCACTGTAAGCTTAAGCCGTCTCTTTGCGGTTGCGTTAGAAGCCTCGGTGAAATGGCTTCTTTTGGAGGAGATCCAGTTGCAACGAGGGAAATCTCCTAGAAGGAATTGTTGAAGGCTTTCAAGGGGGAATCAACTGGCTTTTTGTGTTTTCTCTGGGCTGTGCGGCCGCGGTCTGGTAGTTTTTGCTCCTGACGTTTCGCCCGCATCTGTGGCTGGCATCAATGCCAGTAGAGGCGTATCTAGGGAAAATGTAGCCCGGTGCAAAGTCTGAGTTATCCGCACTCTCCCCACCCCCAAATATGGGCGGCCGACTTCCCCCACCACGACCAAACACCTTTTTTTTGCACCGGGTAATCTCAAAGTCACCATCACATTATAGAACATGCCCCAACTCACAAATCTGAAGGGGGAAGGGGGATGGGTGTGGGGGGCGATTTTCCACCCCCCCCCCCGCATGACTAAATGGGGACATTTGACTCCATGTGTCCCCTTGTGCGGTACGTCCCTGGATGCCAGCCACAGATGCGGTGAAACGTTAGGAGCAAAAACTACCAGACCGCGACCACACAGTGTAGAAAATCCATAACAGCCACTCCTAGAAAATATATGTCACTTTGCTCTGCTTCTTACTTTGCACTGATGTTCAGTTACTCTGTACAACTTAAGTACTGTTGCTGAAGACTTAAAAACTGACCTGCTCTTTCCCTTTCCAGGGTTCCAGTGCGAGCATAGCGGTCACAGGCAGCTCCGGCGTGGGGACGGCCAGGCAGTTTACACGGCAAAGGATAACGCGGGTGAACCTCAGGGACCTCATATTTTGTTTAGAAAATGAGCGAGAGACAAGCCATTCATTATTGCTATATAAAGCATTCCTTAAGTGAGAGTGGAGAAGATCAAGGTATTTTTTGACCGAGAAGAAAACCTGGGGACACTTTTTTTATATGTATTTGCAGATTTTGCCTTTTTTTTGTAACAAGCATATGGGATATTGTTTCAAACAACAACTACAGCAACCCCAACAACCAACCATCCCGAGGGAAAAAAAACACCCCGCCTCTTTACAAGGAACCGTTTTCTATTCCCGTCGATTATAAACTCTTTGGTGTAAGAGCAACCCTTTTGACAGTGAGGAGACTTGTAAAGGCCTGCAGAGACGATAAGACGACGATTTAAAAGTTTTAACTCATCTCTTTGATTGAGTGGCCTTCTTGCCAAACAAGCCATATTATAGAGACTGACGGAATCGTTTAGCAAATAACCAGCTTCTCTTGTGTCAGATCCTGTAGCAATTTCAACTTCAAATTGTGCATTTTTAGTTCGGTTTTTCCTTGACTTAAAATCGATATATAGGTATATATCTACAGCAGATGACCTCATTTTATTTTTTTGCCTTTTGAAACAAGTCAGTTAGCAAAGCAAACTGATTTTAATAAATATTTATCTCCCCTTTCCCCTCAAATTGTTCAAAATTCTAGATTACACTTAATTTTAAGCATAAACCTCAATTTTTTTAAAACAAAAAAGATCTCATTATTATTGCTTATTAGAGGCAACCCCACCCGAAGGGCCCGCGAAGGGGGGCTCCTTCTGAATGTTTTATCAGCATCTGTAAAAACAAAAAAGGAAAAAGGAAAAAAAGAAATGCGTTTTATTTGCTATAGTTTGTAAAGCTGTAAAGTTTAAAAAAAAAGAAAAAAGGAAAAAAAAGAAAAACCTTTTCAGCATAAATATATTTTACTTGCACTGTGTTTTTTTAGCAAAAGTGAAAGCTTAGATTAAAATAAAAATCAAAGTTGAGAGGAATCATAAAAAAAGACAGTTTCTCAGTGTGAAATCAAGTGTTGAAAAATGGTTGGTGTATTTTGTCAGTAATTGTACATAATTTTTGGCACATAACATTAAAAAAATGGCTATGTAAACTATAATTATTTTGCTAAAAGACTGTATGCAAAGCTGTGGGCTTACTTTAAAGACGTCCAGAGCAAAAGTCCTTCCTTTGTACCTATTTTTTTATTACAAAATATACTAATTGGTTCTTTATATTTTCAGAGGTTATTGTATTAAATTGTCTATTGATAGTACTTTTATGACTGTAAATACGTCGGCTTTCTTTGTGTGGACTCTCATGTTAGAATTTAAGGGCAGGAGCTACCTGGAACGCCTCCTGTGCAATTCCCGTTGAACGGAGGCGTGCAGAAAGCCCTTTTCAACAGGGCTTGCGCAAGAGATGTTCTTAAGGTGGATTGCACCTTAACTTTCTTTGTGTGTAAACTGAATGCTGATCAGTATTTTTTATCAACACCCAACAAACTGTTACACCTTTTTATTTTGTCTTGGGGAGGGGTGGGGGAATCCTGTCTTTCCATTTTTTTTTCATGTAAATTTTGCACAGTTCCTTGTTCATATGTAAATATTTTACTTTCAAAAAAATGAAGTTTTTAATTGCTATTGTTTTATATAGGATTGAAAGAAAATTAACTCCTTTATTAAAAACAAATTTATCTGTATCTGTGTATGTATTTTTGCTCTATAAAAACACGTTTCCTTTTCTGGAGATATACATATTTTTTTCCTTTGCACAGATGCCACGTCAGAACTTTTCGAAAAACCTCTCTCAGCTTTTCAACTGTTTGCTGAGATGATGAAACGGTTCGGCAAGGTGACTCTGTGTGCTTTTGTGCCTTAAAAAAATACAATTCAAATTATGCATCAAGGAAATCAGCTTCTGCAGGTAGAATAAATTATGCCAGTTGAGCAAACCTGCATATATTTACTTTGCCTAATTAATCCTCCGTCTTCAGATTCAGATTTCTAAAGAGTTTAAAACTTTTTCCAAGTAAACGTTAGGTTAAAAACAAAATAGAAGGGAAGAAAAAAAATGAGCGAGAACGCGAGCTGCGGAAAAGGGAAGATGAAATGCTCGATGATCGAAACCTTTTACAGGTGAGAGAAGTCTCAAATATTGTTATGTAGAAGAAGATGACTACGATGTAGAGGTGAGCCATCAGCCATGTCAGCTATAAGTTTGTCAAATTTACCCAGAAGAGAGAAAGTGGTTAGAGAATCCCACCCCCCCCCCCCCCCCGATACGGATCTGTCATAATACAAGAACTATGCAGGTTGCAGGCAGGGTCCTGAAGTTGATGACCCGAAATTTGGGCTGGGGGGAGAGAAAGCCCCTGATCTGCTTACAGAGTTTGGTAAAAGAAGGTATTAGTGTGTGTACAACCACACAGTTCCAAAAGGGCTTAGCCATTTCTGCTGATGCACACTTCAGAGACCACCCCCCCCCCCCCGACAAATTTGTTCCTGGGGATCTATAGACAATAAGGTCAGTGAAATGCAATGGGTGAGGAAGCAGCAGCCTCTCTCTGCAAAGTTCACAGATAGTTAGATCAGTTTTATCTTTAAAACTCTCCTTTTCCCCCTCAGTCAGAGTTCCCAGAAAAGCAGAGGTTGGATTTATACCCCACCTTTCTCTCCTGTAAGGAGACTCGAAGTGGCTTAGAAACTCCTTTCCCTCCCTCTCCCCACAACAGACACCTTGTGAGGTAGGTGGGGCTGAAAGAGTTCCGAAGAACTGTGACTCGCCCAAGGTCACCCAGCAGGAATGTAGGTGTGCAGAAACACATCTGGTTCACCAGATAAGTCTCTGCCACTCAGGTGGAGGAGTGGGGAATCGTACCCAGTTCTCCAGATTAGAATCCACCTAACCACTACAGCACGTTGGCTCTCCAGAAGGCTAAAGCCAGATCAACATTTTGCTGGCTAGCCAGCTGTAATGTTAATTATATTCTTATTAATTTAGGCAGTTAGATAAATTAATGGAGGATAGGTCTGTGGGCAGATATTAGCCATACTGGTTAATTAGTACCTCCATGTACAGAACAAATATCAGTTGGGGGGGGGGTGTTTGTGGAAAAGTCAAGGGTCTGTTCTTATTTCCCTGCTTGTGGACTTCTTGAGGATACCTTCTAAGAAACAAAAAGATGGGTCAGGTGGTTTGATCCTGCAGGTAAGTTCTTGTGAGAAAAAGACACCGCCATTGGAGGTAGGTACATTTAGGGTTGAGTGATACGCACACCAAGCAGCTTAACGTGTCTTTTTGTTGAGACCGGAAACCTGTCATGCCCAGTCATATACCAGGCCTGACCATAACTGCCCTCCTGGCCGGAGGTGGGTACAGTAGTTTTTCTTTCTCCCTCCTGCCTCGAATGTAGTCCTGGGAATCCACAGCCTGTGGTTTAGACGCCTGCAGTTATTTCCTCTGTTGGCTTGGGTGGAATAGAGCAGGATAAGGCCAGCTCTCTTTCCTTCCCGGCTGAGAGGAAAGAGTCGGCTTTCTCTGGGATAGGAAGTGTGGCTTGGATTCGGGTGGCAAGACCACGTTCCTCTTTGAAAGGGGGCTTTGGCGGGGTTTCCCAGTTCTGTCAGTAAACGTTCTTTCCCTGAACTGCTGTTGTTAAATAAAGGCTTTTGCTCTCACCGAAGTGCTTTTCTTGAACAGACCAGGGGGCCTGACAGGAGCACTATTCCGAAGACTCTGGGAAAACCCAGCACACTTGGATATCCAGCAGGTTCTCACAGGTTCCCGAGAGTAGGTTACTAATTTGTGTGTGCCGAGAGGGGGTTACTAATTGGTGATTTTGCCACGTGATTTTTGCCTTAGTTACGCCCCTCCTCTCAGCAGTAGCGTGCAGAACTTGAAGTAGTCTAGCAGGAGGTGCACTGGTGTGCGTGGCAGCCTGCGCCTGCATGCATCTGTTTCCTGCCCAAGGTATGGCGCAGCGGCTGCATCTTTGCCACAGCCCCGCCCAGGAATGCCCCACCCCCGGAATGCCCGACCACGCCCCCGTCGTGCCCCTCCCATCCCCATTGGCGCTACGCCACAGTTTGAATCCCACCACCATGGGAACCTGTTACTAAAATTTTTGGATCCCACCACTGGATATATCCCATCAACACACTGTTGTAAGGCTCATCATTATTGCTTCAGGATTATTGCTTCAACACACTCATCATTATTGCTTCAGGATACATAGTACTCTAAAAATTAGGAAGTAAATTGCACCTACGTGTGGTGGTTTTTCCATACACCCAGAGGCGGAGCTTCAATGGGGCCACCTGGGAACAAATGCCATGGCCAGCCACTGTCCGGACATGGGGGCGGTAAATTGCCCCCACACCCCTCCTCCTTCCTGCCAGGTGCCCCTCAACCCAACCCCCCCAGGCCCGACCGCACCAAGTTGCCAGGGACCACCGTCACCAGCTAAGGTAAGTGGGGCGTGGGGGAAGTGCGGGGGGGGGGGGGCGGCCCCCCGGAACAGGTGTTGCCCCAGGCGCCATTTTCCCTCACTACACGTCTGCCTACACCGGACTTCTTTCTTTCTCTTCACATCAATACATGCCAACTGCGCATTGCTGTCTGCTCCACAGACTTTCGTAGAGAAAACATATTTCACGGGACTAATTCCCTCTCTGCAACCCCCTCTCCACTCTTTACTTTCTTAGACTCTGTATGATCGAAATGGTCTTGTCTGATATTTTCCTCTTGCAATAACACCCCCCCCTTCTTTAGTCAAAGTTGTCCTTGTTATTTCTGCTTCTAATCTCCTAGAGAAGGACCCTGGTATGCATTGGTGGGAAATCCCGCTGTTGCCAGCCTTTCGCTGAGCTGCCTTCTGTTGGCAAATTCTCCTCAATTAATTATTACAAGGCAAACTATCTATTTGAGTAACAACGCAGCTAAAGAGATGTCTCCAGCTTTGGAGGAAATACCTGGTGCAGGGGTCTCCAACCTATGGCCCTCCAGATGTTCATAGACTATGATTCCCATCAGCCCCTGCCAGCATGGCCAATTGGCAGAGCTGATGGCAATTGCAGTCCATGAACATCTGGAGGGCCACAGATTGGAGACCCCTGACCCGATGATTTAAGTGGGGAGCTTGTGGAGGACAGCGTTTGGGAAGGGGAGAGACCTCAGTTGGGTACAGTGCCATAGAGAGGAGGAGGAGGAGGAGGAGGAGAAGTAGGAGGAGTTTGGATTTATATCCAGAGGTGGGATCCAGCAGGTTCTCACAGGTTCCCGAGAGTAGGTTACTAATTGTTTGTGTGTGCCGAGAGGGGGTTACTAATTGGTGATTTCGCCACGTGATTTTTGCCTGAGTTACGCCCCTCCTGTCATTTTCTAACCTGGAGAAGCAGGAAATAAAATGCCTCCACATAGTGCTGCATTAGGAACTTCCCCTCGTCTCTAGGATTTTGATCATAGAAAGTAGGTGGTCTAGAGTGCCAAGCTGAAGTGACATTGTCTCCAAACTCCAGCCTACCAACTAGGGCAGTTGTGGCGAACCTATGGCACGCGTGCCAGAGGTGGCACTCAGAGCCCTCTTTGTGGGCACGCGTGCCGTCACCCCAGTTTGGGCACTCGGCAGTGGCATAGCGTCAAGGGGGCGAGGGGTGCACGACGCACTGGACAAGCGCCCCTGTGGGGGCGGGCCGGGGGCATTCTGGGGTGTGTGGCAGGGGTATTTCGGGGTGTTCCAAGGGTGTTCCAGGGCAGGGCGGGGGTGGACGGAAGCGTGGCAGGGGCAGAGGGCACACGTGTGCCCTGGGCGCAGTTTCCCTTCGCTCCGCCCCTGGCACACGGTCTCTAAAAGGTATGCCATCACTGAACTAGGGAATCCTAGTTGAGCATTCTACTTTCATATCCTCTGATGTGTTTTCTTAAAAATAGAAAACTAACAGATCAGGGGGAGAGCCTACCCCAGTGCCTGCTATGTTGGGTTTCTATGGCAAGGGGTCTCAGAAGAATAACATTTTAAAATAGGACCCTGCATTTGCAGACTGATACCACAGTCATTTTTGTGTAGATAAGGTTCCCAGACTCCAGGTAGTAAAGAAAGAGAAAGAATTTGGATTGATATGCCACCTTTCTCTACGGACTCAAGGTGGCTTACAAGCTCCTTTCCCTTCCTCTCCTTACAGCAGACACCTTGTGAGGTAAGTGGGGATGAGAGAGCTCCGAAGAACTGTGACTAGCCCAAGGTCACCCAGCTGGCATGTAGGAGTGAGATAGCAAATTTGGTTATAGCAGTTACTTTGAGTAAGATGTTTTTAAAAGGCAGGAGGGCTCAATAGCCTTTCAGACTCCATAGTTAAACCCTCTCTCTCTTCTGAGACTTTACTAAGCACTGCCTGTTACACGAACCTAGCTCTATAATCTTAAGGACCAGAAACTTTAAAAATAAAATCTCATTTTTGTGCCTCCTGGGATGAGGGATTCTGGGCCAAGTTAAAATGTCTGTGCTTGCCTGTTTTCATCATGATATTGAGGGCCATGCAAAGACCTGGGAAGAGTTGGACTCTAGGCCCATAAATGTAGTCAAATGTAAACAGGAGAGGAATCAACTAGGAACAAGTAGCCAACTTGCTGGAGGGGAGGATGTCCTGTCCCTTTAATAGAGTTAATGTTTAGAAATGGCAGCTGAAGCTTTTCGTGGACAGAGGCTAAGTAGCACCATCTGCTTCAAGGGACCCCTCTCCTTCTGAGACTAGGCAACCTGGACTCGGCCTTCTTGGTAGTGGCTCCAGAACTCCAGAACTTCCTCCCTAGAGAGACTCACCTACTCCCTTCTATTGCTGTCTTCTATCCATGAGTGAAGACTTATTCGTTCTGCCTGTTGTTTTATCAGTGATTCCTCCTTGCTGCCCTAAATTTTAACTGTTGTTTTTAGGTACACGTATTTTATTTTATTGTATGTAAATTTCAATTGTTTGGATGGTGTGTTTTTGTTTGGTTTTCATGGTTTCTAAGACGTGTCTATTATTTAGGCGTTTGATCTGTTAGCCGTTCCAGAAGAATTGCACTGAAGTGCTGGACTGATTTTATTTTGTATTTTGGCATTGCTGAGACCAAGGGCTTTGAAAGTGTCTAGCAAAGTATATATTTTAAAGGAACCAGGGACGTAATGCCCATTGGGCAAGGTGGGCAGCTGCCCAGGGCATCACCTTGTAGGGGGCATCAAAATGCAGGGTTCGTTTTTCGGTATTTTTTAGTGGTTTTCCATTTCTGGCCTGCAGGGGTCGCAGTTTTTAGGCTAGCACAGGGGTAGGGAACCTGCAGCTCTCCAGATGTTCAGGAACTACAATTCCCATCAGCCCCTACCAGCATGGCCAATTGGCCATGCTGACAGAGGCTGATGGGAATTGTAGTTCCTGAACATCTGGAGCGCCGCAGGTTCCCCTAGACTGCATAGCCTAACACCAATCTCAGCGTATCATCAGGGGAGATCTGTCACTGATGCTTTACCCCCCAAGTTTGGTGAGGTTTGGTTCAGGGAGTCCAAAGTCATGGACTCCCAAAGGGGGTGCCCCATCCCCCATTGTTTCCAAAAGGAGCTAATAGGAGATGGGGGCTACACCAAAGTTTGGTGCAGTACGGTTCAGGGGGTCCAAAGTTATGGACCCTCAAAAGGATAGCCCCCATCTCCTTAGGGCAAGTTGAATGGGGATGGGGCACTTCCCTTTGGGAGATCCATAACGCTTTGGACAGCCAACCAAACCTGACCAGGCTTTCCCTGAGAGGTATGCATGGGACAATCTCCCTGATGATACTGGACTTTGGCGTGCTGATATGTCTAAAAATGCACCCCCTGCAGGCACCAATGTCCTGGTGCAAAAAATGGTTGTGGTGGAGTGGCCGCCCATGGGGGGGGGGGGGGCATCCAACTCAGGTTTTGCCCAGGGCTCCAGTTTGCCTTGTTATGCCCCTGAAAGGAACACAGCTGGCTTTTCAGTGATTTCAACTGGCTTAATCAGAAAGGACTGAACAAGGGTGCCCATTTGAAAGAGGCAACAAAACCGTTCTTGTTGTGGGGGGGGGGGGAGTTTTAATAAGGAGTTTGCAAAGAGCCTAATCAACCTCATACAAAGTCAATGGTCTGTATATTCTAAATTTTTCCTGGCATACCTTGTTTTTCCAGCAAGCGGCGCTATGTGCCTACACATCAGACACATTTTTTTCCTGTCCGTCAGGGCTCAGAAATCTGCTTCAGAGCTGAACCTCTGTCTTGCTCTGTGTTTGATGAGGAAATTTTGACACACGAGATATAACAATTGATTCGTCTAAAGTAATAGAAAATGCGAGGTAAATAAGCAGTTTGACGCTATAAGAGAAAGACTTCCGTTTTTTAAAAAAAAGATTGGAAGTGGAAGCTGGGAGGAGAAATAGTATATTCATTTCTGCAGACTTTGATTAAATAGCAGCCTCAGGGCCTTTGTATGCATTTGGGCTGTTTATATCCTATTTTTCCCACCCAAAGGTGCTTTGCATATTGTGGCTATTAGAATATTATTAGTAAGAGTTTGGATTTATACTCCGCCTTTCTCTCCTGTGAGGAGTCTCAAAGGGGCTTTAAAAACTCTTTTCTCTTCCTCTCCCCACAACAGACACCTTGTGAGGTAGGTAGGGCTGAAAGAGTTCTGAGAGAACTGCGACTAACCCAAGGTCAACCTGTTGGAATGTAGGAGTGGGAAAACAAATCCGACTCACCAGATCAGAGTCCACCACTCACGTGGAGGAGTGGGGAATCAAACCCTGTTATCCAGATTAGAACCCACCTGCTTTTAACCACAGCACCATGCTGGCTCTCTTTGCATAGTCTGTAAGCTATTGTGTGTGTTTGGGGGGGGGGGAACGTAGAGCTCACTCCAAACACATTAGAGAATTGTTATAGCTAAAATGACCGTAGGCTCATTGGTCACAGTCCAGAGGTATTGGATGGGATACGCATGACGTTGCCTTATATTGCATCAGACTATTGGTCCACCAAGGTACTGTCTACTCCAGGGGTAGGGAACCTGCGGCTCTCCAGATGTTCAGGAGCTACAATTCCCATCAGCCTCTGTCAGCATGGCCAATTGGCCATGCTGGTAGGGGCTGATGGGAATTGTAGTTCCTGAACATCTGGAGAGCCGCAGGTTCCCTACCCCTGGTCTACTCAGTACTGTCTACTCAGATTAGCAGCGACTCTTGAGGGTTTCAGGCAGGGGTCTTTCACACGACAGAGACTTGGCAGGAAGCTTCTCATGGCTGAGATGTAGTAGCGGATCGATATGAGTTGTTCAAGAAGAACTGAAAGGGTTGAAGAGGAGGTGAAGTAGCACTATATGTGAGGAGAAGGTTTGTTTGTCAGGAAGTGATGGAGGAGGAGGAGGGGGTCAACTCAACGGAAAATATCCGGATGAATGTAAGACTAGAAAGGACAGCAGTATTGTGGTTGGAGTCTGCTACAGATCTCCTGACCAGAGTAAGTAGGTGAGTGCTGCTCTCTTTGAACAGCTCGACAGGGTATCCAAACAACATGACCTTGTAGTTATGGGTGACTTCAACTTCCCTAGTATGAGCTCTGCTAAGCACCCATAGTCAGGCAATTTTCTGGCTGGTAACGTCCTCTTTTAAATCGTGGAGGAAACTATGAGGAACTTGGCCACACCTGACTATGATATTAATGAACAGGTAGGAATTGGTGGGTGGGGTGAGTTTAGTGGGAACCTTAGGAGGAAGTAACAATGTCTTCCCAGGGCGATTCCGCACACGAGTAAAATAGGTTCGACCCAGTTCCCTGAGAAGGGTACTAACCTAGGTCGAAGCCATTGTTGTTCCCCACTGCAACCAGTTTGATCCCAGTTCGGAGGGCGGAATCACCCTGTGCCTCTTCGCCGCTCCGTTCCGATTGGCTACTGTTATTCGGCCATGTTCCGTCTATCTCCACACATGTTATTAAAAAAAACTGCCACAGGAATGGAGGGACGAAGGTGCCGTTTTTTGATTGGCCAGCTATATGCATGCCCGAAACACTCTGCTGTGATTGGCTGAATGGGAGACTCCTGGCACCAGAGATTCCGCACTTTACTGGAATAGAGCTGAGTTCGAGCATGGTTCCCTGAAAAAGTAGTAGTTTCCAACTAGAGTCGGAAATTTGACCGTTACACGGGGCGAAGCTGGTACAAAACCACATCGATCCCAGTGGTTGTGTGGAGCACTTAGGTCGAATGCAGCTCGAACTTAAGTTGATAATGCAAGTGCGGAATCGACCCTAGAATTCCTTTTCCTGTGGAAGACCAAGTAGGCTCATACATATGTTGGATTATAGTAGGCCAGACGTTAATGAATTCAGAGGCACAATGAAAGTCATTCTATGGGCAAGACTGCTGGAAGGGAAACGAACAAGTGAGGGGTGGGCTCTCCTAAAACAAGAGCTCTTGCAAGCTCAAGCCATCATTGTCCCAGCAAGAAGGAAACATGGTGGGGGATGCAAGAAGCCTATGTAGATGAACAGAGAACTCCATGATGAGCTCAGGGAGAAAAGAGAAATGTTCATGAAATGAAGGCAAGGACATACATCTAAAGAAGAGTACCTGCAGGTTGCTAGGCACTGTAGGCCAGCCATCAGAGAGGATCAAAGCTCACAGTGACCCCTTCCGCACATGCAGAATAATGCCAGTGGCGTACCTGCCAGAGGAACATGATGGGGTCACGTGTCCTTGGGCACCACCAATTTAATCACATGGGGTGTTCTGCTGACCTCCCAGCTGGGCCTGTTATTGGCCCTGCGCTGCAGCAGTCTGTGCCACCCCTGTGGCTCTCTGGCTGCTCTTTGCCAGCCTCTTGGGGCTCTGTGCGGAGCCGGTCTCCTCTCCCCCCCCCCCCCATGTCAGTCCCTGCAGCCAGCTCTCCTGCTCGAGGCTGGCACAGGAGCTGCTCTGATGAGGCGTGTGCTGGAGATTTGCAGGAAGTCTATGCTTCCCTGCCGCTGGAGCCTGAAGTTAAGAACATAAGAACATAAGAACATAAGAACAAGCCAGCTGGATCAGACCAGAGTCCATCTAGCCCTGCTACCTGCAAGGCTCAAGGGCTTCCACCAGGTGCCTTTGGGAGCTCACATGCAGGATGTGAAAGCAATGGCCTTCTGCGGCTGTTGCTCCCGAGCACCTGGACTGTTCAGGCATTTGCAATCCTCAGATCAAAGAGGATTCCCAGATTGGTAGCCATGTAAATCGACTTCTCCTCCATAAATCTGTCCAAGCCCCTTTTAAAGTTATCCAGGTGAGTGGGCTATCACCCCCTCCTGTGGCAGGTTATTCCAAAACACCAATCACCCGCTATGCAGTTGAAGTGTTTCCTTTTCTTATTAGTCCTAATTCTCCCCCTTCCCGCAGCCTCTCTCAATGGATGCCCCCTGGTTCTAGTATTGTGAGAAAGAGAGAAAAATTTCTCTCTGTCAACATTTTCTACCCCAGGCATAATTTTATAGACTTCAATCCTATCCCCCCTCAGCCGTCTCCTCTCCAAACTAAAGAGTCCCAAACGCTGCAGCCTCTCCTCATAGGGAAGGTGCTCCAGTCCCTCAATCGTCCTCGTAGTTTCCCAATGGTTTCCCAAGTTTCCCAATGGTGGCTCCCATTGATGACTCCGAGCACAGATTTGTCCCCAAGACCAACCTCATTTCCTTCATTGATTGAGTGACAAGCTTACTAGATCAAAGGGATGCTGCTGGTGTTGTTTACCTGGATTTCAGTAAAGATTTTGACAGTGTTCTTCACAATGTTCTGTTGGGTAGAGTACAGGACTGTGTTCTGGACTCTAGGTTAGAGAGGTGGACAACCGGCAACAGATCGGGTGAGATGGGGACATTATGTACGTCACCGGCATGATGACATTACTTCCAGGAAATTGTCAGAAGCGATGCTGTGTAGCCCTAGGAACTTCTAGAAGCTCTATGGTTTTAGCGTTGAGTTTCTGACAATTCCTAGAGTTATGCCCGTTGTTTTTTTGGCATTCTTTCGAACTAATGTCAGGGCTGTCCGACCGTGGAATTCACTGCCTCAGAGAGTGGTGGAGTCTCCTTCTTTAGAAGTTTTTAAATAGAGGCTGGATGAACATATGTCAGAGTGCTTTGATTGGATATTGGGGGTTGGACTTGATGGCCCCTGTGATCTCTTCCAACTCTATGATTCCATGATGTCATCATGTTGAATTCTGTGATTTTAAATATTTTCGATTTATTTTAATGTTCAGTTTTCCTCCATGGTTGCTCCCAGTGGTTGTGGGTTAGGAGCAGCAGTGGCGTAGGAGGTTAAAAGCTCATGTATCTAATCTGGAGGAACCGGGTTTGATTCCCAGCTCTGCCGCCTGAGCTGTGGAGGCTTATCTGGGGAATTCAGATTAGCCTGTGCACTCCCACACACGCCAGCTGGGTGACCTTGGGCTAGTCACAGCTTCTCGGAGCTCTCTCAGCCCCACCTACCTCACAGGGTGTTTGTTGTGAGGGGGGAAGGGCAAGGAGATTGTAAGCCCCTTTGAGTCTCCTGCAGGAGAGAAAAGGGGGATATACATCCAAACAACTCCTCCTCCTCCTCCTCCTCCTCCTCCTCCTCCTCCTCCTCCTTCTTCTTCTTCTGGGAACTTGGGGCAGGGGATTCCTTGCCCTGATCAGGGCCTTAGCAACCATGATAGGACGCTTTTGAATTGATGGAGCTTAGCTCGCTCTTGGGCCAATCCACCCCCAGTCGTTATTTATTATTCAAGAATGCTGAATGAATTTGATGCGAATACCAAGATGTTTGGAACATCTTTTTTTCCTCACTGTTTAATTCAGTGGCGTCCCAAAGGAATGGAGACAGAGACGATAGTCCTGGCATTGAACTGGTGCGTTTTGTCTTCCGCAAACACTTGTTTATTTGCAAGACAATTTTGAAACCTTACATCTCTTTTTGAAGAGCAATTTCCCATCCTCTTTTCTGTGAGTTGCATTTCCCATTATCCCTTTTTTGAACATGGAATGGCTCCCGCAAATCACTCTCCCTTCTCTGCCGACCCTTGCAAACCAGACGTCTGAATGATTGAATCGAGCAATTGGCTTATTAGATGACAAAAAAAAAAATGCTTTGAACATCTTGTAAAGCCTCATCGTCTAAAATAAGGTCAAAGCAGCCGCCCAAAATGGCTAGATGGATGATAATTTTGTAGGTTAAAATGGCTTGTAAAAGCGTTGGGAGGCTTTAAGGAAAATAATGGTGTTGCCGGTTTGGAAGAAGCGCAGGCAGTGAATAGAAGATACAAAAGCTTGCTGTGAGGAAAAGGAAGTATCTAAAGGAAGAATAACAATCATGATCCCAAGGGATTTTGATGTTTGGTAGAAAAAGCCACAGAGGACTCTAGAAAGGAACTGGGACTCTAGCACTGAAGAAGATATGCCGTTCTTTTAAACTTGTCTATTTAAAACTAGCAGGGCCCGGCCACGCGTTGCTGTGGCAATTGTCCTTCTCATCACAGTCTGCAACCCACACAGATGTCCATGCAGGTCCAATGATCCCCAGCATAGCCTTTTGGGGTGGTCAAATGGAATCCCTCTTTCCCTTTTCAATTCACATTGTTATATGGTGGTGTCTTGTTTTTTTTGTATAATGCAACTCCTTTCCAGTTGGCCTCCGGCGTGGTGTGTGTGTGTGTGTGGGGGGAACTCTACCTGGTAATCTCTCATACGGCAAAGTGTGTAGCGTATTTTACTTCCAGTTGTACTTTACTCTTAACTGTTAGTCATCTATTTACTGTTTTCAGTGCTCATCTCTGCCCATCTGCGCGAACATTCTAAGCCCTCAGGCCACAGACAGAGGGTAGGCTGCATGCATATTCTATAAGTGTATAAAAGCTTAAACACAAATAGCTTCAGCTGGCCTGGTGTAGGAAAAAGACTTCCTTTTGGAGTGCTGGCTCCAGTATATGAATTTCGGCTTTATCTGAGCGTCCGACACTCGCCCTAGCTCAGGGAGGGACGTCATGTGAAAATTTGGGGGCGATCCATCCAGCCGTTTCGGCGTTAGGGAGTGACTAACAAAGTCACTGTTAGCTTTTTATATATATAGAAGATATGCACCCTACCATATTCCTGACCAGTCCCTGAGCCAAGGCAGGTTGCTAATTTGCAGGTGGGGCCTAGAGATTATATCCAGTGGTGGGATTCAAATAATTTAACAACTGGTTGTTTACAAGCACTACTTTAACAACCAGATCTGCCGAAGTGGTGCGAACCTGCTGAATCCCCCCACTGATTATATCCCACTGAGACCTCTCCCCTACCCAAACCCTTCTCTCCCTTGTGGGTTCTCTCGTAATAGATATAGGATGGGCGGGATAATCTGGCTTCGGGACAAATACTACATAGCTATGAAAAGGACCTGTAACGAATCTTAGTAGACTACTAACTGAAATTATGAGCCAGCAGTGTGATATGGGTAAGCAAAAGAAAGTTTCAATGCAATTCTGGGCATGCAATCAAAAAGAATATGGTACCTAGATCAGAGGGGAAGTTTTTAATTGTACCACTCTTACCTTGCAGAGAATTACTGTGTTCAGTTCTGGGCAACCTAATCACAATATAGATATTGATGTAAAAAAATCTTTACACAGGGTTTCATTTGGATGCTATTTGAAAATGTTTTGCTGTGGAGTTAATCTTTGGCTCAAACTGCACCTGGAGATGATTATTAATAGATTCATCCCAGTGCATTATTATATTTGCGATATAGCCATTTTTCTGAAGCACTTAAAAGGCCCCTTCCGCACACACAGAATAATGCACTTTCTTTTATTTTTTATTTTTTAATTGTATCATTTGAATATTCCATTTTATATTAATACTCTTTCTCTGTATCTGTTTCAAACAATACATTACATTTCCTCCCTCCCCCTGTATTTTCTTCTATAGTTCTTATCAAAACAAAATAGCAGTAAGTCTATTCTTTGGTGTCTCTTCTCCCATAATCTCCTGCATTTGACTCTTGTTCTTTCTTTTCATCCAATGTCCGCAGATATTGTCTGCTATCTCTTCTCAAAAAATTCCTGCTCAGTTTCCAGATCTTGCCAAGCAGTTTCTATTTTTTGCTATTCTTCTGAAAATAGAATATATTGCAAAATTCCCTCTTAATCCACTTTCTGCAAATTTGTTTGTAAGTGGATTTTCCTGCTTATTCCAAAGACAGCAAAAAAAAAGTGCACTGAAAGTGGATTGAAAATGCATTATTCTGCATGTAAAAGTGAAGGGTCTCCTATTTCCATTCCTTTCCTTCTGTCTCCTGTATACAGTTCCCTAGTGGCAATTCTTTTATCCCTCGTGAAGGACACAACTCAATAGAGGAACTCCGATTAACTGTTCAGTTCATGTCATATCTTTGGTTTCCATAACTCATTGCCCTAAAATGCCCTGAATATATCCTGTAATTTGTTGTCCGAGGCATTTTCAAAATCTCCTAGAAGGATTTTTTGTTTCTGCTAACCCATACGTGTGTAACCACTCTCCCTAAGTCTGTATCTTCTGCGTTATTGCCCCCCCATACCTACTGTGTTTCCTAAAAAACAAGATATTGTCTTTATATTACCTTGCATTCCCAAAAAGATGCGCTATGTCTCATTTCTTCTAGGATGTCTTGTATTTTTCTGGTTCCACAGCTGCATGTCTATGTCTTTAAGTCTCAGACGGTAATTCCTCCAAAAAAAACAAAAAACCCTTTAGTATGCCCCATTACTTTTGGGATGCCTCCATATTTTAGCACTTCGGAAGCAAAACCTCCACTACCTTATTCTCTCAGGTGTGGGATGTGTCCTATCTTTCTCGGGGAAACAGGGCACTAAAGAGCATGCTATGGCTGGCAGGAGGCCAAGAGCCCCAGTGTACCTGAATCCCTTCGGAGGAACTGCGGTTTTGATTCCCTGGCCTGTCAGCTTTTTGAGTTGTCAGGAGGCCGCCATTCGGGGAATTCTGATTAGCCTGTACACTCCTACATGCTGAAGTTGGGTGACCTTGGGCTAGCTCACAGCTCTCTTTGAGCTCTTTCAGCTCCACCGCATCATTACAGGAAAGTTTGTGTGTGAGGGGGATGGGTATGTGAGATTGTCAGCCCCTCTTTCTTTGAGTCTCCTACAGGAGAGAAAGGGGGGGATATAAACTCCTCCTCCTCCTCCTCCTCTTCTTCTTCTTCTTCTTCTTCTTCTTCTTCTTCTTCTTCTTCTTCTTCTTCTTCTTCTTCTTCTTCTTCTTCTTCTTCTTCTTCTTCTTCTTCTTCTTCTTCTTCTAAAAAATACAGGCTCTTCCTAAATTCTAACAACAGGGATATTTTTTAAATTTGCTTACCTTTTCCTTGAGGTTGCTGTTGTTCACGGCAGGAACAAAACCGACTTCCTCGCCTACCCAACTTCCTTTTCTCCTAGCCTCTTTCACAAGGGGCTTTGCTGAAATGTAATCTGCTTTGTGGCATAATCGGCATGTTTACTGGTTGGGGAAATATCATCAAGCATTACTTTAAGATACTTAGGAAATGTGACACACTCCTGAGTAGAAGACACTGCTCAGAATGTAAAAGTATTAGTCGCCCGGATTTGCTAATAGAAAAAACAAGAGGCAGTTAGATCAAGTCTGACAGTGGGAGAGAGGTTTATTAAGGCACCTGATCACACACACTGTTTGGGAGAGGAATGAGGAAGATCATTAGCCGTTAAGTGGAGGTGCACTGCCATCTGCATACATACATCATCCTCGGCAAATGCGTAACACGATCTCTCCTTCTCTTGGGAGCAAGTGGTGGAAGCGCTGCTTTCGTGCGGCTGGCATAGGGAGTGCGTAGGGAAGCGAGGTGCAAGCAACGGCGATGCAATTCAGCATGGCATAGTGTGCAGCGAACTGGAGCAGGATCTGGGAAATTCAGGTTCAAATCCCCAACTTGTCACAAAGTTCACCGGATGACCTTGGGCCTGTCACTTCTGGAAAACTGGTCATTGCTGGGGATAAATGGGCAACAGAGCACTCCAGTGGTGGGATCCAAAAATTTTAGTAACAGGTTCCCATGGTGGTGGGATTCAAACTGGCGTAGCGCCAATGGGGCTCGGGGCACCATGGGGTGTGGCCTCGGCATTCAGCGGGGCATTCCTGGGCAGGGCTGCTGGCAATGACGCAGCGCGCTGCAAATCTGGTCCTTGGGCTGGAAATTGAATGCACGCGAGGCTTAGGCTGCCACACACGCCGTGCACCTCCTGCTAGACTGCTTCAAGTTCCTGCTACTGCTGAGAGGAGGGGCGAAACTGGGCGCAAAATCACGCGGGCAAAATCACCACTTAGTAAACCCTCGCACAACACATAGGATAATTAGTAACCTACTCCCAGGAACCTGTGAGAACCTGCTGGATCCCAATGAAGATCCTTGTGCGCCGGTACAAAGCTGGACGCACCGGGCCTAATTTTATGTCTTTATGGTGGAAGCAAAATAGTTATTGAGAAGAGGCTTGGATTTTATGATCCCCTTTCTCTCCCGTAGGAGACCTCAAAGGCTTATTAATCCTTCCTGCCCTTCCCTCATAACAAAACACCCCGTGAGGTCGGTGGGCGCTGGAGAGAGTTCTCGAGAAGCTGTGACTAGCCCTGTCACTCCAGCTGGCGAGTGTGGGAGTGCACTAGGCTAATCTGAATTCCTGCCAGAGAAGCTCTCCACAGTTTCTGAAGCGGCAGAGCGCCGGGAATCAAACCCCGTTCCTCCAGATTAGAATGCACCTGCTCTTAACTATCATCCACGCCACTGCTGCTGGGGTTGGGATTCCCATTTTGGCATATTTACAGGCGGAGGCCTCCAGGTAATTTCAAAAAACTATTACTGAAAATCCAGGTGAATCCATGCTCGGCCTTATATCCCTTTTGACTCCAGCTCTCATCACTTGATCCAAGAAGGAAATGAGGCTGGACTAGCAGGACCTGTTGGAGACAAATCTGGACCATGAAGATGTCCTTCAGATGCTTGCAGGTCGATCCCTTTAAAATCTGTGCCAGTATTTTCCCTTGAACAGAGGTCAGGCTTATGGCTTGCCAGGTCATCCTCCTCCCCCCCGCCTCTTTTTTTTTTAAAATCGGAGTTACATATTTGCTGGCCTCCAGTCTTGTGGCATATCACCCATCCTCCAAGAGGTTTGGAAGATGTTAGGCAAAGCCTCTGCCAGCTCTCTAGAAAGTTCTTTGAACACACTCAGGTGTGTACCACCTGGCTCCAGGGTTTTGTACTCACCCAATGCAGCCAGGTGTCTCTCAGCTAATTCTCTCAGGAGGTATGTCAACCCAAGAGCCGACTCCATACTTTGCTCTTTGAAATTCATCTCTAAAGATCTTATCTATCTTGTAAATAAATAAATGATAATAAAATGATAACGGTCGTCATAATTTCTTGCTCGGGCTCAGCCCGTGACTCTCACAGTCATTTTTCTAAAAGTAATCCTTGTTCCTATGCGCCCCTTGCTCTGGGAAAATTCAGGGATGTCCCTACTACTAGATGCGCAGAGTTGTACAGAATCATTTATTAATTCTGAATTCCTAGAGTGGCACTCAGAAGTGATGTCACTTCCTCAAAAGCCCTCCACTGAGAAGATATGTCATAGCCCCTGCAATTCAGTCATCCCAGGCTCCACTCCCCAAATCTCTTCACCTTTGCTATTGCTGGGTTTGAAAACCCCATAGTACATTGCTGTGAATTTCAGGTCTGGTTACTGTGAATATGTCTATCCTGCTGGCATGACCTGAAGTGGTATGTATGGAGAGCCAGCAGCTATCTTAAAAGGAATGGTGATGTTTTGAGAGATTGCAGCAATGCTTGAACAAACATTGGTTTGCTTGCTCTCCTGCTTGTGGGTTGCAAACAAGATACGTGATTTTTCAACAACCAGTTTTGATCATCACACTTTTCTTGAGTATCTGACAGATTTTGAGTAACACCAAGTAGGAAGAAGCTGGCAAATTTTTGTCGAAGGCTTTCACGGCCGGGTTCAACTGGTTGTTGTGAGTTTTCCAGGCTGTGTGGCTGTGGTCTGGTTGATCTTGTTCCTAACGTTTCGCCTGCATCTGTGGCTGGCATCTTCAGAGTTGACGTTAGGAACATGATCTACCAAACCATGGTCACACAGCCCAGAAAGCCCACAACAACCAGTTGAGACCGGTCGACAATACTTTCAAGAGATAGATGATGGACTAAAATATCTAAATAGGTAATCCACAGTTTTTCTTTAAATTGAAGACAGATAGGATCCTTGCGAACCTGGTGTGGAAGCAAATGGTTCTTTGGTTATCAGGAATAAACAAAACCCCAGCGCTCAATTGTGGGTCGAGCATTTTGAATAAAAACATAATTTTGATTACCATGAGGTCACGGAGCCAGAACGTGCGGGGAAATGTTTCTGCTAACTCCCAAAGAAACCGTGCCTGCCTCTGCATCTTCCTGATCAGCTTTAAGCCCCTTAAGAAGACAGGTAAATTCTGATAAGTTTGACATATTGATGCTGGTATGATTAAGAATGGCAGCTTTGTCAAAACGTCAGCCTGGATAGGGGAGCTTTTGAGAGGTAGATTCCTGCCTGAAAGTTGGAAAGTGACAGATGGAGAGGGAAGAAGAAGCCGAAGGCAGAGCAGCTATCTTGTAGTCCTTCCAAAGCACCTCTGCCTACATCTTTACTTCTTCTTAAACGCGTAGAAGTCAAGGCTGTGCGTGGTGAAAACTTTGAACCAACCAGTGTCTCTCTTGACCAGAGAACACATTTTCCCTTTGTCTACATTGATGTACAAAGCATGGGTAATAAACAGGATGAACTGGAACTCTTGACGAGGCATAATAAATACGATATAATAGACATCACTGAAACCTGGTGGGATGAATCTCGTGACTGGAATGTAATAATTGAGGGGTACAACCTATTCCAGAGAATGTAATAATTGAGGGGTACAACCTATTCCAGAGAAATAGATCAACCAGAAAAGGCAGAGGAGTAGCGCTATATGTCAGGGATGATTACACCTTCAGCAAATGGCAATCAGAAAAAATCTTTTCAGCAGCTCACAATATGTCGGGCATGAGTGGAGGGTGAAACTGACCAGAGAGAGCCAAATGGTAAGGAGCAGCAGTGGCGTAGGAGGTTAAGAGCTCATGTATCTAATCTGGAGGAACCGGGTTTGATTCCCAGCTCTGCCGCCTGAGCTGTGGAGACTTATCTGGGGAATTCAGATTAGCCTGTACACTCCCACACACGCCAGCTGGGTGACCTTGGGCTAGTCACAGCTTCTCGGAGCTCTCTCAGCCTCACCTACCTCACAGGGTGTTTGTTGTGAGGGGGGAAGGGCAAGGAGATTGTAAGCCCCTTTGAGTCTCCTGCAGGAGAGAAAGGGGGATATAAATCCAAACTCTTCTTCTTCTTTAAGGTGAGAAGTAGCTTCCTTACCCCCTCTGCACGCTAGATGTCCCCCAGACGTCTTTTAAAGATGTCCCCCAGATGCCTTCTTTTGGGTGTGCGGAGTGAAAAGGAGCAGTCGCCCCTTGTTAAGACATCCCATGATCCCACAGAGGTCTTTTTTTGTGCTTTGTGGAATGGACCGTTGTCTTCTAAGACCAGCAGGATTCTTCGGCATCTCAGGCAGACGTCTTTCACGTTACCTACTACCAGATTCTGTTTCAACCAGCGAAGTTGGGGATCGAACCACCGAATTGTGGATTGATCTGCCAAGCAGACGCGCTACCACTGAGCCATGGCCCCTCCCGCCCACCGCAATTTTTGTGATCAGAGAAAAGATAAAAATGAAATGTGTTCAGCTAATCAGATGAAAAAAGAATGTTTCCACATGGATTAGAGGCTGTGAAATATCCCTTCTGTCCCTGCAGAAACATCTGGCTTACCTGCATCTTTCAAGAACTGTCTTGTTGAAAATTGGTGAAACTTTTGCATACGCTATTACATTCTGCACAAACATCTTGATATGTTGCATCAGTAGCAACCATACTACAGAAGGTTGTGAGATTTCGGTCTAAGGGTTGTTGTTGTTGTTTTAATGGGAAAATATATGGAACCTCCATGTTTACCAGATAAACAATGGATGAATTTGTTAAAATATTTTTTATTCCCCTTTTCCATCCAGTTGGGTCCCTCAAAGCAATGAACAATATATTCCCCCTAAAGGAGAAGATTTGGAGCTTGGGGGTATTCCTGGAGCTGGGGCCCCTGCTGGCAACCCGAGAAAGGACCTTCTCCATTGCGGAATTCCTACAATTTGTCTGTCTTGCTGTACCATTATCTTCCACTGGTGGGAAATCTTTCCATTTTGTTTGGGATTTCCTTATTGGCCTTCTTTCTTTCCTGGTTATGTTTTTTAATGGTTGTTTAATATTTATTTATTTAAAAGATTTTATTTTATTTTATATCCCTCCCTCCACAGTCAAAGCCAGGCTGAGAGCAACTAACATACGTTATTAAGCAATGTTCGTAAAACAATAACTTAAAAATATTCCATAAAAATCCTGATGGTGATTTAATAATTGACCCATTTGACCACCTGATTTCCAATTCCACCCTCTTTTGTAGATCTTCTTTGGGCTGACCAGGGAAGTATAACTTCCTAATTTCTCAAGATCCCACAGCAGCCTTAATTGTAGGCATGTAGGAATATTTCACATTCTGTGAAATGACTGGAGGTCTTACAGAGCCCTAATTTCTGCTGGTAACAAATTCCATCACGCAGGAGCCAGGACCATAAAGGACCAGGGTCTATTGAATGCCAGCTGTCTGTTTCTGGGGCTGGGGATCAGTCCTCTGTGGGCAATATAGGGAAAGGCAGTCTCGAAGATATGATGGTCCCAGACTGCTTAAGGCCTTAAAGATCAACACAAAACCTTGAAAACGTTCTGGAATTCAACTGGTAACCAGTGCAGCTGGTAGAGGCCAGATCTTATGTGTTCTCCCAGTGAGTACTCTAGTTTTCACATTCGGCACCAATCGCAGTTTCCGGATCAGTCTCAAGGGCAGACCAGAACAGAAGGAGTTACAGTAGTCTAGCCTGGAGGTGACAGTCACATGGATCATTGTGGTAAAGTCAGTACAAGATAAATAGGGGACTAACTGCTTAACCTGGTGGAGATGAAAAAATCCACCTTGACTGGATGTGTGACTTGGGCCTCCATTGATAGGGAGGATCCCAGGACCATTCCCAGACTTTGGATGGATGAGGTAAGTGTTGAAACCTCGCTATCCAAATTTGGCAATTTGAATCCCTGCTCTGGCATCTTATGCACTCTTTCCATTCACATGCTGGCTCTAGGGAGAGCCCTCTCAATCAGTGAGTCATTAATCGTTTCAGCAAGCAACCTCTGGCGAGTAGTTGTGGGTAGCTGTGGTTGATGCGGTGATTCTTATTTATTTATTTATTTATTTATTTATTTATTTATTTATTTATTTATTTAGTTAGTTAGTTAGTTAGTTAGTTAGTTAGTTAGTTAGTTAGTTAGTTTTATATACCGCCCTACCCCCAAAGGGCTCTGGGCGGTGAACAACATAATTATACAACATACAATTAAAAACCCATTAAAATAAACACAGCGGTGAGCACAATAAAACAGTGTCAGCAATAAAATCCTTATTAAAACCCTCCCAAAGGGGGGGGGGGAAGGGTCCCATAGATGGTAAAGGGACCCCAAACAAACAGGAGACTTATTTGGAGCCTTCCATGGCCCTTTCCCCACTTACCGTTTGCTGCGCACTACTGTCCCCAAATAGCGCGTGGTCCAGCTGTGCTCCCCACGAGTTCGGGCAGCGACAACCCAGCCGCCCCAACTCTGTGCTCTCACGTCCCTTCCGCACGCGTCATTTCTGACGCTGAAGAAACGGCACCTTCTGACTGCCCCGCGCAGAGTGGGGAACACAACCCCGTGGCGGAAATCGCTCGTGCTGGGAGCAGCGCGCCAAAAATCGTAAGTGGGGACAGGCCCCATGTCTCCATGACCCACATTGTAGGTGGGGATTGTCTAAGGGGGCTTGACTGACTGGCCATGTATTGCTGCATTGAATGTTCCAAAGAGACCAGGAGCTTTTGAGACATATTTTCTTTACCCAGAGAGATCACTAAAAAGATCATATGGTCTAACATGAAAAGCATCTGCACTGATGAAACAGAGATTGCTGTTGCAATAATTGACATTATTTGTTTTGGAGAAGGCTGCCAAGGTGGTCTGAATGGAATAAAGCACTGCGAGACGTCGTTTCAAATGGTTTAAAGACTTTATTGATAATGGACTGATCACCCCACCCGCAATACAATGCCCTCAACCACACCTTTGCATAGCAAGTTCCACCCAAACACTTAATGATTGGTTCCCCACCCTGGGACATGGACAATATACCACACTAAACTTTCCCTTCTTGCTAGACACAGTGTGAAACAGACTTTTCTCTGTGACACACCTCTGAAGATGCCAGCCACAGATGCAGGCGAAACGTTAGGAACACGTTCCACCAGACCACGGCCACACAGCCCGGAATACCCACCAGAACCAGTTGAATCTGGCCGTGAAAGCCTTCGACAATAAATTCAACAAATGTTATGACCGCAGTGTTATCCTGCCGGCTTATTAGCAGCCTTTGTTGCACAGGAGTTTTGTGGCAGAACTCCTGGCCCATTCTGCACATGCAGAATAATTCACTTTCAAACTGCTTTCAGTGCTCTTTGAAGCTGTGCGGAATGGCAAAATCCACTTGCAAACAGTTGTGAAAGTGGTTTGAAAACGCATTATTTTGCATGTGCGGAAGGGGCCTGAGATTCGGTCCCCCCATCCCACCCCCATTACACCTGGTGACTTCCCAGGGCTTAGACAGCTTTCTACCTGGAGACTGTGGAGGCGCAGAAGTAGCTGGAGATCTTAAGGGTCACTCTCTCCGAGGTGAGAGAAACCACTCTTGCAGTACACGTTAATAAATCTTGGGAAGAGGAGCGGAGGGGTGTAGCCTGAAAGGCTGCGATGTGATGCTTTTCCCCGCATTGCAATTTGAGTACTCCTCCTGAACAAACATTTGTGTGGAGTGTTTTTGTGCGAAAAACTCATCTAGTACAGCTTGCACAAAACCCCTTGGGGTGTGTATGATACGGTAGGAGAAAGCCCCCCGGGATAGGTCTTGCTCTTCTCGGTATTAAGGCAGAAGATTGACTTGCAGAATATTGTTCTGCTAGTCTGATTCCCGTTTTTCTTAATGTGCAAAATAAGCTTTATTCATAGACTGATTGTGGGAAATGAGTTGCTTTGTAGGAGAAGAGGGAATAGCCTAGGCAGGGTGGTTTTTTAATAAGTGGACTCAGAATGTGGATGGGCTGGTAGAAATGCACTGAACACGGACTGGAGGGTATAAAGGATCATATTAAACAGATCAGCAAATACATACAGTCAAAGCAATACTAAAAAATCTGAGGCCAGCCAAGCCTAAGAAACATGGACTGTATATATAGTGACACAAGGCAACGAACTAATTGGTATATGCAATTAGTTTGAGTATAAAGTCAATAGATAATTCATACACCGTTCATAAAGATTATTCATAAAGATATATTGTGATTATATTATAAGTAATATTCAACTGGATATAAAGATAATAACAAAACATACAATGAGGGCACTTAGGCAACCTAAGAAGTGTAATGGGACTGTACATGGGGTTGAAAATGTTGACAGAGAGACATTTTTCTCTCTTTCTCACAATACTAGAACCAGGGGGCATTCATTGAAAATGCTGGGGGGAAGAATTGGGACTAATAAAGAGCGAAACAACTTCTTCCCCATAGCGAACGCAGATTGGTGTTTGGAATATGCTGCCACAGGAGGTGGTGATGGCCACTAACCTGGATAGCTTTAAAAGGGGCTTGGACAGATTTATGGAGGAGAAGTCGATCTATGGCTACCAATCTTGATCTTCCTTGATTTCAGATTGCAAATGCCTTAGCAGACCAGGTGCTCGGGAGCAACAGCCGCAGAAGGCCATTGCGTTCACCTCCTGCATGTGAGCTCCCAAAGGCACCTTGGTGGGCCACTGCGAGTAGCAGAGAGCTGGACTAGATGGACTCTGGTCTGATCCAGCTGGCTTGTTCTTATGTTCTTATGTACTTATTAACAAATTCTCAAAAGCATTGTATAAGATGTCATAAACATTGTCCATAAGGCAAGAAACCTGTAACATTCATATTGCGTTCCAAAAAATTGAAAGAGTCAGTATCATTAATATTCAATGAGTAGAAAATATTCAAACGAATTGTGGTAGTAGACAGCAGCAGTTCCAGCAAGTGGATGAGGACACCACGCGACAGCAGCCACATTCGCAGAACGCGTGGCGCGCTAGTCCACGTTTTCAACAGAAATTTCTTCAGTGCGTTCAGGTAAATATAGTAGAAATAGAGATTGAATTCTCTTCTTGTGTGTTTAGCTAAGTAAAGCAGCATACAGCTTCAACATTCAGTGAATCGGCAAGTTACAAAGTAAGGTAATGTAATGTATAAAGGATCAGACAGGCATAGCAAGGGGGGAAAGCACCTGCTGCACTGGTACAACTTCCGCCCCTGCCCTGCCCCAAAATGCCCTTGCCCCGCCCCCGGAATGCCCTCACCCCCCCCCACAGGGGCGCCCGCCCGGAGCGTCCTGCACCTCCTGTCCCCTTGGAGCTACGCCTCTGGGAGCAGAGATTGCATTGAAAGTTGTCCTTTCTATGCAACGTTAAGCTGCAATATGTACAAACTTGACTTACTGCTGAGCTTGTGGGCGTGCATCTACCTTACCCTTTATTTCTTATTTTGTATTTTTAATGCGCAAGAAAAAGATACACTTGTTCAGAATCAGAGGAATTCGCTGGGGGATCTTGGGCCGGTCATACACAGGACCGTTAGGAGATTAAAACGAGGAAGGGGGGGGGGAATGTTGTAAGCTTCTGGGGTCTCCACTGAGAAGAGAATAAATAAATATTCCAGTAGTCAGTAAACAAAAAGCGATTCCTCATGAATGTATTTAATAGATGTGTGTGGTGGGGGCAGAGGCGTATCTAGGGAAAATGTAGCCCGGTGCAACAATCTGAGTTTTCCGCCCCCACCCTCCAATGAGTGGTCGCCCTCCCCCACCACGACCAAACAACATTTTTTTGCACCAAGTCATCTCAAAGTCACCATCACTGGGGGGGGGAGGAGGAGGGGTGTGGGGGATTTTCTGCCCCCACGTGACTAAATAGCCACACCCAGGGACATTTGTTCCCATATGTCCCCCTGGGCGGTACACCCCTAGTGTCTGTGTGTGTGTGTGTGTGTGTGTGTGTGTGTGTGTGTTCGGGACTCTTTAGTTTGGAGAGGAGACGTCTGAGGGGGGATATGATTGAAGTCTATAAAATTATGCATGGGGTAGAAAATGTTGACAGAGAGACATTTTTCTCTCTTTCTCACAATACTAGAACCAGGGGGCATTCATTGAAAATGCTGGGGGGAAGAATTAGGACTAATAAAAAGAAACACTTCTTCACGCAACGTGTGATTGGTGTTTGGAATATGCTGCCACAGGAGGTGGTGATGGCCACTAACCTGGATAGCTTTAAAAGGGGCTTGGACAGATTTATGGAGAAGAAGTCAATTAATGGCTACCAATCTTGATCCTCTTTGATCTGAGATTGCAAATGCCTTAACAGTCCAGGTGCTCAGGAGCAGCAGCAGCAGAAGGCCATTGCTTTCACATCCTGCAGGTGAGCTCCCAAAGGCACCTTGGTGGGCCACTGCGAGTAGCAGAGAGCTGGACTAGATGGACTCTGGTCTGATCCAGCTGGCTTGTTTTTATGTTCTTATGTTTGTGTGTGTGTTTGGTTAGGGCCATGATCCATATCTTGTTATACTAGCAAGATCAACCTGAATCAGCCCACGTCAACAGAATGAGCTGGAGCTTTTGACTGTGCAGGTACTGGAGCTACCCTTCTTGCTGCATAAAGGTTTACAGGGGACTATAACGTTGCCAACCTCCAGGTGTCAGCTGGAGAGCTTCTGCTATTACAATTGAGCCCCAGGTGACCAAGGTGAGTTCCCCTGCAGAAAATGGCTGCTTTGGAGGGTGGACTCCATGGCCTAATGTCCTGCTGAGGTTCCCCCCTTCAAATCCCCCTCCACCACCCCTCCCAATATCCAGGGATGTCCCAACCCAAAGCTGGCAACCCTAGCTATTGCGCTATTTTGCTGTACAGAGGGGAAGCACTGAGCAGTGCCTGATCACAGCAAGGCAATTGGGAAGGACGCCTGGCTCCTCTCTAGCTGAGATTTCAATTTCCAACAAACACGTCGTCTTTCTGTTTTAATGAGCTGCAGCCCGTGGAAAATGGAGCTGGGCTGAGGGACAGAAGCGTCCCTTTGTCTCCTGCCTGCATTCTCTTCACAAGTTTAATTAAACAAACGGGAAGGAATGGGGGGCTCTGTCTGCTCCCAGGCCCCATGGTACATTGCTGCTGCATAGGACACCTGCTTCATCGCATAGCATGTTTCTGGAACTTGGCCTTGAAAGCTTTGGGGTCTGCAGGAGTACAGGAGATTTATGTCGAAATCCTCTATTGGTCTACCCAGGCATTATCCACTCCATTTGTCCACTCACAGGATTAGAGAAGATTACCTGAAGGACCAGGGCAGAGCAAAGGGGAGCTGCGCCCGGGGCACGCACGTACCTTGTGCTCCTGCTGCAGCGCCGCCTGCCCCCCAGTCCTGGAATGACCCCTTCCTGCCCTGGCCACGCCCCTGCATCGTGCCCCCTGCTCCATTGGCACTATGCCTCTGTGAAGGACTGCCATATAAATCTGCCCCTTTACTAAGATCATCTGGGGAGGGCTATCTCTCCATCCAGTCTTTATGTTTGGTAGGGATCCGTGAGAGAGTCTTCTTGGTGGTGTCACCCAGACTTTGGACCACTCTTCCTACAGAAGCCCAGTGTAGAATCATAGATTCATACATTTGGAAGAGACCCCAAAGGCCATCAAGTTCTGTCATGCCCCCAAAGAGGCTTTTGTTATTTCCCCATTAAGCTGTAGTTTCCCCATAGTTAGCATGGTTTTAGTTCTTTGTTAAGTCTTCTAAGGGAGGGTATTTTAGTTAGCCCCTGTCCCTTTAAGACATTTCCCAATAGGCAGTTTCCTTTCTTTACCCAGCAATCCCCTGTTTTAGTTTTAGTCAGTCAGTCTAAGTGAGGTGCTAAGGGTAGTTGGAAACCAGCATATTCGTGACGTCCATGTTATTATAAGGTGGTCCTTACAGCACAAGTCAACAGTAATTAGATCATGACAAAGACTGAAAGAACTGAAAGGAAGCAAGATACAGTGGACTTTCTTGAAAGCAGGCAAGAGAAGACACAGTCTACAGCTTCAAACCTGCTCAAGACAAGCAAGTTCTCTGACTTAGATAGACCCAAGGGAGGAGTTAGGGTCTTGTTTCTCTCAAGTAATAAACCCATTGTAAGAACTGTTGAACCTGGCTTGTGTCTCCTCCATTCTGTCCTAGCCTAGTACAGGGCACCAAAAACAGATTCACTTGGGGGGCAGAACAAGTTCCATAGAAAAATTCCACCCACCTACCCACCCCAAACAAACAAACAAACAAACCCAGAGGCGATCTCAATCAAAATTCCCCTGTATTTTCAATTGACATTTATTATTATTTTACTTTACAATAAACCCAGTATTGAGCTCTTTTGTGTGATACATACCTATGATATTTCTCAAGGTCAGTGAGATAACCACACTATATGTAACAAGGCATAAGCGTTGTGTGAGATTAACAAGGCATCAGCTTCGGTGAGATTAAGTGCCAATATAAGGACCGCCATGTTTTCATTTAGCTGTTGGCCTTTATAAGGGTTGGCTTTCCAGATTTCATGGATCAGATACCCTGCCAGCATGGCCAATTGGCCACGCTGGCAGGGGCTGATGGGAATTGTAGTCCATGAACATCTGGAGTGCCATAGGTTCGCCACCACGGCGCTAGAGGGACATTCACCACTAGAACATCTTGAAACCTGGTTTGAGCCAAACATGGCCTCATCTCGGTAAAATCTGTGCACAGGAAGCTGCCTTCTGCCGAGTCAGACCGTTGATGGGTCAAGGTCCATCTTACCTTCTCTGACAGGCAGCAACTCTTCAGGGTTTTGGGCAGAGGGCTTTCCCATCATCATCACCTCACTCTTTTCAAGGCAGATGCTGAGGATCGAACTTGGGACCTTCCATTTGCAAAGCAGATAGATACCACACCGCTAAGCCTAGTACTGTTGAGCCATCATCTATTCCATTTTAAGACTTATTCCATTTTAAGTCCTCGGGCTTCCACTTCATGCCCTGTGGCATCTTTTCCTTCTTCTTCTACCTTTTAAATACACACACACACACACACACACACACGCATCTACACACATACTAGACACACACACATATCTAGCTTTCTACAGCATTCCAGAGAACTCAAGAGCTTGCTTGCTGTTTTGTGCTAGTTTGGTTTATCCTAAAAATAACATATTGGTTGGGGGGGAGGGGGGTTGTCTTTTAAAGCTGTTTTGCACTCCCCCCCCCTCTTGCCTTAAGCCCAGAGCAGGCCTCTGGCGAAGCAGTGTATACATTTTCTAAACAGTCGCTTTACATGAAGTCGGGGAACTTTGCAATAAGCAAGTACAGTAAAACCAAGAGAGAAGTAGCTGTTTTAAAGAGCTGTGACATTCAAATTGCAATTCAAATGAGCACCTTGTCTTGGCTAGGGTTGCCAACCTCCCAGTAGGGTCTGGAGTTCCTCTGGAAGTACAGCTGATCTCCTTGCTATTCACAAATTTCATCCTTCCCCAGCTCCACTACTAAAATCTCCAGGAATTTCCCAGCCCAGAGTTGGCATCTATAGTGTTGGACACTGTTCACTTTAGTTTAGTGCCGGACACAGTGGGTGAGCAAAAGTTTGTCTTGAACAAACTCTTATTGGGGTGCTGTGTGGTTGCCGGGCTGTATGGCCGTGTTCTAGCAGCATTCTCTTCCGATGTTTCGCCTGCATCTGTGGCTGGTATCTTCAGAGGATCTGCTAGTAGGAAAGCAAGTGGAGTATATTTGCAATACAATGCAATGTATGGAGTATATTTGGAGTATATTTGCAATACAATGCAATGTATGGAATATATTTGGAGTATATTTGCAATACAGTGCAATACAGTGCAGTATACACATGTAAATCTAGCTTGCTAATTGCACCCTTTGCTTGTTAACAGACAATGGTTCTTTCCCCCACCCTGGACACTCCAACAGATATAAATAGTCCACTTGCTTTCCTACTATCAGAAGATGCCAGCCACAGATGCAGGCGAAACGTCAGGAGAGAATGCTGCTAGAACACGGCCACACAGCCAGGAAACCACACAGCACCCCAGTGATTCCGGCCGTGAAAGCCTTCGACAAAACTCTTATTGTCTGTATGCTCACATGTGTACGCACATACACACACGCACACACGCGCGCGCGCGCGTGCGCACACACACACACACACATTACATAACCAGATCCAGTGTGGTTTAAGCACATAAGGTGTTTGTCTTGACCGGGCGAGATTTAGTTTGGCTGTCAATCAAGCTATTTATTTATTTTATTTTATTTATATTTCAAACTTATAGGCACAATGGCAGAGCACATGTTTAGCATGAAAAATGGTGTGTGTTGGAGTGCCAGGCTAATGTGAGTTTCCCAGATAAACCTCCGCAGCTCACGCGGCAGAGCGGGGAATCAAACCTGGTTCCTCCAGATTAGAGTACACCTGCTCTTAACCACTATGCCACTGCTGCCACCACTGGATCTTGTTTTAACAGTTCTTAATCTTCAAAACCACTAGCCATCAACTGATTTCTAGACTGCCGAAAACTCCCCTGCTTTTCATGTATCCGTAAGCATGCTTTATGCACAGAAATGGAGAGACGAGAAATACCAACAAAGGAAGACTGGATATCGAAAGTCACAAAACACTCAGAAATAGCAAAATTAATAACTTTATTAAGAGACAGTAATACAGAGAGGTTTGCAGAAAACTGGAAACCTTTTAAGGATTATCTATTGAGAGAAATATGGTAGCAGAGAAATAACCGCAGGATTTGAGATCTAAAAGAAAACAGCAGAATGAATTAGAATTTTAGTAATGATGCAGTGAGTAGTTGATAAATCGTTTCATTTTAAATAGACGCACGAAGCTAGAATAAATTAGAATTCAACAATGAGATAGCGGGAGGTCATGCTATGGTTTTTAGTTTAGTTGGTTATAATAGGTTGGGTTAAATTATTGTAAAATTTATGTTTTAATTTTTCTTGTGTTCTTTTGGGTATTTTTTCCTTTTATTTTGTATTAATGTGATGATGGACGTGGAAGTGTACAGTGATGTATGTCTTTTTAAGTTGTGAAAATAAAAAAAATGGCAAAAAAGAGAGATAGGAATTACAACTGATTTCTAGACTGCAGCAATCGGAGGAAATGGCAGTTTCTGATTTTCCTGGGTATTTGGGGATGGAACCCGGGGAGGGCAGAGTTTGGGGAAGGGAAGAAGAGGATGAAGAAGAAGAGTTTGGATTTATATCCCCCCTTTCTCTCTTGTCAGGAGACTCAAAGGGGTTTACAATCTCCTATCCCTTCCCCCCCTCACAACAAACACCCTGTGAGGTGGGTGGGGCTGAGAGAGCTCCGAAGAACTGTGACTAGCTCAAGGACACCCAGCTGGCATGAGTTGGGGTGCACAAGCTAATCTAGTTCCCCAGATAAGCCTCCACAGGTCAAGTGGCAGAGTGGGGAATCAAACCTGGTTCTCCAGATTAGAACGCACCTGCTCTTTAACCACTACGCCACTGCTGCTCCTGCTCGACTGGGTATAGTGCCAGACTCCACCCTCCAAAATGGGCATTTTCTCCTGGAGAACAGATTTCTGTCATCTGAAGATCAATTGCAATTTCAAAAGATATCCAGGCCCCACCTGGAGGCTGGCAACCCAGTCTCCTGGGGACTAAACAATCCAGCAATGGGATTCTAAACCATTGGGTGTTTTTGTACACCCTGCAAGTGGCCCCGACTACACAGCTCTTCCATCTTGCCTAGGGGGATAAAAATGCACCGAGAGCCACATATATCAGTCCCAATTCTCCTCTTGTCATTTTAATTGAATTGTGTCATCTCGCTTTGCTTTGAGAAACGGGGCAAAAAAATCATAATGGGGAGTTAATTAGCAGTTTGCAGGATCTGTGGGATGAGCGCCGCTCGTCAGCTCTAACAGAGAGATCTTGTGTTGATTGCATTCATGCCTCGGCTGCGGGCCGCCTTCTCGAGCACAAAATGTAGGCGGGGGGAACGAAATCAGAAAGAATATCCTTCTAATCATCTGGCAGGCCGGTGGGACCGGGTTGAGGGCAGAGAAGCCTGCAGCCTTGCCTGCTCGTGGCCGTCGCTGGTTTCTCCTTTTGTGAACGTCGGGGGGGGGGGGGGGGGTGGCCTGACTCAGTGAGGTTTTCATTTTTAAACAGCTGAGATTTTCACCTACAAAGGGATACTTACCTATATCACCGTCCAGCCAAATGGTAGTCTTTTTCTTCACTGAGTGAGTAATTATCTTGCTACCAGGCAATTTGCTACCAGGGGATAAACCAGTAAGCATCGGCGTCCTTAAAAAGGAGTTTAGATCGTTTCATTGAGGATAAGTCTCTGAATGGCTACAACAGCAGTGACTAGGGTTGCCAACTCCAGATTGGGAAGCCCCTGGAGATTTGGAGGAAGGAGCTTGATAAGGGAGAGGGGAGGGACTTCAAGGATAGGGGAGAGGGGAGGGACCTCAAGGATAGGGGAGAGGGAAGGGACCTCAAGGATAGGGGAGAGGGGAGGGACCTTAAGGATAGGGGAGAGGGGAGGGACCTCAAGGACAAGGGAGAGGGAAGGGACCTCAAGGATAGGGGAGAGGGGAGGGACCTCAAGGATAAGGGAGAGGGGAGGGACCTTAAGGATAGGGGAGAGGGGAGGGACTTCAGTAAGGTATGTGGCCATGGAGTCCACCTTCCAAAGTGTCCATTTTCTCCAGATGAACTGATCTCTTTTACCTGGAGATTAGTCGTAATCCCAGAAGATCTCCAGCTTCCTCCTGGAGAGTGTAGAGAGCCAGCATGGTGTAGTGGTTAAGAGCAGGTGCACTCCAATCTGGAGAACCGGGTTTGATTCCCTGCTCTGCCACTTGAGCTGTGGAGGCTCATCCGGTGAACCAGATTAGCTTGTGCCCTCCAACACATGCCAGGTGGGTGACCTTGGGCTAGTCACAATTCTTTGGAGCTCTCTCAGCCCCACCCACCTCACAGGGTGTTTGTTGTGGGAGGCGGGGGAGAGGGAAAGGAGATTGTAAACCTCTTTGAGTCTCCTGACAGGAGAGAAAGGGGGAATATAAATACAAACCCTTCTTCCTATACAAAACAGATGCACAGTACAAATTACAGCAATCACAGCATAGCCTGAGTGTACTGGCTTGTGTAAATGTTACAGATATGAACAAGTCAGATGGAGATGACTATCATTTTTTTCTAATTGGTGTGTTCTGAACTTTGGGGTGAACTGAATACATGCCTCATCTTGAGTCAAGAAGATGGGGCAACTCGAAACATAGCTATGGCATGCACTTGAGAAAAGTCTTGAAAGAGCCAAACGGATTTGCAGTGCTTCCTGCTGATGGCTCCCGAAGGCAGACTTTTCTTCTTCTTGACCTCATTGTACATTCACGCAACTCTGCATTGTTATTTTTAGGTATAATTGTCTGTAGGATTGTAATTGGTGGAATTAGAGTTTCCCCACCCCCACAGTTAACAAGACCTTCTTCTACTTTCCCTGTTTTCTGATCTATGCAACTTTGTGCACCGCTGGTTGTTGTGGGTTTTCCGGGCTGTGTGGCCGTGGTCTGGTAGATCTTGTTCTTAACGTGGAGGAATTCTTGAAGGGTGGCCACTGGGCAGTGACAGAAGTGGAAGGTGACATTTGAGGAGGATTTTTCCTAGACAAAGGTAGCGCCACTTCAGCTAATCCCGGCTACTGCTGTGCAGAAGGCAACGGTGCTGGCATGTTGAAATAGAGAATACTATTACAATAAGCAGCGTAAAAAAATAGAAGAGTAAAAAAGGAAGAACGAGAGATCAAAGGGAAATTTAAAGCATGGCGAGGCATGCCGAAAGATCAACATGGAAACATATTAACTGAATGGGACAAAATAAAGAAAAGACTGGAACAACACACTGAAGAACACAAGACAAAAGAGATGAAAGGACGACAAATTCCTTCCAAGAAGAGTCTTTTGAAGAAGAACCTACAGTTTCAGAAAGTGAAATGAAAGCTGCGCTAAGAGCCGGTGGGAGAAAACATCACCAGGCTTAGATGGGTTATCAACAGAGGCGGAGCTACCAGGGGACAGGGGGGTGCACCATGCACTGGGCGCACAGTTTTGGGTCATGTGGGGGGTGCAAAATTCCCCTCCCCCTTCCACAGGCCCCTCTCCTGCCCCCACGGCACCCTCTTGTGGTGCCCCCGCCCCCCTTCCCACACTTACCTTAGTTCCTTTCCTTTTCCTAGAACTTTTTCAGGCTGGAAAAAAGGCCTGTTCACAGTACAGGCTAAAAATGGCCTGAGGAACTACAGTTCCCAGGAGACCTTGGGGCTCACAAGGTCTCCTGGAAAGTATAGTTCCCATCAGGCCGTTTTAAAGCCTGAACTGTAAATAGGCCTTTTTTTCAGCCTGAAAAAGTTCTAGGAAAGAAACTAAGGTAAGTGTGGGAGGGGGGAAGGGGGAATGCCGTGGGGAAGCCATGGGAGGCAGAAAATATAGACTGCGCACTGGGTGCAGTTTGGCCCAGCTACACCTCTGGTTATCAACAGAGCTACCGGTATTCCAAGAGTAGCAAGAATATGCCAACTAATATGGAAAACAAAACCATGGCCCACAGATTGGAAGCACCCAATTTACTTTCCAATTCCAAAAAAGGGGATGTCAAATACTGCAGCAACTATTGACCCGTTACATTAATTTCTCATGCATGTAAAGTGATAGTCAAAATCTTAAAGCAACATCTGTCACCATATATGAAATGAGAAATGTCAGATGCACCCTTAAGATTCCTTAAGAATTCCTTAAGATGTGTTGTTGGTAACAGAGATCTAGTTAATTCATGCCATTATTGTACCTCATTATTTTGTATGGATCTGAAATGCAAGGGAAGGGAGGGGCCCCCGGCATCTGGACATGGCCCACCCACCCTAACGGAGGGAGAGGGAAGGAGTGGCATGCAAGGGAAGGGGAGGGAGGGAGAGGAGGGAGTGAGGGGTAGCATGCAAGGGAGGGGAGGGAGGGGGGCCCAGCATCTGGACATGGCCCACCCACCCTAGCGGAGGGAGAGGGAAGGAGTGGCATGCAAGGGAAGGGGAGGGAGGGAGAGGAGGGAGTGAGGGGTAGCATGCAAGGGAGGGGAGGGAGGGGGGCCCAGCATCTGGACATGGCCCACCCACCCTAGCGGAGGGAGAGGGAAGGGAGGGAGGGGGAGGGGTGGCATGCAAGGGAAGGGGAGGGAGGGAGGGGTAGTATGCAAGGGAAGAAAGCTGACAGACAATGAAGAAAGCTGACAGAAAGAAAGTTGATTTATTTGAAATGTAATGTTGGACCAGAGTTTTATGGGCACCATGGACCACCAAAAAGATAAGTCAGTTCCAGATCAAATCAAGCCTGAACTCTCCCTAAAAGCTAAAATGACCAAACTGAGGTTAATAGTGTTTTAGTCACATTATGAGAACACAAGAGACACTGGAAAAGATAATTTATTTATTTATTTATTTTATTAAACTTCTATACCACCCTTCCCCGAAGGGCTCAGGGCGGTGTCCATCAATTATATAAAACAGTTAAAATCCATTTCACATTCAATCCCAGTTAAAACCATATATAAATTATAAAAATTCAGATGGTGATTAAAATTGTTTCCCCTTCCCCATTCTTGCACCCATGGAGGCCAGATATTTATCGCAGAAGTGTGGTATTATCCCGGCTGGCCAAATGCCTGGCGGAACAGGTTCGTTTTACAGGCCCTGCGGAAACTCTGTATGTCCCGCAGGGCCCTGATCTCACCTGGGAGCCTGTTCCACCAGGTAGGGGCCAGGGCCGTAAAAGCTATCATGCTAGGATAGGTTGAAGGTAGCAGGAAAAGAGGAAGACCCAACATGGATTGATTGACTCTATAAAGGAAGTCACAGCCCTCAGTTTGCAACACCTGAGTAAGGCTGCTAACGATGCGACATTTGGGAGGACATTGATTCATGTGTGTGTGTTAAGGGGTGTCAAGTTATCACCAACTCATGATGACCCTATGAATCAGTGTCCTTCAAAAAGTCCTATCATGAACAGCCTTGCTTAAGTCTTGCAAGCAGAGGTCCATACCTTCCTTTATAGAGCCAATCCATCTCATGTGAAGAAGAAGAAGAAGAAGAAGAAGAAGAAGAAGAAGAAGAAGAAGAAGAAGAAGAAGTAGTAGTAGTAGTAGTAGTAGTAGTAGTAGTAGTAGTAGTAGTAGTAGTAGTAGTAGTAGTATAGTTGGTGGTGGAGGAGGAGTTTGGATACCCCACCTTTCTTTCCTGTAAGGAGACTCAAGGTGGCTTACAAGCTCCTTTCCCTTCCTCTCCCCACAACAGACATCTTGTAAGGTAGGTAGGGCTGAGAGAGTTCCGAAGAACTGTGACTAGCCCAAGGTCACCCAGCAGGAATGTAGGAGTGTGGAAGCCAGATTCGGTTCACCAGATAAGCCTCTGCCACTCAGGTGGAGGAGTGGGGAATCAAACCCGGTTCTCCAGATTAGAATCCACCGGCTCTTACCCTCTACCCCATGTGCTGAACCTGCTTGCATGTTAAGCAGATGCTCTAACACCGAGCCACAACCCCACACCTTAAATCTGAACTGGAGCGTGAGGCATAAATCCACATGTTTTTAACCACTATACCACACTTCCTCTTTTCCTGCTGCCTTCAACCTTTCCTAGCATTATTGTCTTTTCCAGTGACTCTTGCCTTCTCATAATGTGACAGCTCTGACCACATACTCGCTCTCCCACACAGACATATGGGGCTCCTACTCTATCCCAGGCAGGCAACTAAGCCAGATGGGTTATCATGCCCTAGTGGGCTACCAGATATGACTGGCAGGATCTTTTTGGTTTGGCAGGTCACCAGTTTTGCTGGGAAGTCCTCTTGCCAGAGACAGCTTGATAGATGCTTGGGGGGAAAAATTTATGTTTGGCTCTGTGCTGCGTTCGTTCATAAGCTACTTTGGAAAACAGACTCACTTCCAATCTGTAGTTTCAGAATCGATACAGTTAGCTGAGCTCCTGCAGGCATATCCGCCCCTCGCTTTTTGTATTGGCACTTGCCTTTTGACAGTCTAATTAAGGTCACCAATCAGCAAGTTGCTACTTAGAGGAATTGTTTTCTTCCCATCTTTAACCAGCAAAACTAATAACTTGGTAAGTTGTCAAATACTGTTCATTAGGTTCTCCCTTCGGCGATGCTCAGTGACCCAGAAAGCAGTCAAAACATAAACTATTGTTGTAAAAAGAAGATGGCTTAATTGCCACAAAATCCAGCATCTCCTCAAATTAGCAGGATTCTCAGTTCTCTAGGCTTTTCAAAGAGTAGGGAAGGGTCAGTGCGCAAAATTGTTCTACTTCCCTTCCCCCATCCTTAAATCCACCGTATCCAAATACATGGTGGTAGGGTCAGAGAGCAGCCATGTTGACCTGAGACAGAAGTGCTAGAACTGTGACTAGCCCAAGGTCACTCCACAAACAACAAACGCGCTGCATCAACCGCTGCTTTATCAATTGCGCTAAGCCCACATATAAAGTGCAATACATAAAGTGCAACCAGTGAAAAGTGCAAACAACATCAGAGCCTAGACTCTTACAATACTACACATATCACATCACCCTACAATATAGTCAAGGTGACTAAATGATGTCTTCTTCACTCGGTCCTATGTCTTCATCCGTATAGGTACTTGGACGGGACCTCTTCTTTGAAGATAATCAATCACTTATCAATAGCTGCATATACTGCATTCCAGTCAGCAGAAGTAGGTCTATATGGCAATGCGGACCGGTCTGAGCCAAGTCCGTCAATTGAATATCCAATAATAAACGGGTTGCACTACTGTAACCGTTTTCGATAGATTCTTCTTCAGATTACAATTCTTCAATCTTAATTGGGATCTGTGCAATGTTTATATAAATATATTTTCAATAAATTATTTAAAATATCATTTCATACATTATTAATATTTATACATAAAATCATGTGAACAATTTTATTATAAATACTTTTAAATACTTTAAAAATACTTTTATACACTTACAATTACTCAAGGTGACTTCCTCACATCCATTCAGTTTCCCTTCTAATAGGGCTTGTTCCTAACCTCATTGTTTAATGCTTACTGCATTACTATTAGAAGGGAAACACCCAGCAGGAATGTTAGGAGTGCGGAAACACATCTGGTTGACCAGATAAGCCCAGAAACCACACAGCACCCAAATAAGAGAAAAAGCTGATTACGAAAGTAGAAAATATCCAAATGTTCAACTGCTGTAAATATATGTGTTATTTTCCCTGGCTCAGAGAGAGGGCAGGGAAGCAATAACTGATAAAGAAGAGGAAGAAGAGAAGAGGAAGAGTTTGGATTTATATCCCCCCTTTCTCTCCTGCAGGAGACTCAAAGGGGCTTACAATATCCTTGCCCTTCCCCCCTCACAACAAACACCCTGTGAGGTAAGTGGGGCTGAGAGAGCTCCGAGAAGCTGTGACTAGCCCAAGGTCACCCAGCTGGCGTGTGTGGGAGTGCACAGGCTAATCTGAATTCCCCAGATAAGCCCCCACAGCTCAGGCGGCAGAGCTGGGAATCAAACCCGGTTCCTCCAGATTAGATACAG